>NC_132788.1:101458291-101774291 GCF_048418805.1 Vulpes vulpes
ATGCACAGGCCTCCCCGTTGTCCCATCGCAGTGGAGCTGTGGGCAGCGTCACCTCTCCCAGCAGTGTTGTGTGACAATGTGCATGGTGTACTGCCAACTTGGGATGCTCCCCTGAGCCTTGAGGTCCAGAGTCTTTACTGGGGTTTGGTCATGTAGACACGGGTAACCACCCACGTGACTGACCCCTGTCTCCAGCCCTTCCAGAAGTCCGCAGATACCCAGAAGCACTTGATCACATTGTTAGTATGCTCATTTGCTAGGGCCTCTGGGACAAAGTATCACAGACTGGGTGGCTTCAACCACAGAATCGTACTGCCTTACAGTTAGTTCCAGAGGCTGGGAGTTAAAGATCAAGGTGGCAGCAGGCTTAGCTCCTTCTGAGGGCTGGGAGGGAAGAGGTTATTCCAGGCCTTCTCCTGGGCTTGCAGCTGGCCATCTTCTCCTTGTGTTTCCACACTGACTTCCGTTTGTGTGTAACTCTGCGTCCAAATTTCCCCTTTTCATAAGGACACTGGTCATATTGGATCAGGGCCTACCTTAATGGCCTGATTTTAACTTGATCACCTCTGCTTCAAATTTGGTCCCACTCCAAGATCCTAGGGATTGGAACTTCAGCATTTGTGGTGGGGAGGATGCAATTCAACCCATCACAGTTAGTGTAGACCCCCTGGCCTGGCCCAGGGCCCCCAGGTAAACAAAGACGCCCATCAGGCAGGATACTCCCGGTGCTTTGAAGCACCTTCCAGGAGCCAAGGGCAAGGACTTGACTGCACAGGCAGGCACGTTGAAAAGCCCATTTCACAGATGAAGGAACTGAGGTCCATACAACCCACATCCTGGATACAGCCAGGCTGGAGGGGGCACCTCCTCAGCAGGATCTTCTCTTCCCATAGGCCTGAGCCGGGCTGGGCTCCCATTCGGGTTGATGCGCCGGGAGCTGGCATGCGAAGGCTACCCCATAGAGCTGCGGTGTCCAGGCAGTGACGTCATCATGGTGGAGAATGCCAACTACGGGCGCACAGATGACAAGATCTGTGATGCCGACCCTTTCCAGATGGAGAACGTGCAGTGCTACCTGCCCGACGCCTTCAAGATCATGTCGCAGAGGTGAGTCCTTCCCACCCTCCCCGGCTCCTGGGAGGAGGGCTGGAGGCAGCTCCCGGGGTCCCTGGATAAGTGTCCTCCACGTGCCCCCTGGCCAGGGCACCTTGTTCACCCTCAGTCTTCCTTCTGTGCGTCCTGCATGTTTCCTGAGCACCTGCTAGGGACCAGGTCCCACATAGCCAGCCAGGAAGACCCAGCCCCTCTTCCCCAACAGCCCGTACCCACTAGGCACCTCCAGAAGCCCATTCCAGGATTCCTGGGGGTGGCAGTTGAGGTCTTGCAGTATAAAAGCAATAGCAGGACAGGGCAAGTGTCATGGGAGTTGAGGGAGAGCCCAGAGGTCACGCAGGCTTCCCTGAGGAGCTGCTGTCAGAACACAGATGGCGGAAGTGCACCTGAGTGTTGAGTGTGAGAGAAAGGGAGCGCCCGAGTGTGCAAGGCTGTGTGTGAGTGCGGGGAGATGCTAGGCAGAGGCACTGTGGGTGTGAAGCTGCAAAAGCCTTCCTCGCACCCACTGCCTGTCCCTTCAGAGCCAGTCCGCTCTTCCTTCCAATTACATGGAGACTCAACCACTGCTTCCGCAGCCAGCTCCCCCTTGGGGTTGCTGGCCACAGGCTGTTCCCGGCACAGCAGCCAGGGGGCGCCCACCTCACTCAGGGCAAAGCCTGTGAGACCCCTGAGGCCCACAAGGCCCCGGAACTTTCTCAGGGCCCTCACCATCCCTCACCACCTCCCACTCCCCCTCCCACACTCGGCCACCCTGCCTGCTCCTTACTCACATCAAGGCATCGTCTGCCACGGGCCTCCACTGGGTCTTCGCGCTGGCTGTTCCCCCTGCCTAGAAGGTTGTTCCCGACACCCGCCTGGCTCCTCCTTTTTCTTCCCCATGGATTTTCTTCTTTTCTTTTTCTTTTAAAGATTTTACTTACTTATTCATGAGAGACACAGAGAGAGAGAAAGAGAGAGGCAGAGGGAGAAGCAGGCTCCATGCAGGGAGCCCAATGTGGGACTCGATCCCCAGATCACACCCTGAGCCAAAGGCAGATGCTCAACCGCTGAGCCACCCAGGCGTCGCCCCCCCACCCCGCGGTGGATTTTCTTACCTAACCTCATAGCGAGGCCTGTCTGACCACGCTTTGTAAAATCACAGCCCCCCTCCCCTGACTTCTTAGCCCCTTTCCTGCTTTATCTTCTAGCCCTGACTGCCGTCCATAGATGGTAGTATATTTTGCTTATTTGTCATTTGTCTTCCCTCGCTTGGCTGTCAGCCCCATGGGGACTGGGCATTGTGTCTGTCACTGCTGTGTCCCCAGCCAGATACACAAGCAGGCACTCACTGAGTTTCTGCTGAGAGGGCAAAGGTCACTCTGGGACCCAGAGCATGGAACTTCAAAAGGAAACAGGACCGGAGCCAGTCCTTGAATGTCGGCAGAGGATTCTAGAATAAGTCACTGGGCAGGGTCACAGAGCCTCCAGAGAGTTTTGGGAAGGGTCAGGCGAGGTCAGATGGCTCAGACCAGTGGGTCAGGCTGGAGCCACCTCATGCCCTGCCCCCACCTTTTCTCCCTCAAATATGCACCCCTCCCCAGTCCGCCCCTCCTCCCCCTCCCCTATCTGACACCCCTGCATGAGCAAGCGGCCCTGGTCCAGCTTCCCAGCCTTTGCTTTGGCTGTGCCCCGTCCTCCTCAGGCATCCATTTCCTCCTACCTCCTGCCTCCACTTTCTCCTTGCCCACCCCATGCATTCAGCGCCCAGCACCGCAACTGGCCTGGTTTCGGTGTTCATGGGTTCTCGGTTCCAAGAGGGGGAACGCTGACCAGTGTGGTTACGGGGGCCCAGAGTGAGAGGCCACTGCTCTGCTACCTTAAAGCCTGGAGGGCGAGGCTCTTCGTATTAGTTGGGATACAGCTCTGCTGCCCCGATGGGGACACCCCAGAATAGGTAGAGTGACCTAAACCAGATTGGAGGGGAGAAGATGACCCTCAGCCCTTGCTTCCCTGTGTCTCTGCCTCCCCGTACGCAGCCCTTTTAAAGGCCCCCTAGGGCCCAGTCTCACTTCCCCGGCCGGATCTCGCTCACGTGTACTGCTGGCTGCAGAGGAGGCTGGGACGTGCGGCGTCCAGCAGTTGGCTCTTCCGGATAGTCAAGTGAAATCCACATACTGTTATGTGAATAGCACCTGCTTCTGGGTCCGTGGGGAACGTAGCTAGGGATGCAGTTTCTGGGTTCCAGGCAACTCTCTACTTAGCCTTCTGAGGCCAGGGCTCAAGTATTTAAAGAAAGGGGTCAAGGTGGGTGGGGGGGAGCAGCTCCTCACTAGTCTTGCCCTGCCCTGCCGAGACCTGCCCAGAGACCTGGGTTGTAGACACAGACAGCAGAGGAGAAACATCCTTTTGTTTGTAGGTGGGCTTCCCTTTATATGTCAGCCAGGCCCCTAGAAGCTGGTGGGGACTCAGTCCCCAGGGGGGGCCGAGAATGGCTTCGGCATCAGATGAAGAGACTGCCCTGGTCCTAACAGCAGATCCTCGCAGCAGCAGTGCTACCCAGAGGGTGAGACGTGTCTAAGACACGGCCTGAGGTGGACAGAGGGCCTGTGAGCAGATCCCTCATTAGCAACATGTTTGCAGAGACACCTGTGTGTGGCTTCACATCTTACTCTTCAGTGAACTGGGCGGGGCCTTCCTGCCCATTTAGGAAAAATGCCAAGGACGAAATTGCATCGGTGACACCCAGACGGGATGTGAGAACGGGCAGCTGGGGAAGTGGTTTGTGGGGTAGAGGCCTGGCCCAGCCCTGAGCCTGATGCCCTGTGGGGGCCAGTCTGGTAAGAAAGAGCTGGCAGGAAGCAGAATAGGATGCCCACACAAGGCCCCTGGCCCCAGCACGGTTTGGGGGTACTCATTCCTCTCCTGACCCTGGATGCCCCCACCCCCCGTTCTAGGCCACTCTTTTCTCAGCTCGTTGTCTCTTCTCTGCAGGTGTAACAACCGCACCCAGTGCGTGGTGGTTGCTGGCTCTGATGCCTTCCCTGACCCCTGTCCTGGGACCTACAAGTACCTGGAGGTGCAGTACGACTGTGTCCCCTACAGTGAGTCATCTTGTTCCTTGTGCGCACTCGGGCCCTTCCCCTTCCTGGAAGCAAGCGAGGAGGAGACACCTTGACCTCACACAGGGCCAAGTCAGGACCAGGCACACAGGGGCAAGCAGGCCTGCTCCCTCCCTCACACATTCTCTCCTCCCCGCTCCCAACCCCCTCCCCGCCCTCTGCACAGACTCTGCACCCCAAAACACTGCTTGCTGCACTTGCGGGTCCTCTGGCCCCCTGGCCCTGGCTGCCCTCCCACCTCTCTGCCTCCTCTCTTCTCACATCCCTTCCCTTCCTGACCACTCCCTTACACACTTGCTCTTCCCTCTCACTTCCCTTCTTCTCTCAACTCCCTCTCCTTTCTCTTGTCCCCCTCACCAATCACATACTCCCAGCCCTGGAACCTGACTCCAAACCCATAGGCAGATGGCCCTCTGAGGCCTGGCGGCGGATCTGGGGTGAAGGGCTAGGGGCATCTTGCACAGATACCTATCTCCTGGTTAATGTGCCCATTGCCATGATAGCACTTCCTGTCTGCAAGGGAAGTGCTGCCATGTTGGACGAGGGCAGCCCCCCCAGGAAGCCTGAGAAGGGTGATCTGGGGAGCCAGGGGCCTGGCTTTCTTGCATCTGGCCAAGGGCAGCAAACAAAGACAGGGTCTCTCCTCCTCAGCACTCTGCTCTTAACATGGCCCTTCTTTCCTGCCCTCACTGCCCCTCCCCTTCTTCCCATCATCCATTCCCCTCCTTTCCCTGCCAGCTTCATGTAGCCAACCTGGAGGTAGGGCCTCCGGGCAGATGGGGGAGGAGGCAGGGCCACCAGAGTGTCTGAGTGCGGGGGGGCAGGGGCAGGGGAGCAGGAGGCCCTGTGACTCTCCCTCCTCTGCCCTCCCACCCAGCCTTCCCCCTCAACCTTCGATTTCTCCTTGCAGGTGATGGCCTACGTGCTGGGGGAAACAGGATCACTTATGTGCTTCCATAACCTTCTTTTACTCCTCACCCTTTCCTTTCAGCAGCTGAGGCCTCCAGCCGCCATCTGAGGGGGATTGCCCATCTGATCCTCGAAGCCTCCCCACAGCACTGGGGACACTGCCCACCCACCCCCGTGGCCGGGGCAGCAGGAAAGGGAGGCGGGAGGCAGGGAGCACTGCACAGCAGGGGGATCAAGCTGGGTTTGAGGCTCGGCCTGGCTCTTGGATTTTCTGACTGAAACTTGAGCCAATGACTTAAACTTCTCTGAGTTGCTGCATAAGGAGGCGAGAGGCCAGGAGAGCATGCGTGTGAAGCGCCTGGCCCGGGGCTGGCTACAGAGCCCCCTCCTTGTGGCAGAGTGCTGGGTATAAACTCCCCGCCCAGGGCAGAGGCTGCATCCTCACCCCCCCAGTGCCCAGACCGGAGCCTGGTTCAGGACGTGCTCAGTAATGGGGTAGGGGTGCCCTTCCAAGGGGCTTAGCCTGTGTCTTCATCTGTGATGGTGGAAGGGGGTCCCTCCCAGGGGATGGTGCCAGAAGTAGAGAGGATGTGGGAAGAGCTCCTCGTGCTCCCCACGCCATAGGTCTATATGAAAGAAAGTGCTGGCTTCTGCCAGCTGCACGGCCTCTGTTGTGGTGCTTCACTGCGCTGAACCTGTCTCCCCGTCTATAGAGGGTTCTGGAAAGACTGCCTTGGAAGTACCTAGCTTGGTTCCTGGCTCTTAGTCATTTAGGAAGCGCAAGGCACCTGGTGGTCATTGCTTTTGTTGTGACTACTTGTAGTGATTTTTCCCAGTTATCACCGTTGGTAATGAAAGATGAAACTAATGATAGACGCAATCACGACTCCTTAGGTAGGAGAAGTCGAGGGCAGGAAAAACATCTGGTCCAAGTGGAGTCCAGAGCAGTTAGACACCGTGCGGGTGAAAAAGCGGGGAAAAAAGTGAGAGGGCATAGGGAGGAAAGAGGCGTAGGGACCCCCTGAAGCTGATCCCCGCCCCCCCCCAAGAGTGGGCTATGGGGTGCCACCCACAGAGACCAGGATGGCCAGGGGACGGGCAGCCCCAATCAGCCCCGCGAGAGCTCCAGAGAGCTAGCTTGAGCCCCCAGGGGGGCAGGACACAGTGATCGTGTCTGGGACACAGTTGGGGCCATGGGTGCCCTCAACAGGCAGAACCCAGGGGGGTCGCTCCTGGTTCCAAGGGTGATGGGAGCCAGAGTACAGGGAGGCGGGGCACTCACTTGTCCCCCACTATTCATGTTTGCTGAGCACTTCCTGGGTGCCAGGCCCTGGATGAGGCGCTGGGAAGGAAGCCAACTCTCCCCTGTGGAACTCCCTGCTTGTGCCTCCAAAGAGGTGGCAGGAGAGCAAGGGCCTGGTCATAGGGTCCCGAGGGGCCAGGGACACAGAGCCTGACGGGGGAGCAGCCTGGGCTGCCATCCTGCCCTGGGCTTCAGAGGCTGGGGTGACCCCAGTGCTGGTGCGGGCAAGTAAGGGGCAGGTGCAGGGGCTCACCATGGGGCGGGGGCAGTGGGTGTGTGGGACTCCCACCCGCACACACCCACAGACACACACACACCCAGACAGGCCCAACTAACGCTGGATTTGCCTTGCAGCTGAGCACATTCTAACCGAGCCCCCTTCCTCCCCTAGGTGCGCCCAACCATCGGGCAGCAGGCAGGGAGCTCCTGGCTCCTGGGCCCCCCCCCGGGGAGGGGGGTGCTGGGCAGACAGACCGAGCCATGGGCTTGCCCCGGGGGAGCGTGGGAATGAGGGAGCGTGTCTGTGCCCCTACCTGCTGTCTGTGACGTTCCCCCCCCCCCCAGCCTCTTCCTTCTCTGCCTCTGTCTCCCCCGGCTCTCCGAGGCCCAGGGGCTCTGCCTGTCTGCCTCTCCGTCATTCTGTGTTCCACTCTGCACCCTCTCTCTCTGTGTTGGCTTTTTCTGGGACATGAGGGCTTGGGGGAACCCAGCTGGACTCTAGCAAGGCCAGCACAGAAAGGGAAGGAGTTCAGCATGTTCTCTCAGCGGGGGCACCCAGGCCCCTGGAGCCACTGAACCCCCTCCCCCTGGGCCCCTGGTTCTCACAGGAGGGCAGCAGGTGGGTTGTGCGGTGGGGGGACCCGCGTGGCTCTTCCACCCTCACCAATCCCTCCCTGGTGCTCCCCTAGGCAGAGCCCACCTTCCAGCTGGAGCCCCCCCCCCAAACACCCACTGCACTGAGGGCGCCCCCCCCCCCCCCGGGCACTGTACCCTGCCTGTCTGTACACCCCACCCCCGTGTCTCTCTTGGTCTCTGTCCTCCGTGTGTCCCCCTCCCTGTGACTGTCTCCCCAACACCCTCCCCAGAGGAAGGGACCTGGGGGCGGGGGCTGAGCTGATGCTACGTTTGGGGTTGGGGAGCCAGGATGAGGAAAGAAAGGAAAAGGGGGCATGTTGCCAGATAAGAAACGAAAGCAATTTAATCTTTTTTTTTCTCTTTTTTTTCTTGCACATTTTTTTTCAATTTGTTTTCTCTCTCTCTTCCGATGCTTAAAGTAGAAGTGGAGCAGAAAGGTAAACGCACTGTTACCAATGCTAACCCCTAACTCACACTTTGTTCTTACCTGTACCATACTTAATGTGACCCGCCCTCCCCTCTCGGCCCCTGTTTCTCCCCACCCCCACCCCGGGTGTACTCCCGGTGGGGCCAGCCCTGGTGCCGCCCGGGGAACTCCACCCTCCAGACACCCGAGGAGGCTCCTCTCTGAGCACGGGCAGGACCTTCTGTCTCTCTCTATCTCTCTCTCTCTCTGCCTCTTTATCTCTCTCTGTCTCTCCCTGTCCCTCCTTCCTAGTCCCAGCCCTTGTGGGGGGACCTTCTCTCATACTTGTTTTGCCTCCTTCAGGAGAAGTGTGTAAGCATCCAGGGCGGGAGGGGAGGGAGGGCCCCCTCTCTGGCTCCTGCCTTGGGGCGGAGTGCACCGGTGAGCCGTCTTTCTCCTCTTCTTCCCCAACTTTTATACCACGAGTCTGGCTCAGGGGAGGTGGGGTGGAGGGGACACCTTTGTTTTCCTTTTGGGGAGCAGATTCCTTCTATCTCTCGGGCTCCTGGTGGCATAAGTTCCTTCTGGTTTGGCGTTTCCAAGGCCCAGAGCTGTTGGAGCACGGAGCACCAGTTTTCCCCACCCTCCACCCCCCTCCTTGACCAGCCGGGGGCCCAGCCCTGGGGAGGGATGCAAAGCTGTCCCCGGCCCTGGGAGGGCGGCCTGCCAGACTGGGGGCAAAGGGGCGGGGGGTGGGCCTCACGGCGGGGGGAGCGCGGGGTGGGGGAACGTTTTCTCTGGTTCTGTAACACTTGCGAAGCTGCAGTCAGGGTTTCTTCTGGGCTGTTTTGGTTAGAGGACCAGGGAGAGGGGGGTTGGGGGAGGTATAGGCCGGGTCTGGGGACTTCCAGGAGCACCGTAATTTCTTGCAGGGTTAACTTTCTTGCAGGGTTAACCTTGGGCGGGGATGGGGAATGAGAAAACTCCATGGTAGGTGGAGCCCCCCCCCCAATTTGGAGATAGGTGGGACAGTGGGTGGATGATCCAGCCTACCCCTGAAATTTTTGGGAAATTGACAGCTCTGAGGCTGGCCAAGGGGCAGGGCCCCTGATGAGCCATCCTTGCAGGATCGCTCTTGCCTTGAAATTACGGTGGTCTTTGGAGCATCCCCTTCGAGGAAGGTGGGGCGGGGTCCCTCCAAGCTGCTCCCCTCCCCCTGCCCTCCCTCATCTCAGAGAGGCCTGGGCAGCCAGCCCAGGCCCCCGACCCTCACTGCCCCGCCACTCTCTCCCTCTCTCTCTCCCTGAGTCTCTCGCACCCAGCACCAGACACTCTTCTTACAGGCCCGGTGGTGGTTTGGATACTGCAGCCCTGGATCTTTTCTCTTCAAGGGGGGGGGATGAGGGGAGGGAAGAGGAGGTGTTGGGAGCTTGGTGCTGGGGAGGGGTCCTTACTGTCAAAGGCCCCAGGCAGACCCTTCCTCATCTTCTCCCCCTTCCCCAGGGTAACCTCTAACCACGTTTTCCTCCTCCATACCCTTCTGACCAGGTCAGGCTCTGAGACCTCCCACCGCCCCCTCACACACACATACCTGCTCAGGGGCCACAGAACTGGCAGGGGTCCTGGCTTCGGGAGAGGGGAGACCGGGGCATAGAAGATAAAGGCAGAGGCCAGGTGTGCTGGGCACAGGGTGCAGGCCAACCCCTCAGGGCACTGGGGACAGGGAGATAGCGGAGCCCCAGGATGCAAGCCAGGATCCCTCTGGTTCCTGCTCACTTCTGGGCCCCAGGCTCCCCACCCTGTCCTAAAACACTGTGCGCTCCTGGCCGCTTTGCACACTGGGGCCCTTGGGCCTAGCTGTCCCTGATGCTGTGAAGGGAGGGCTGGATATCCCCCACCTAAGCCTGTCAAAGAGTGAGGCTGGACGTGCGGGAATGAGGAGTGGTGCCTGTCCATGACCCTCTTGCCACTGGGGCTGACCTCCGCCAAGCCCACACCAGGTCCCAGCCCTCCCTGATCCCCTTGGGGCCAGCTGCTTTGGTGACCGGCCAAGCAGGAGCAGAGAATTCACTGCAAACCCTCACCCTGGCCTGTCTGTGGGTTCAGCTAGCGGGGAGGTGAGAGGGAAGCCCAGCCATCCTGGATGGAGGGGTATCTGGACATCACCACTCCCAAGTCCAGGCCCCTACTGGGTCCATAAGGGGAGGCTAGGCACAGGTGGCACTGGGATGTGACGGGGCAAGGGTGGGCAGGCCAGCGGCGGCCAACGAGATGCAGTTGAGGTTTTCCTCCTTTTCAGGGAATGGGGGGGTGGGGCGGGGCCCCCCACCTTTCTGACATCAGCGCTGCCTTGGTCCCTCCTCCCGAGCCGGGGATGGTTGCAGGTAAATCGGGGTCCGGGGCAGGGGAGGTGGGGGGCCTGGCTGGGGCGGGCTGGGTCTTTATCCTAGCTCCTGGTTCCCTCCCTTGCCCCCTCTGAGCTGGACCTGGGACTGCCCCCCCGAGGGACCCTCAGTCGGGCCTGGGCCTTGGAGTGAATTCTCTGCTCACCCCTCTCTCCTCGCCAGCACTAACCCTTTCTTCCCAGGTGGTCTCCAGCGTGCCTCCCTTGGAGCCAGGACCTCGCCGAGGCCCCTACCTTGTCTCTCTTCCCTCCACGCAGCTCTCCTCCCCCAATCCCCAACTCTCCCGGGGAGCCCTCTCCTTTCCCATGTCCCCCAATTTCCCCCCACCCCTGTGCACCAGTGTCAGTGTCTGCTGCTGAACAGACCCCATGAGAGACCTTGCCGGCTGGGGGCAGGGCTGGGCACCCTCAGAGAGGGGCTGGACTTTTCCAGAGACCCTCCCTCACCTACTGATTGCATGGGTACTGGGTATGGGAGGTCCACAGGCTGCATCAGGGACCTTGAGTGCCTCCTCCACCCTGGAATAGGGGGGCACTCCTGACACCTAGTGGGTACGGAAACATCACTCTACCTTGCAATTTTTGCAGGGGGAGGGGGGAGGAAACAAATGTGCCACAAACCTGTGTCCTGGTGTTGTTGGTGAAAGATGGGACCCTCAACTGTAGGTCTTCCGTAGAGGGCTGTGACAGATGGCAAAGAGCAGGGCACTGAGTCCCTGGAGCCTCAAAGCCATGAGTGGCAGCAGTGAGAAGATCTTTCCGCCCCCACTTAAGGCACATGAGGAAGTCTGGGAGGGCTATTGCCAAACCCTTTATCCCCAGCCTGTGGGGTCTCTAGCAGCCAGGGAAGGAAAGAGGGGCACCACCTCCCCACCCCCACTAACCCTGCTCTTAATGGCCTCCAGGGTTGACATCTCCAGGGAGAGGGGCAGCTGGGCAGGGCAGGGGTCCCAGCCCGGAAACCCCCTTCCCATCACCAGCCCTACCAAGCAACCGTGACTGCAGCAGCAGGAGGGGACAGCCTGGCTACCCCAGGCCGCGTGACCAACTTGCCTCTCTCTCTCCCCCTCCCCTACCTCTGCTCCTCCTCTCCCCATGTCCTCCCCGCCCACCCACCCGCCCGGCCCAGTCTTCGTGTGCCCAGGGACCCTGCAGAAGGTGCTGGAGCCCACTTCCACACACGAGTCGGAACACCAGTCTGGCGCATGGTGCAAGGACCCACTGCAGGCAGGCGACCGTATCTACGTCATGCCCTGGATCCCCTACCGCACGGACACGCTGACTGAGTACGCCTCGTGGGAGGACTACGTGGCCGCACGCCACACCACCACCTACCGCCTGCCCAACCGCGTGGATGGCACGGGCTTCGTGGTCTACGACGGTGCAGTCTTCTACAACAAGGAGCGCACACGCAACATCGTCAAGTACGATCTGCGCACACGCATCAAGAGCGGGGAGACAGTCATCAACACGGCCAACTACCACGACACTTCGCCCTACCGCTGGGGCGGCAAGACGGACATCGACCTGGCTGTGGATGAGAACGGGCTGTGGGTCATCTACGCCACCGAGGGCAACAACGGGCGCCTGGTGGTGAGCCAGCTCAACCCCTACACGCTGCGCTTCGAGGGCACGTGGGAGACGGGCTACGACAAGCGCTCAGCGTCCAACGCCTTCATGGTGTGCGGAGTCCTGTATGTGCTGCGCTCAGTGTATGTGGACGACGACAGCGAGGCGGCCGGCAACCGCGTGGACTACGCCTTCAACACCAATGCCAACCGTGAGGAGCCCGTCAGCCTGGCCTTCCCCAACCCCTACCAGTTTGTCTCCTCCGTGGACTACAACCCTCGCGACAACCAGCTCTACGTCTGGAACAACTATTTTGTGGTGCGCTACAGCCTGGAGTTCGGGCCGCCCGACCCCAGTGCCGGTAGGGATGGCTCCCCCCACCTCCACCTCCTGGGCCCCCGGGGTGCCAGTGGGGAGGCATGCTGTGCACCCAGAGCTGGGATCTGGAGGACAGAGGCTTGCAGCGTGGGACAGAGGCTGGGCTAAGCGTTTCACAGTTAACTTGTTTGCCTGTCACAGTTTATGAGGCAGGGAGCACTACTGCTGTTTTACAGGTGAAGAAACTGCAACCCAGGGAAGGCCGGGGAGGGCCGCGGAGGGGAGAGGTTAGGTTAGTTCTTAGACAACCTGGACCCAGGACTCTGCGCTCCTGACTGCTAGGTTCTACCGCCCCTCTCCGGGGCCTGTGCACTTCTAGCCCTGGAGCCCTCATCAGCCCGAACCCAGGTGGAAGCCCCGTGTCAGTGAAACAACAAAGCCGAGCTGCCAGTATTGAGCGTGAGCGTCCCTCTGCAGTCTCTGTTCGCCCTCTCAGCTGCTCTCGGCCAGCTCTGAGCAGCCCCAGGGCGCTGAGGAGCCTGACCCCATCCAACCTCATTTACATAATGGGGAACTAAGGCCTGCACAGGGGAGGGACTTGGCCAGGTTATAGGGACCAAAGTGAGAGTAGAATGAGGACAGGAGGTGGCTGTCCACCTCCCCTTCCTGGCCTGTTCTCTTTGGTTACTCTCAGACCTCAGGCTACACTCAAGTGAATTTTTATTGCTTTTTGATGCTTTAGATGGTCTTGGGAGCAGAGAGAAGCCAGGGGAGATCTCCCAGACCCAGTGGGGACCAGCATATCCTCCCACATTGGGAAAGATGCTAGAATGCCAGGGACCCCATGCCTGGGCACACCATGGCAGGGCCCTGAGCATGGGGTGACCCTGTCTTGTATACCCTCTTCCCTTCCAGGCCCAGCCACTTCCCCGCCTCTCAGCACGACCACCACAGCCCGACCCACACCCCTTACCAGCACGGCCTCGCCCGCAGCCACCACTCCGCTCCGCCGAGTGCCCCTCACCACACACCCTGTGGGTGCCATCAACCAGCTGGGACCTGACCTGCCTCCAGCCACAGCCCCAGCTCCCAGCACCCGGCGGCCCCCAGCCCCCAATCTGCACGTGTCCCCAGAACTCTTCTGTGAACCTCGAGAGGTGCGGCGGGTCCAATGGCCAGCCACTCAGCAGGGCATGCTGGTTGAGAGGCCCTGCCCCAAGGGGACCCGAGGTGAGTACAGAGGCTGCTGTCACCTCACTGTGGCTGGCTTGGGGAGTGGCTAAACCTGGTCTGGCCAGGGAACATCCCACCACTCAGTTTAGCCCATCTCCTCTGCCAGTGTGGGGGCTTTCTGAGGGCAGGGGTTGTGCCTGACATCTGCAGCTGTGTTCTCAGAGCCCAGCAGAGCTCTCAGGGCACGGGAGCAGCTCAATGAGTCCCCCTGCCCTGTCCTCTCTTGCAGTGCCAGGCAGACTATGAAGGGAGCCCACAGGAAGTGACCTGGGCCCCCAGCCTCAGGCTGAGATGGAATAGGCCCCCCCGGTCAGCCAGTGGCCCTACAGAGAGCAGCTGAAGTGCCAGAGGGGGTGGGGCCAGGCCTTGTGCTTCAGGTGGAATGATCCAAGGGGAGGGTTTGAAGAGGCATAAGGGAGAAGGGGCTTCCAAGATGGACTTTGCTAGAAAGTTCCATTTCTGGTAGGCAAAGAAGGAAGAGGAGCCAAGAGGGGGAGCTTAGAAGTGAGGGGTAGCTCATGTCACCTCAGAGTGACACCTCTCTTGACTGTCCGGCCCTCTTCATGTCTGGTCTTCCGTGTTTCCTTCATCTCTCTCTTCACCTGCCTGTTCCCCTCTCTGTCATCTTTCCCTGCTGTGGCCCCTTTTTCTCTCCTTCCCTGTGGCTCCCTTCTCTGTTCCTGTCTGTCCCTGCAGGAATTGCCTCCTTCCAGTGTCTACCAGCCCTGGGGCTCTGGAACCCCCGGGGCCCTGACCTCAGCAACTGCACCTCCCCCTGGGTCAACCAGGTGGCCCAGAAGGTACCAGCAGCAGCTGTCCCTCCCAGATTGGCACAATTGCTTGCACACTGGGCCCTGGGTGGCCGGGCACAAGGCACTCTGGGGGCAATAGAGCAATTGGGGAGATAGACGGGCAGGTCTGGGAGCCAGGACTGTGCGGGTCCCCTCCCTGGCCTTCAAGAGAAACAGAGATGGATGGGGAGGGAGAAGGGGACAGAGAGATGGATGGGAAGGGGCCAAATAGCCTGGGAATGTGAAAAGAGAGCATGTGGGAAGGAAGATGGTCTCTGAGATAGCGGGGGGCCCTTCCTCCCACCTCACGCAGATCAAGAGTGGGGAGAATGCAGCCAACATTGCCAGTGAGCTGGCCCGTCACACCCGAGGCTCCATCTATGCGGGTGATGTGTCCTCTTCTGTGAAGCTGATGGAGCAGCTGCTGGATATTCTGGATGCCCAGCTACAGGCCTTGCGGCCCATTGAGCGCGAGTCAGCTGGCAAGAACTACAACAAGGTGGGGCACGGCAGTAGGACCAGCAGGGTTGGGGGGCACTGCCCTTAGGGCTCAGGAAGAGTCCAGCCTGGTACCTCCAGGCTAGGCTGCCAAGCCAGGCGGTCAGAGAGGAGAAGACTGATCCTAGGCACACTGGATCTTCCAGAGCTGCCCTGGACGGTCTTTGGGGTTGGCGTCCCTTAGGAACAGGTCTTGTTCAGGGCCCAGCCCTGGTGTGGTGGCAGCTGCAGAAGAGCATGTTCTCCAGGGCTCAGACGTGACAGTGTTGGCATTAGGGGCCCTGACAGCACCTCCATTTCTTTTCCCAGATGCACAAGCGGGAGAGAACTTGCAAAGACTACATCAAGGTGAGGCCCAGAGGGTTCCTGCTGGCCAACGAGGGGGTGAGGCAGCCCTCATCACTTGGGCACGTCCCAGGCGGCACTGGGGATGGAGATTGAGAGGAGAGTATGCAGAATCAGTCCAGCCCAGGGAACTGGAGGATGTGGGGGGAATCACAGTGTCACCCCTCGCCTGTGCAGGCTGTGGTAGAGACAGTGGACAACCTCCTGCGGCCAGAGGCTCTGGAGTCCTGGAAGGACATGAATGCCACAGAGCAGGTGCACACAGCCACCATGCTCTTGGATGTCCTGGAGGAGGGTGCCTTCCTGCTGGCCGACAATGTCAGGGAGCCTGCCCGCTTCCTGGCTGCCAAACAGAATGTGGGTGAGTCCTGCGGTCATGCCCACAGCAAGTTCAGGTGTTGATCTTTTTTTTCCCCCCCTAGCTGTTTATTTGAGAGAGAAATCTCAACTGAGCACTTGCATGAGTGGGAGGAGAGGGAGAGAATCTCAAGCAGATTTCATGCTGATCACAGAGCCTGATGCAGGGCTCAGTCTCAAAACCCTGAGATCATGATGAGGTGCAAATCTTGAACTATGGGGCCTGCCAGCCAGAGATGCCCTAGCCTCGGGCCTCTTGCCATGGCTGGGCCCCTGGACTGGGGACAGGCCCCAACCACATCTGTCCTGCCATCCCCTGTCCCCACAGTCCTGGAAGTGACAGTCCTCAACACGGAGGGCCAAGTGCAGGAGCTGGTATTCCCCCAGGAATACCCAAGCGAGAACTCCATCCAGCTGTCCGCCAATACCATCAAGCAGAACAGCCGCAACGGTCAGTGTCCAAGCCCCGGGCTGGCATCGCTGCTTCACATATGAAGAACATTCATTCTTAAATTGTATTGGGTTGAAGAATCCAAAAAAAGGGTGGGACCCAACAAGAGTTGTTCTCCACTCAAGCTACCGTGACATTTCAGGGGATTTGTGGGGCATCCCCAAAACCCCAGAACGTAGGACACTTTGTAGTTTGCAGGGTTTACTCCTGTGCAATGGCAGTCGATTCCCATAGCTCAGGGAGATCTGTCCCATTTGAGACTAAGGCTCAGAGATGTAGGGAATCTGCTCAAGGTCACACAGCAAGTAAGGTGGGGGCTGGGGATGCAGTCCCTCTGTGTCCTGGCATACTGCCTGGCCATTTGGAACTGCCTACAACTAAGCCATGGTACGTGGAGGGGCTCCACAAGCCCCCCTCACCTGGGCCCAGGTCTTGGGCCTGGCTTCAGAGGTACCGGTGGCCAGGGTGGCCGGAGGTGTGCTGGCTCAGGATTGACCACATACCCCACTGTGCCTGTCCTCCCCAGGTGTGGTCAAAGTTGTCTTCATCCTGTACAACAATCTAGGCCTCTTCTTGTCCACCGAGAATGCCACAGTAAAGCTGGCAGGTGAAGCAGGTACAGGTGGCCCAGGTGGCGCCTCCCTGGTGGTGAACTCACAGGTCATCGCGGCGTCCATCAACAAGGAGTCCAGTCGCGTCTTTCTCATGGACCCTGTCATCTTCACCGTGGCCCACCTGGAGGTGAGCTGAGGTGTTCCCTCCTTCCCCCCTCGGGAGTCCCACCATCTTCCGTGTTCCCAGGCTGTATATTCTCCCTGCTGTGTGTTCATCCACCCCAAGAGCAAGTTATGACCCCTCCCTGGGGCACCAGTCCCCCAACCCCCACCTCAACAGCTTGGGCCATTTGTTCCCAGAGATCCCAGACTGTCATCTGGAGCCCCAGGCACTTTTCTCATGCTTGTCACCATCCCCATAGCTGGGTGTGGGGGCTGGAACGGGACTCCCTGGATCTGACTGCCCGGCCACCACCACACAACAGGCCAAGAACCACTTCAATGCTAACTGCTCCTTCTGGAACTACTCGGAGCGTTCCATGCTGGGCTACTGGTCAACCCAGGGCTGCCGCCTGGTGGAGTCCAACAAGACCCATACCACGTGTGCCTGCAGCCACCTCACCAACTTTGCCGTGCTAATGGCTCACCGTGAGATCGTAAGCTGGCCAGCGCTCCACTCCTCTGGGCAGGCCCACTTGCTGGCCTGGCTTTGCATGGCATCATAGAGAGCGCTGCATGGGCAGTGCCAGGGAAGACCAGCTTCATGGGAATTGGGGGGTGGCACCAGTCTTGCCCGGGGCATGAGGCCACATGTCTGGTTCTTTTTTGGTCATGGTCCCACCTTCTCCCAAGGCACTCTGGAGAAGCAAGTTGGTGTCACCTTTGTCATCTCTCCACAAGCCTTCCAGAGCATGAGGAAGTGAGCGTGCCACCTGCAGAAGGGTGGGGGCCAGCAAACTGGGGGGCAGAAGGCCAGATGGGCAACACTGGTGGTGTTCGTGGCCTGTGGCCCTGCCCGTCCCTAGCACCTGGCTGAGCCTGGCCATGTGCAAGGCCAGAGGTGCTGAGCGAGCTCCCCGCTCCTGTCCCCCAGTACCAAGGTCGCATCAATGAGCTGCTGCTGTCAGTCATCACCTGGGTAGGCATCGTGATCTCCCTCGTCTGCCTGGCCATCTGCATCTCTACTTTCTGCTTCTTGCGGGGGTTACAGACCGACCGCAATACCATCCACAAGAACCTGTGCATCAACCTATTTCTGGCTGAGCTGCTCTTCCTGGTCGGGATAGACAAGACACAGTATGAGGTGGGCCGGGACTCGGGCAGAGGCAGGTAGGAGAGGTGGCACTGGCCCAGGCAGCCCCTCACCTGTGGTGCCCCTCCCTGCCGCCCCCAGATTGCCTGCCCTATCTTCGCTGGCTTGCTGCACTACTTCTTCCTGGCTGCCTTCTCCTGGCTGTGTCTGGAGGGTGTGCACCTCTACCTGCTGCTGGTCGAAGTGTTTGAGAGCGAGTACTCTCGCACTAAGTACTACTACCTGGGTGGCTATTGCTTCCCAGCCCTGGTGGTAGGCATCGCGGCAGCCATCGACTACCGCAGCTATGGCACCGAGAAGGCGTGAGTGCCCCCCCACCCATTCTCCAGGTCTCTCCTCCTGCCTGGCCCCCTGCTCAGCAGAATCCCTTGGGCCAGGACGCTAGGCACTGTCCTCCTCCTGAGATCGAAGGCTACAGCCTACAGGGTCCCTGGGGGCTAGGATGGGAGGGAAGGGCTTTCCCGCCTCTGTCTCCCCAAGCCCTGCTTTCTTTATAGCTGCTGGCTCCGAGTCGACAATTACTTCATCTGGAGCTTCATTGGACCAGTCTCCTTTGTTATCGTGGTAAGTGGGAAGGTGGTACCTCTAGTTCTATATCTCCTTCCTTCACACAAGCTAGCCTTGACCCCGGAGCCCTGCCCCACTCTCCCCAAGCCCTGAGAGGGCTGGTGTGAAAACCATTGAAACGGAGCAGCTAACTAAGAAGACAAGAACGCAGCGGGTCTGTAAAGCTCCGGCACCAAGGCCTGTCCATCTAGGAACTGTGATTTGAGCCCCTGCCTTGTGTCAGGCTACAGGCCCTGTTCTCTCGCCACTAGGAGCCACATTAACAGACAGTTGTTACCAGTCAGCAGGCACCTGAGGGCAGGTACAACAGCAGAAGAGGCCCTGAAGAAGGGGGCATTGAGGCTGAGATTTGGCCAGGAGCTCACTCTGGGAGGTGGAGGGACCCCAAGGGACCTCCCGCAGCCTAGCCTCTCTCTGTCCCTGCCCCCCAGGTGAACCTGGTGTTCCTCATGGTAACCCTGCACAAGATGATCCGGAGCTCATCTGTGCTCAAGCCTGACTCCAGTCGCCTGGACAACATTAAGTGAGCACCCCTTCCCCACACCCCCGCCAGATAGCTCCATACATACCAGGCCTGGTCTCTCCCAGGGCTTCCTAAAATGTGATGCACTCACCTCCAGTACCACAAGATGATTTTTAAGGACAAATGTGTTTTTATTGTGCTTGTTCATGTACTTAACAAGTATTAGAAAACACATTAACATATCCAATCTGTGCTTTGGGGGACATAACTGCTTAGGGCGAGGCCAAGTTAAAAAGGTAAGTCCAATTCAGGGCAACTTAAAGAGAAATGAGCAGCAAAAGGTAGTTTAAGGATCTGGAAATTCGGCCCAAGGCTGAAGGCAAATGACTGACCTTTGCAAAACCCCAAACCCCAACCTCAGGCCCAGGCTGGGTCAAAGTACCACTGTAGGTGATCTGCCCAAGGCCTGTTTCTTTGCCAACAGTATCCAGACCCCTCTGAAGGAGGGACACAGCAGGGCAGAGAGGTTTGTCCACTGGCAGGGACTTTGACATACCTGTCCTTTCTCCCCTCCCCAGATCCTGGGCCTTGGGGGCCATTGCGCTGCTTTTCCTCCTGGGCCTCACCTGGGCTTTTGGCCTGCTCTTCATCAATAAGGAGTCAGTGGTCATGGCCTATCTCTTCACCACTTTCAACGCCTTCCAGGGGGTCTTCATCTTTGTCTTTCACTGCGCCTTACAAAAGAAGGTGAGGTCAGGAAAGGGGTCCAAGTGCCTGCCTTCTGCAGTGGAATCTGTCTGCTGTGAGGGGAGCACGAGCTTGGAGTCAGGGAGGACTTAAGCAGGGGTGAAGAGGGTTCTGGAAAAGAGCAAGATATGACAACCTGGGGAAGCCAGAAAGCAGGACGGATTTGGGGAGCTGGGAGAGCAGGGTTGTGGTAGCAGAGGACCAACCCCCCACCCACCCACGATACGGGGGCACCAGTCAGGTGTGTGGGAAGGAGAGAACTGAGTATCACCCAGACAGAAGGCTTCCACTTCAATAGTTACAAGATAAACTGTAAGTTTTGTGGTGATAAAGTTTCCTTTTTAGCATCCTTACTGGAGCCCACAAGCTCACACAACCCTACCCGGGCCCCACTTCCCTTTCTCCCCTTCAGCCATCCTCTCCTCTGCTTTCTCTCGAACAACTAGATAAGACCATCCTCAGGGCATATTCCTGCTCCTCTCTCTACAAGGTCTCCTATCCTATTTACTTCAGATCTTTGCCGAGATGTTTCCTCAATGAGGCTTCCCGGTCTATTTAAGATCACAACCCCACCCCCAAACACACACACATCCCCACCCACCAACACTGCCTAACCCCATTCCTGGCCACATTGGTCTGCACAGCACCTGACAGCATCAGACATCCTACACAATGGGATCTTGTTTGTATCTACACATCTCTGTCTACCAAAATATTAGTTCTCAGAGGTAGGGCTGTGTGAATGACTTGTTCTGTATCGTCCCTGGGGCCTTAACTATGCCTGGCACATAGCAGATGCTCATTAAAGACCTGTTGAGTGAATGAACAAGAAAGTGACATGGATGTAGAGAAAGGGGGATGGGCCTGAGCAAGCAGAGTGCCTGCCTGACCGGCTGGCTGTTGTGAGACAGGAAACAACAAGGTTTCTGAGGCTTGCAGGGGCACCCACTGCCAGCTGCCTGTCCTCCTCCTCCCCCAGGTGCACAAGGAGTACAGCAAGTGCCTGCGTCACTCCTACTGCTGCATCCGCTCCCCACCCGGGGGCGCTCACGGCTCACTCAAAACCTCAGCCATGCGGAGCAACACCCGCTACTACACGGGGACCCAGGTACCTAGGCAGGGGCCAGGGCACCGAGCAGGGCTCCCTGGGGCTGAGTACTGGACCCCAGGGCCTAGGAGACAGGGCAGCGCTCAGCCCAGGCCCAGCCCAGGTCTCAGAAAGATCCTGGAGGGTGGGCAGCCCAGGGGTTGGGGGCTCACATCCAGGCTGTGTCTCCAGAGCCGAATCCGGAGGATGTGGAACGACACCGTGAGGAAACAGACGGAGTCCTCCTTCATGGCAGGTGACATCAACAGCACCCCTACTCTGAACCGAGGTGAGATCATGTCCCTTTGCTCTTGGCTCTGTCCCTCAGGATTCGTGGGCCAGTGTCTCTGGGCCACTTTGTGACCCCTGATGTTCTGGACAGGTACCATGGGGAACCACCTGCTGACCAACCCCGTGCTGCAGCCCCGTGGGGGCACCAGCCCCTACAACACCCTCATCGCCGAGTCAGTGGGCTTCAATCCCTCCTCGCCCCCTGTCTTCAATTCCCCAGGTGAGCACACTCTGGTACAGGAAGATGACAACAGCCCGGGTCAGGGAGTGTGGTGGGGTCTGCATCCTGACAGTCTCTGCTTGGGGCATCCTATTACTTCCTGAATTGGAAACTGGGCTTGACTTTCCAAGCACACTCTCACTTTCTCTCTCTTCCCTCCTGGCCTGCACCAACAGGGAGCTACCGGGAACCCAGTAAGTGTGACTTGCGGGTAATATTTCCGAGGCAGGGAAGGGAATGTGATAATGGCCTCCTGGGATGACTGCACTCAGGGAGAATTCAGGTGCCCCTTCCTCCCAACCCCCCCCCCCCCCCACATACAGCTAGAGGGGGTTATGTTTGGCCCTCAGGTAGGCAATGAAGGTGATGAGGGTCAGAGCACAGGAAATGGAACCTGGTCACTAGGCTTCCTCACTGCTGAGATTCTGAGCCTCCCAGCTGAGAGGAGACCTAGGGGGAACTGGTGTGTGTCCCCACTTCCACCCCCATTCCACCAACTTGATATTGGGCTGGTGTCCCCAATGCCAGTGAGGAAGAATGGGAATAGGAGATCCCAGCCCCGGGGGAAGCAGGCACGCCCTCTCCCATGTGCCCATGCCCCTGTCGCTTCCCAGCCTCCTCCTGAGCCAGCCCTCTTTTGCCGGCAGAGCACCCTCTAGGAGGCCGGGAAGCCTGCGGCATGGACACATTGCCCCTCAACGGCAACTTCAACAACAGTTACTCCTTGAGAAGTGGGGATTTCCCTCCAGGGGACGGGGCCTCTGAGCCACCCCGAGGCCGGAACCTGGCCGATGCTGCTGCTTTTGAGAAGATGATCATCTCAGAGCTGGTACACAACAACCTGCGGGGCAGCAGCAGTGGGGCCAAGGGCCCCCCACCACCTGAACCCCCTGTGCCACCTGTGCCAGGGGGCGGTGGGGAGGAAGAAGCAGGAGGGCCCGGGGGTGCTGACCGGGCAGAGATCGAACTTCTCTACAAGGCCCTGGAGGAGCCGCTGCTGCTGCCCCGGGCCCAGTCGGTGCTGTACCAGAGTGATCTGGATGAGTCGGAGAGCTGCACTGCGGAGGATGGGGCCACCAGCCGGCCCCTCTCCTCCCCTCCAGGCCGGGACTCCCTCTACGCCAGCGGGGCCAACCTGCGGGACTCGCCCTCCTACCCGGACAGCAGCCCCGAGGGGCCCAGTGAGGCCCTGCCCCCACCCCCGCCTGCGCCCCCTGGCCCCCCTGAAATCTACTACACCTCGCGCCCACCAGCCCTAGTGGCCCGGAACCCCCTGCAGGGCTACTATCAGGTGCGGCGGCCCAGCCACGAGGGCTACCTGGCGGCCCCGGGCCTTGAGGGGCCAGGGCCTGATGGGGATGGGCAGATGCAGCTGGTCACCAGTCTCTGAGGGACCTCATGGACCAGGGGCTGGTGGCCCAGGCCGGGGAGGGAACCCTGGGTGGGGCTCTGGTGGGAGAGGGAGACTCATGGAGGCAGTGGCTGGTGGGCCACTCTCTCCAGGTGCCCGTCAGCCGTGGGCCCTCTAGGCCCCTCAGGAGCTCTGCCATGGGGGCCTGTGGTGCAGGGTTCACAGACAGGGTTTCCTACCAGCCACACGCACCAGCTCGATTTGGGGGGAAGTGCAGTGAGGAGCCAAGAGGTCCCCCAAGGGAGTAAGGAAGGAGAAATTGGATGGGTGCAGCCCGCTCTTTACTTCCCCCTCTCTCCCCCACTTTCCTGACCCCTGGAGGGAAATGAGGGCTTTGGTTTCCCTGGGCCAAGGGCCCTACTGAGTGGAACCTGTCAGCTGCTCCTCTCTCTGCAGCTGGAAGTGCTGCCAGCTACAACAGGAAGGAGCAGTGGGAGCAGACAGACAGGTCCTCCTGGAAGACAGTTCCCTGCTCCTGGAGACTGGGGCCTCTGGCCCAAGAGAAAGCCCCAGGGCAAGAGGAATGGGCGGTTGTGGCTGCTGGTTTAAAGGTGGAACTTTCTTTGAAGCTCCTTCCCTCTGCTCTTCGTCCTTGCCTCCCTAGCAAGCCTGCCCATCAGCCTCCTCAAGTGCACCCAGTGACCCCCTCCCTTGGGGTGACTCCTGATGAAGCACAACTCCCCACAGGGCCCCCAGCCCACAGGGGTGGCCATATCTGGGCAGTTCCCAGTCCTGTGGGCTCGGCTATCTGGGGAGCAGATTTTGGGTCTGGATATCCCTGGGGAGTGGGTCCTGGGCTTGGATCTTTCCCTAGGGGGCCATCTTACCCCTTCCTCTCTTCTCCTCCTCCTCCCCCATTGCTGTAAATATTTCAACGAAATGGAAAAGAAAAAAAAAAGACAAAAAAAAAAAAAAAAAGAAAGAAAGAAAATCTCATCACTTGAAGCCACCGGGAGCCTGTGGCCAGCCAGCCCGGGGCTTTCTCCGGAGCAGAGTGGCGCCGCTGGGCCCTGGCAGCCAGGACTTCTCTGTGTTTGTGTGCATCCCCAGCCGGGGTGGGCGGGCCGCCAGAGCAGCTTTTTACAATCCAGAGACAGAAAACAAAATCTAGAAGCAACAGCGAAACAAAGAACCTGTTTCCTTCCCGGCACCGTTTCTGTCGCCTCTTTCCCTGCTCCGCCTGTTCCCTGGCATCAGTCAGCCCTCCTGGGGCGCGTACCTCACTGCCTGCCCCAGGACTGGGGCCTGTCTCCCCCCTCCCCTCCCCACTGGCCCAGGGGAGGCACCCTCACACCCAAAGATGCTTTTGCCAAGATGGCTGCGCTGTTCTTTGAGTTCCTGCTTCTTGTATATTGCTTCTGGGACTCTGGGCTGAGGAAGAAGGGACTCCCCACCTAGAGCAGGTGATGGGGAAAGGGAAGTGAAGGCAGCATGTGGTGGTTGTGACGGGGAGGCGGGAGGTGGTGAAGTTGTCTCTCTTTGGGCAGGGGGCCCCCAAAGGTGAGTGATCACCTTCCCTACCCTACACCCTCTTGCGGGGGAGGCAAAGCCAGGTACCAGGGCCTGCAGTCAGGACACCCTTGTACCGGGGGCTCTACCCCAAACCTTAGACTCCGGAAGCTCTGGGCTGGGGATGTCTCCTGAGTACCTCTTCCAGCACCCACCTCTCCAGCCTCTCACCCTGGCTTCCCACCCCACCCTCCAGCTCTTTGAGAGTAGGGTAGTCCCATTGCCACAGTAGCCCAGCCCTGCCATTGCCATTCTCCCAGGGGTGGCTGTCCACCTCTACTCTGACCCCTTCTTGTCTCTTTTGCCCCTCCCTCTTTTCTCACAAGTGCCATGAGTTTTCAAACATCTTCGGGTCTCAGCCTGCTGCTGCCATAAACTTCTTTGGGTTAAGGGGGGCGGGCTCTAGGGAGGAACTGGGGGAAGGGACAGGTAGGTGGCTGGAGGAACCCTTTTTGCTGCTAGAAAGCCCCTCCCTTCTAGGGAGCTGGGGCTGGCTTGTCCCCATCAGTTAGGGGAGAAGGGGTCAGACCAAAGATGGTGGTTTGTCCCATGTAGGGAGATAGGTGTGGGGAGAAGGCAGGGTGGGGTCCCATCTCTGGCTTTTTCAAGTAGGAAGGCTTAACCTCTTTCAGCTGAAGACCATGGGTTAGTCTGGATGGGGAAGAGAAACAAGGACAGGGAGTCTTGCCCAGAATTCTGTGGCCTTCCTTGGCGTCACTAGACCAGGAACTCCACTGTAGGACGGGGCAGCCAGGGATCTGTGAAGAGCTGGCGAGAGGAGGGACGATGGAGTTGGCCCGGCATAGTCCAGCTAGAGCCAGAGGCTGCCTCTGACACCAGCAAGAGGGCGAGGAGAGCAGGCTTGGTGGGAGAGTTCTCCGGGGGACTGGAGGCATCCGAGGAATCTGCTTCCTCACCCCTGACCAGCCCTCCTATCTCTCCAGACACTGACAATCAAAGGGAGAGAGGGTGGGGCAGGTCCCTAGGTTCCCATTCCGGCCAAAATCACCAAGGTGGATTCCCAGGCCTCAAAGCTGCATGGCAGGGCCCCCTGGTGGGGTTGGACACCACTGCAGCCTAGTGCAAAGCCACCCCAAGAGCCCAGGTGTCCCCTCACCCCGACCAGACCTGGTGCCTTGACACCCCACCCCAGCTGGGACGGTATAGAGAAGGAAGGGTCTTGGTTTCCTCTCCTACTCCCTTCCTTGGGCTCCTGAATTCATTTGCTTTTAAATCTAATATTTTTCTCGGTCTTTTTTTTTGGGGGGGGGGGCGTGTTTTTGTTTGGTTTCCCTTGCCTTCCTTTCTGTCTCCACCTCTTTCCCTGTGTTTTTCTCACTGTGTTCCTCTTCTTTCACCCACGATTTCTCTGTGTCCATTTGGGCCTCCTCCCCTCTCTCCCATGCCCCCCAGTCCCTCCTTGGTCTCCTTTTCGATATGCCAAACCAATTTTGGGTCGAGTGCATTTAACGAGAACAAAACAAAAGGCTCATAACAAGAACGTTTCAGAAAAAAACAAAGTTTTAAAAAAATTGTTGAGTCAAAAAAAATCAAACAATAAAGAAATTAAGATTTCTTGGAATAACAAGAGTGGTGTGACTCACTGGGGGGTAAGAAATGGGTGAGTGGACCTGCTTGAAGTATCCCCATGAAGCTGACATAGCAAGGAACCTGCACTGCAGCATTTTGAACCATGGTAGAGGCCTGATGAATCACAGAATCGTTAATGTTTGCAGAGAGCTTTATAAGTTTCTAGGCCTGGCTGAGCACTTCAGGTGCAGTTTCTCTTTGAATTCTCATAAATGTTCTAGGATGGAGGTTATGAGATAACCATTTTCTAGATGAGGAAACTGGCTTACTGTGCCTACATGCATGCCCAAATCTCCCTGGGCCAGGCCACTGTCATGTCGAGTCTCAGAGAAGCCCTTCAAGCTGTATTTAGAGCAAAGCACAGCACAGTAACTGTATGCTGTGCCTGTCTCATTCCAACTCCCTGACTCCCACACGCGGCTAGAATGGTGCATTTTCAAACATGACAAGGTGGAACTGCATCATGTGTATTTCACATTCTCAAATAGAGCTGCCAGTGCTGAGAGGAATGACTACTCAAACAGTGTAAGCATCTCTCTCCATGCTTCTCTGCCTTCAACATCTGCATCCTGAATGCCATATTCTCCTAATTATCTTTCCACTTCTCCAGCCACTCCTTCCCAGTCTCTGCAGCTGGCTCCTTCTCATCTCTCCACTTCTCAACACTGGTGAGCCCAGCTACCTAGACTCACTCCCTGGGAGATCTCAGCCTTGCAGCATGGTTTTATTTCTTTTTTATTTCTTTTATTTATTTTTTGCAGAATGGTTTTAAATAACTATAAACTGATGGCTCCCATATAGCTCCAGCCTGAACGTTCTACCCTCAAGTTCCAAATTCATACATATCAACTACCCACTCCACTTCTCCCCCTGGGTGTCTGGCAGGACTTCAAACTTAACCTGTCCAAACCTGTCCCCCCAGCTCCTCCCATAAGCTCCCTAACCTCAATTAATGGCAAGTCTATCTGATGATTCCAGAATAAAACCCTGAGGTTCCCTTGTACTTATATCATTGTTCAACCCCCATCTAATCCGACAGTGAATGCAATAGTAGTTCTAACTCTAAAATATCCATAGTAAACTAGTTCTTACCACCTTGGTTCAAGCCACTATTGTCTCACCAAGACCGCTGCAACAGTCCCCAACTAGTTCCCTTTGTCTTTCAGGCTTTTCTCAAAACAGATTCGGAATGATCTTGATAAGCATCTTGTCCTTCCTCTACTCAAAACTCTCCAATATACTCCCCTCTTGCCCAGACAAAAGGCCAAGGTCAGCCCAACAGCCTATAATGACCTATAACACTACATCAATCTCATCCCCATGGCTCTCCTCCTTCCCTCTACTCTAGCCACAGTGGGTTCCTCACTATACACAAACGTGCAGCAGTACCTGCCTCAGAGCCTTTGCACTGACCATTCCATAGCGTTCATTTATTCTTCTGCAGGGCTTATGAAAATCAGAGCTTCCCAGGCCCCTCCATTTAAATTGCAGTTGGACCCTCCAGAATTCCCTACCCCACACATCTTGCTTTGTCTCCCATAGCACTCCTATCTAGCAAACTAAGGAATTTTTGGCTTTATTATCTGCCTTCCCGACTAGACTGTAATATAGAATTTTTTTTTCACTACTGTTCCCCAGTCTCCAGCACAGCATCAGACACATAGTAAGTGATCAATAAGTATTTGTTAAAGGATGAAAATATGAAATGAGCAGAAGACCCAGAATGAGTCTGAAACAAGAGTTACAAATGATGGGAACTATGAATCTGCCACTTCCTCCATTGCTCTCAGTTCCAATGTGCCCCTCACAGTGCAATGCTAAGGTTTAATTTAGCATAGTCCTGAAACCTAAGTTCAATATTTTAGCTGGTACCTAACCCAAGAAAAGGCAACCTGTTCCTATGCTGGAAGAGGAGGTGATTCTCTGGACTTACTGAGAGATACTCTGTGGGCAAGTTTTGGGGACTTCAAAGGATAATAAATTTAACTATATATGATTTTTAACTTCATGCTCTAATTTTTTTTAAAGATTTTATTTATTTTTTTATGAGAGACACACAGAGAGACAGAGGCAGAGACATGGGCAGAGGGGAGAAGCAGGCTCCAAGCAGGGAGCCCAATGTGGGACTCGATCCTGGGTCTCCAGGATCACACCCTAGGCGGAAGGCAGGTGCTAAACTGCTGAGTCACCAAGGTGTGTCTCTTCATGCTCTGATTTTGAAACCAAATCTCTGTATGAGATTCTACAACATGACCACCTTTTTCACCTCTGTATCCTTTACTCTCGCCAGCACTGCACACATCCTTCTCTGCTAGCACAATCTAAATCTGTTGTGCCGGATGCCTAGGACCCTTGGGTGGTTGCTAGTGGCACATGTACATACCTGGGGCAATCACTTGCATGTGCCCAGGAACAGTAACATGAGATTAATCACTTTAAAGTTCTTTCCTACATTTTAATTTCAAAAATTAAAATCATTTTAAAGTTCTTTTCTACAATTTAATTATCACAAGGTATGTAGTATTAGCCCTATTTATCAAATGAAGAAACTGAAGTTAGAGCAACTAACTGACTTCCTCAACAAAATTACTAAGCAGTTCAAAGGATCTGCATCTTGTAGATGCTTTCCATGCCCCAATTTAATCCTTTCAATGATGCGACGAGGCAGTGTTAGCCCCATTTTATGGGTGTAAAAGCTGAAACTCAGGAAGGTTAGAGAATGTCCACACATTCACTCAGCTAATGAGAGTGCCGAGCCAGGCCTCCATCCTGGTCTTCTGATCCCAGAGGTTGCTTCTAGGGATGTCTGTATTCAGCTGCAATTGCCCACTCCCCATCACTGTTCACCCATCCCACGCGGCACACAATAAAGGAGGCTGACAATCTGGCTCCCCACACCAAAGGAGATGCCCACTAACCATGCCACACCCCAACAGTCCCCATGCAGCTAGTAGTAAGACTGTTCAGAGTGGGAAGGCCTTAATGCACAACAGAAGATTCTCTTTATTTTTTTTTAAAAAAGCTTTTATTTATTTATGTATTCATTCATTCATTCATTCATTCATGAGACACAGAGAGGCAGAGACATTAGGCAGAGGGAGAAGCAGGCAATCTGTGGGGAGCCTGATGCAGGACTTGATCCCAGGACCCCAGATCATGACCTGAGCCAAAGGCAGATGCTCAACCACTAAGCCACCCAGGTGCCCCAGAAGATTTTCTTTAGACTCTCAAAAGACTAAAGGCACTGGGGACCTCTGTCCTTTAGAAAACCTCCTCCCTGCCACAAACTCCTGGGAAGGTCTGGGGGAGCCAGGCTGAGGTTAGTCCTCTATCCCCACAATATCCACCAGCTTATTTTGCTCTTCTCTTACCCCTTCAAACCACAGTCATGGAAACCAGCAGTGATGATAGGCCCCTGCTGGGTTCTTCCTCCCCCATTTATATCATGTTCACTTCATTAGGATTCTCCTACCAAAACCCTTGCAACTGCTACTCTTTTCTATCTGTCCTGCCCCTTGTCTCCCACAGCCCTCCACCTCCATCTAAGTGATCCCACCCTCTCACACCTGAAGCCCTCATTGTATTCCAACCAGTCCTCTCCTGGGAATCATTCCTAAGGAATCACACATGCACATGATGACTTATAAGCAAGAAGGTTCACTGTGATCAGGCTTCTGCAAGTGAAACACAATGAATAAAATTTCAGCATAGAAAATCATTACACAAATCATGCACACATCAACAGAATGCATGTAGCCATTAAAAACAATGACGCAGCGCAGTCTGGGTGGCTCAGCGGTTTAGCGCCGCCTTCAGTCAGGGGTGATCCTGGAGACCCGGAATAGAGTCCCGCATCGGGCTCCCTGCATGGAGCCTGCTTCTCCCTCTGCCTGTGTCTCTGCCTCTCTCTGTCTCTGTGTCTCTCATGAATAAATAAATAAAACCTTTTTTTTAAAGATTTTATTTATTCATGAGATACAGAGAGAGATAGAGAGAGGCAGAGACACAGGCAGGCTCCATGCAGGGAACCTGATGCGGGACTTGATCCTAGGTCTCCAGGATCATGCTCTGGGCTGAAGGCGGCACTAAACCGCTGAGCCACCCAGGCTGCCCAATAAATAAAATCTTTAAAAAAATTAAAAAAATAAAAACAATGATGCAGAAGAACATTAAATGACATGGAAACATATTCATAATAAGACTGTGCAAAATGTTAGACCATAAAAGACAAGGTAAAGTATGACCCCACCTTTTTAAAATGACATATATGCAAAAAAGTGTATATACTGTCATATAACACTGTTTGCATATGTGTGCATGTTGCCTATGTATGTGTGCATATTGTGGAATAAAGTGAAACCTCACTTAAAATGGAGTCAAGAGGCCAGAAGGGGGAGCTCGCATACCCTAACACTAGTAGTCCTTTGCAGACCCAACAGGAAGAGACACCTTGCAAGTGAATGCTACTTTACTCCCCCAGCAGGAGGAAGATTTTTCTCCCCCTTTCCCCAACAACTCTCGCCACTGCGCAGCCCACGAGAGACAGACAACTCAGCCAATAAAAAGCCACCATACCTGAAGCTCCCAGTTCACTCCAAGGGACTTTGGTTTAACAGCCTTTCCAATTTCCTTTTCTCTATAAAAGAGTATACCTCTCCTTTGTTCTCTAGAATTGCCTCCGGTTACGGTTTTGTCACAGCTTGCAAGTTCCAAAATGCAATTCTCTTAAACCCACTTTTGCTGGTAAAACTGGTAGTTTTATTTTTTAAGGTGAACATTACATATGTGCATATACACACACACATAGAATATGCAGAATATAAAGCTACACATCAGAATATTAACAGTGGATAACTTTTACTCTCTTGCAATTCTCTATTTTAAAAAGATTTCTTTAAACCTATCACTTTATTTTTACTTATTTATTTTTAAAGAGAGAATGGGAGGGGGGCAGAGGGAGAATCTTAGACTGTGCTGAGCACGGAGTCTAACACAGGTCTCAATTTCCCAACCTGAGATCATGACTTGAAATCAAGAGTCAGAAGCTTAACTGAGCCACCCAGGCGTCCCCCATATAGTATTGTTGTAATAGATAGAAGTATTTGTGTGTCCTACTTTCTGTGGAATAACAAAAACCAAGAATAACTGATACCTCTGAAAAAAAGCACCAGGTGTTAGAACTAGCCTTACAAAGATTGGTTCTAATGTGGTAATATTTAAGAAAATGTGGTGTTGTTGGGCAGCCCTGGTGGCTCAGTGGTTTAGTGCGGCCGTCAGCCCAGGGTGTGATCCTGGAGACCAGGGACCGAGTCCCACATCGGGCTCCCTGCAAGGAGTCTGCTTCTCCCTCTGCCTGTGTCTCTGCCTCTCTCTCCTCTCTGTCTCTACAAATAAATAAATAAAATCCTTAAAAAAAAAAAAAAAGAAAGAAAGAAAATGTGTTGTTGGTATAGGAAGAGAAGCCCACAGAAGAGACCTGTGACTGGATGGAAACTTGCTCTAGACAGAGGTTACAAATCACTAGGCTAAGGATGGATTCATCCAAAGGCTCTCAAGAGTTTTGGTCTTGGGATTCCTTTACCCTCTTAAATTTAATGAGCAGTGTTTTGGGTGACTAGGTAGTGCAGAGAGGATTTGGGGGGACAGGAAAAACACTCTTAAGACTATAATGAGGGCAGCCCAGGTGGCTCAGCGGTTTAGCGCCACGTTCAGCCCAGGGCCTGATCCTGGAGTCCCAGGATCGAGTCCCACGTTGGGCTCCCTGTATGGAGCCTGCTTCTCCCTCTTCCTGTGTCTCTGCTCCCCACCCCCCCCGCCCCGTCTCATGAATAAATAAAATCTTTAAAAAAAAAAAAAAGACTATAATGATGGTCGTCTGTCATACATTTATCCAAATCCATAGAATGTACAACACTAAGAGTGAACCCTAATGTAAACTACAGGGACTTTGGGTGATAATGATGTAGGTTCATCAACTATAATAAATAGACCACTCCAGTGGGGGATGTCAACTGGTAGGGGAGACTACACGTGAGGGAAGGCAGGGCAGGGGGCATATGGAAAAGCTCTGTACCTTACTCTCAGTTTTCCTGTGAACTTGAAATTGCTCTTTAAAAAAAAAAAAAACAACAAAAAACAAACAAGCAAAAAGGAGCACCTGGATGCCTCAGTGGTTGAGCACAGGTTGTGATCCTGGCATTCTAGGATCAAGTCCCACATCAGGCTTCCCACAGGGAGCCTGCCTCTCCCTCTGCCTATGTCTCTGCCTCTGTCTCTCATGAATAAATAAATAAAATCTTAAAAAAAAAAAAAACTAACTCTTAAAAAAATTAATGAGGACTCTAAAGAGCTGTTCAAAGGGACAGGGATTTTATCTATGTATATTTACTAAATTAGAAATTAAAACTGGGGGCAGCCCTGGTGGCACAGCGGTTTAGTGCCGCCTACAGCCCAGGGTGTGATCCTGGAGACCCAGGATCGAGTCCCACATCGGGCTCCTTACAGGGAGCCTGCTTCTCCCTCTGCCTGTGTCTCTGCCTCTCTCTGTGTGTGTCTCTCATGAATAAATAAAATCTTAAAAAAAAAAAATTAAAACTGGTGGAACGCCTGGGTGGCTCAGTGGTTAAGTGTTTGCCTTGGGCTCAGGGCGTGATCCTGGAGTCCCGAGATCAAGTCCTGAATAGGGCTCCCTGCACGGAGACTGCTTCTCCCTCTGTCTGTGTCTCTACCTCTCTCTCTGCCTCTCAGTGCCTCTCATGAATAAATAAATGAAATCAGGGCAACCCCAGTGGCCCTGCGGTTTAGCGCCGCCTTCCGCCCACAGTGTGACCCTGGAGACCCAGATCGAATCCCACATCGGGTTCCCTGCATGGAGCCTGCTTCTCCCTCTGTGTCTCTGCCTCTCTCTCTCTCTGTACCTCTCATGAATAAATAAATAAATTAATAAAATCTTTAAAAAAAATAAAAATAAATTAAATCTTTGTTAGCCCGGGTGGCTAAATGGTTTAGGGCGGCCTTGGCCCAGGGCGTGATCCTGGAGACCCAGGACTGAGTCCTACGGAGGGCTCCCTGCATGGAGCCTGCTTTTCCCTCTGCCTCTCTCTCTCTCTCTCTCTCTGTGTATCTTATGAATAAATATTTAAAAAATAAATAAATAAAATCTTTAAAAAAAGAAATTAAAACTGGCAATTTTAAATATTTAAATTAGCTAATACATCAGATGTTAACATAAATAACCTATCTTGTGAGAATAACTATACATTTTTAAAAACAAAGTAGTGAGGTACACCTGGGTGGCTCAGTTGGTTAAAGCATCTGACTTGATTTCAGCTCAGGTTGTGGTCTCAGGGTCATGGGACTGAGTCTTGCGCGGGGTCAGCCGTGCTCGGTGCAGAATCTGCTCAGGATTCTCTCCCTTTCCCTATGTCCCTCCCCAAAGCCTGCTCACACGCAAACATGCTCTCTTAAAATAAATTTTTTTTATGTAAAAATTAAAAAAAAAAAAAAAGTAGTGGGGCAGCCCTGGTGGTCCAGAGGTTTAGCACTGCCTTCAGCCTGGTGTGTGATCCTGGAGAACCCGGATCGAGTCCCACATCAGACTCCCTGCATGGAGCCTCCTTTTCTCTCTGCCTGTCTCTCTCTCTGTGTCATGAATAAATAAAGTCTTTAAATAAAAAAAAAAAAAAGAAAAAAGAAAAGAAAAGAAAAGAAAAGAAAAGAAAGAAAAGAAAAGAAAAGAAAAGAAAAGAAAAGAAAAGAAAAGAAAAGAAAAGAAAAGAAAAGAAAAGAAAAGAAAAGAAAAAGAAACCAAAGTAGTGAAAAGAATGGCTTGTACATTTTGTAAAGCTCCTATTATCTGGCTTAATCAAAGAGACCTGGATTCTCACACAGGCTTCTGCAATCAATCTGTTGCAATATGCTGTCTTGATTGAAGTACATGAAGAAAATCCAGCCTCAACAGATACATAATTGGAGGAGGGAGAAGTGCTATAGTCTTTCAGCTATCTGGAGATATTCTACTTTGTTACTTATAGCAAAACTCAAAAAGTAGTAGTATGTTCAAGTTAGTTATAATGTGGAATATGAAACTGTATCAGTGAACTTCTCACACTGGTTTATACTGAACCCCACCGTCTATTGGAAAATACTGACCTACTGAATGACTACATTTCACTATACAATATTTTTTAAATCTTCTTTGTTAATATCACCACTGATCTCATCAGAAAAATCTTTCACTATTGAGTTGTCAGGCTAATGGTGAAGAAAAGTTTTCCCAAAGACCATTTGGCTTTAAAGCTCAAATTTTATCAATTGGCAAGAAACCATGAGTTGTCCTCGAAGTGACCAGCTCACTTCTTTCATTTCTGAGAAAACATCTGCCAAATACCCTGATTAACTGCAGTCTATCATTCTTTCAAGTAAAACGGTGTTCCATGAAAAAAAGTTACTAATTTCACTTCAACTTAAACAACTGTACAAGTGCATTACCTCAACTACCATCACTCTTCAGCAAGCAGAAGTGCTGTATGCAAACTTCCCATTTCACCACAATGAATATTAGACTTCCTCACAGGGCTGTTTTAACACAGGTTATTACTTTTCACTGCTTCTTCAAGGACACTCAAGTGAAATTATTTGAACACTGAATGTGTAGCAACAGTGAGGAATACAATGACAACTACTACTACTGTTTGGGGACACTGCATTGCCTCCTGCTAAGGCACCAGCAGTTTTACCCAACCACTGCTTTTGTACCAGTAGGACACAGGACAACACAGCGCACACGAGAAATTCAAGTAACACTTTAGAATTATTATGAAAATAGTTTATCTCCTGAATCCGCAGGGGATCACATTTTGAAAACCACTGAGCTACTCAATAAAAAAACCAGGGACAACTGGTTTCTGTCTGGCAAAAACTAAATCACAGTCCTACTTCACATCAGAAACAAAAATAAATTCCAGGTAGATTTTTTTTAAAAAGCTAACTATTGGGACGCCTGGGTGGCTCAGTGGTTGAGTGTCTGCCTTCAGCTCAGGGCATGACCCCGGGATCTGGGATCGAGTCCCATATCAGGCTCCTTGCAGACAGCCTGCTTCTCCCTCTGCCTGTGTCTCTGCCTCTCTCTCTCTCTCTCTCTGTCTCTCATGAATAAATAAAATATTTTTAAAATAAATAAATAAATAAAAGCTAAATATGAAACGTAAAACTTCCAGAAGAAAACACAGTAGGAAATCGTATTGACCTCGGGGTTAAGGTTTCTTTTTTTGTTTTTTTAAGATCTTATTTATTTATTCATGAGAGACACGCAGAGAGAGGCAGAGACACAAGGAAAGGGAGAAGCAGGGCTCTCTGCAGATAGCCCGATGCAGAACTTGATCCCAGGACTTGGGGAATCACACCCTGAGTCGAAGGCAGACACTCAACCACTGAGCCACCCAGGCAGGCGTCCCAGGGTTAAGATTTCTTTAGCAAAGCACAAAAACTACAAACTATAAGTAGACTGCTCACTCTGATGACAATAACGTAATAATAAATTCTCATCAAAAGATATGCAAATAAAAAGGCAAAGTGTAAAAAGAACTGCACGAGTTAAGATGAAGACAATGCAGCAGGAAAATGGGCGAAGATATGAAGGGGTAATTCACAGAAGACAAATGGTCAATAAACAGATATAAATAGTTCAACCTCACCAGTAATCAGGAAAATACTAACTGAAACCTACTCATGTACACCCTTCAGAAAAACAAAAATGTAAAAATCTGACAGGACCAAGTGTTGATAAGGACACAGCAATAGCAACACTGCTGGTGGGAGTAAGAACTTCAACGATCACTTTCAAGAGCAGACACAGTGTCTAGTAAGATGGATATTCCCATAACCAAGCAACTCAATTCCTAGATATGTACCCTAGGGAAATTCCTGCATGTGTGCACAAGGAGACATATAGAACAGTGACCACTGAAGCACTGTTTGTTGAGAGTAGAAAACTAGACATAACCTAAATATCAAGCAAGAGGTAAATAAATAAGTAAAACACTGTCCGACAAAACTTTCTGCGACCATGAAGCGTTCTCTGCCCATGCTGTCTAATATGGTAGCCACCAGTCACAGGTGCCTAATAAATACACAAAATGTGGCAGAGTGACTAAAGAATTGAAATTTTTATTTAATTTTGATTAATTGAAATCTAAACAGCCACATGTGGCTAATGGCTACCACATCAGACAGCATGGCTATAGCAGTGAAATTAAGTGAATTCGAGTTACATATGTGTAAATGTAGATACATTGCAAAAGCATTACATTGGACAAGAAAAACAAGTTTCAGAAGGTAATGGCTGGGACTAGAGTGAAGCAAGCAGTGTAGAGTTTAAACTTTAGGAGGCATTCACCCTCAGGGTTGTACACCAGGTACAGGATGGACACTTGTGTGACCCCGAGAGTGAACGCCTCCTTAAATTTTGGGCCCCAAGTGCCTTGCTCGTCTCACCTTGTAAGTAGATATTCGGTATGCTGTGTCAGGTGTCCCCAAGATCATCCTGGGTTCAATGATTCACAAGGACTCACAGGATTTAGCAAATAGCTGACACACAGCTATATGGTTTCTTACAGTGAAAGGGTACAGAGCAAAATCAGCCAAGGAAAAAGGTACAGGGTGCAAAGTCTAGAGGAAATCAGGCACAAGATTCCAAGAATCTTCTCCTAGTGAAGTCATGTGGGATGCACTTAGTTCCTACGGGAAAGTTGTGATAACACGTGTGAACTGTTGCCCACTAGCGAAAGCTCATTAGAGACTCAATGCCCAGAGTATTTTGGGGGGGGGCTGGTCAAGTACCAAAATTCCAGACTCCAAAAGGAAAGGAGGTATTCAAGCACATTGTACAGTTTAGGCACCATGAGGTGCTCTTATCATTTACAAGATGACAGAAACTTGGGATCCCTGGGTGGCTCAGCGGTTTAGTGCCTGCCTTCAGCCCAGGGCATGATCCTGGAGTCTCGGGATCAGAGTCCCACATCAGGCTCACTGCATGGAGCCTGCTTCTCCCTCTGCCTGTGTCTCTGCCTCTCTCTCTCTCTGTCTCCCATGAATAAATAAATAAAATCTTAAAAAAAAAAAAAAAAAGATGACAGGAACCCTCCTGAAATCCAAGTTCCTCGAGACCAGTGAAAGGCCAACCTCACAAACAGGCCTTTCTTTTTTTTTTTTTTTTAATTTTTTTATTTATTTATGATAGTCACACACACACACACACAGAGAGAGAGAGGCAGAGACATAGGCAGAGGGAGAAGCAGGCTCCATGCACCGGGAGCCCGACATGGGATTCGATCCTGGGTCTCCAAGATCGCACCCACAAACAGGCCTTTCTAAGACAGCAGTCCCATGCCTAAAATGTTAACTCTTTTTTGCACAAATTTATATAAAATTGTAGAACACGATATATAATTCTACATGTTGTTTAAGGACACATGTATATAAAGACGTACAAATATACACAAAAAAAAACAAACACCAAATCTAGAGTTGTAGTTACATTTGCGGAAAAGGAGAAAAGACCAAGGCAGGGTTACACAAGACCTTTCAACTGCATCTCTAAATGTTTGACTCCTTAAGCTGTTAATGGGCAAAAATGTATTTTGTTGTGCAAAAGTTTGTTTACACATTCAAGGTACTATATTAAGCCCTTTATACAACTTAATTTGTTTAAATACACTTAGAGGTCAATGTGAGGCAGCAGAGATCTGTGCCCTCAACCAGTTGTCAGTCTACTGAGGGATGATGAGAGAGAAGCATAGTCTAAAACCAATTTAAGTACTGGATCTGGGGATCCCTGGGTGGCGGAGCGGTTTGGCGCCTGCCTTTGGCCCAGGGCGCAATCCTGGAGACCTGGGATCGAATCCCACATCAGGCTCCTGGTGCATGGAGCCTGCCTCTCCCTCTGCCTGTGTCTCTGCCTCTCTCTCTCTCTCTGTGACTATCATAAGTAAATAAAAATTAAAAAAAAAAAAAGTACTGGATCTGAATGCTACTAAGATAATAAAGCAGGGTGATGTCATTAAGGAAGGGCTGCTTTAACTAGAGTGATCTGGGAAGGCTTGAGGGGGATGTTTGAGTAGAACCGTAAGTAGTGACAATGAGACAGCCATGCAATTGTCTAAAGACAGCACATTCCAGGCAGAGGGAACAGCAAGTGCAAAGCCCTGGGCAGGAATCAGCTTGGTGTGTTAAAGACAGTAAATAAGGCCAGGAAGGCTGGAGAGTGGTGACAAGGGGAAGACTGGTAGATGAGGCCTGAGAGGTCAGCTGAGGTCACCATGCAGGGCCTCCTAAGCCACAGTAAAGATCTTAGGTTTCATTCTAAGTATGATAAGCCTTTGAAGGTTTTAAGCAGGGTAATGACATGATCTGGTTTACAATAGAAGATTATTCAGCCAGCTGTATGGAGAACTCATTACAGGCAGAGAGCCATTTTCTTCATCAGCACCCAGACAAAGTGCTTGTGGCTGATGAGCTTCTCAGGGGGTACAAAAAGGTTGGAGGGGGGGTGCATGGGGGGGGATTCCACAACGCAGAAAGAAAACCACAAAGTTGGAACGAATAAGTATTTAATTAAATACTTAGAAAATAACATCATGGCAACTTCATTAAATTTAGTATTCACATAAACAGTTGAATTACATTTGGAAATAACTTGAAAATTAGATTTTTTCAGTCGCAAAAACTCACAAGTATGTCCAATGGCTGCCAAGAAATCATAGCTAATCATAAACGGGGATCTTCCTGAAGCCAAATCACCTCAAAGGAAAAACTGTCAATATTTTTAACCACAAAACATTTTTTTAAACAATGTGAAATGTAGATATCCTCCATCCACCCAAAAAAGTGCCTAGCATCATGAGGCATTATGACTATACCACCACCACAGAGGTGGCCAGGTAAGAAATGCAAGTGGCTTGAATTGGTTCTGTTCAGGCCTACACTCTAAGACAGAACTGGGGCCAGGGGATCCTTGCAAAGGCTTCTCTGAGAAAAACACATGTGAACAGATAGACCTGAATGACAAGAAGGCACCAGCCATGCCAAGAGCAGGGAGAAGAGGTTCTGGTAGAGGTTCCGCACTGGAAATGCCAGGTCAGATTTGTAAGGAACCAAAAGACAGTTTGGCTGAACTGAAGCGGGAGGCAGGGGGAGGAGTGGGCAGTAAGAAACACACCATGTAGAGTCTTCAAGACAATACTGACAGTATTCCCATCCAAAGAACAGAAAAACACTCACATTTAAGAGTGATCCAATTTGTTTCAGTCCTACACTCTCCAGGAATACGGCAGCCACTTGCCACAGGGGCTTATGAACACCTGCACACAGATGGTGCCACTGAAGCACAGAACTTGCCCCCTCACTGAATTTTTTTTTTTTTAAGACTTATTTATTTGAGAGACACAGAGAGAGTAAGAGAGAGAAAGAGCGAGCACAAATGGGATGAGGGTAGAGGGAGAAGCAGACTCCAGCTGAGCAGGGAACCTGATGCAGGACTCGATCCTGGAACTCCAGGATCATGACCTGAGTTGAAGGCAGATGCTTAAAGGACTGAGCCACCCAGGCACCCCCCCCCCCGCCCCGAATTCTAACTGATTAACGTTTACACTGAAAACCCTGACATGTAGTCCAGCTCCTGGAAAACTTGTAAGCATGTTGGAAACAGACAGCGTGGGCCTGTGGATCTACATTTTCAACTGCCAATTTTATGAAAACTAACGCCAGACCGATGATTTCAGACGAAAATGCAGCTGCACAGGGCACCTGAGTGGCTCAGTGGCTGATCATCTGCCTTTGGCTCAGGTCATGATCCCAGGTCCAGGCATAGCATCCCCCTATTGGGCTCCCCAGAGGGAGCCCGCTTCTCCCTCTGCCTGTGTCTCTGCCTCTCACGAATAAATACAAATCTTAAAAAAAAAAAAAAAAAAAAAAAAAAAAAAAAAAAAAAAAAAAATTTTAAACAAGAAAGAAAATGTGGCTGCAACGGAAAACCCACGGGATTTCGAAGACTTGGTACTTAGTAAAAGAATGGAAGAAAGCTCATTTGTATTTTTTATACCTGTATGTGGACATAAGATCTTGACTACCCTGGGTTAAAGATAAAACATTAATTTCACCGTTGTGGTGGGGTTTTTTTTTTGTTTGTTTTTTGTTTTTACTTTTTCTTAAACGTGCTCGCTAGAAAAATGTGAAGCGAGAAGTGTGGCTCGCGTCAACTTTCCACGGGTCGCGGGTGGAGGCAGAGGCTCCGGGGTCTCCCAGGCCGGGCGCGACGGCAGTCAGACCCAGACGAGGGGTGCAGACAAGCTTCTGGTTGTATTATGCAGTCACGAGCCAAGTCAGGGAGTTTTCAACGGCCCCGTTCACCGGGCGGGGCGCCTGTGGCCCCGGGAGTTGAGTGGCAGAGGCCGGACTCCAAGTCCTCCTTACTGCGCCGTCCACCTGAAACCTCCCAGTGGCCCTCGAGGAGGCGAGAGCGGGATTCGAACCGGGCCCGACTCCCGGGGCCACGGTCCCAGAGTGCCGCGGGACCGCCGCTCCGTCTCCCCTCAGGGGTGCGACCAACGTTCACAACGGATTCCCCCGCCGCTGGGCCTGAGGGGCCGGGAGTCCCTCAGGGAAGGTCCCGGCAACGCTCACCTGCGAACAGACGCCAGGGCGACAAACGCTCCTCCTTCTCTCTCTCACTCTCTCCACACGCGGCTCAAGCACGCCGGAAGCCGACTTCCGCTTCTGGGCGGCGAATCCCCAGCTAAGTATTCCTCTCTTCCCGCCCCACGACCAACCCAGCCAATCACGTCGCAGAGAATCTGCATCCGCCCTGCCAGACGCCGGCCTGCCAATCACCACGAGAGCCAGCGCCGCCCTTCCCGCCCTCTTAAGCGGGCGCCGCGCGCCACCGCTAGGCGGTTGGCGGAGCTGTCCTCCGCCGGGCTGCGTCCCCCGGAAGGGCGGGGCGAAGCGCGCACCACGCCGGTGCGGGAACCTTCGGGATTGGCCAAGAGGGGACTCGCGCTCTGCCTCCGCCTACCCCCGCCCCCAGACATCCGAGTCGGAGACGCTGGGGATTGGTTCCCGCTGGACACCCAAAAAAGCCGAGAAATGGTTCCGCCTCCCTCGAGCATCCCGGAGAGGGAGCCCCACGGATTGGCCCGAGGAGTCTCGGCGCGCGCCGACCCGCGCTCCACGATTGGCTGAGGCTGTGCTCGCGCCGTCGGCGAGCGCTGACGGTGATTGGCCGGAGGGTGGGGCCGGCTATTTGAAGGAGGCGCGCGGACCGAACGCGCACTTCAGTCGGCGGACAGAAGAGGCGGGAGCGGTGGGGAGTAACGCTACCCCGCTGACCGCAGAGGACTCAGGCGCGGGCTCGGCCGCAGCTGTGGCCTCTGCCGCGGCCCGGCGAGGCGATGGCCAAGGTTTCTGTGCTGAACGTGGCGGTGCTGGAGAATCCGAGCCCTTTCCACAGCCCCTTCCGGTTCGAGATCAGCTTCGAGTGCAATGAGGCCCTGGCGGACGGTGAGGCTGGGCCGGTGTGGAGATCCCCCTCCCCCACCCCTCCCCGCCTTCCCAGACTTCCCACGAGAAACGAGCCCCCCCCCCCCATTCCCCTCCTCCCTTCCCCTTCAGCCCCAGCCTCCTTGAGAGACTGCCCCTGACACCCCTGGCCAAGCCGCCCCCGCCCCACGGTTACTCCCATTTCTCCCACGGAGACCTCCTCATCCCCCCCCCTTCCTGTGGAGCTTCTTTCACCTGTGCAGACCGCCAGTCACCCAGACTGACCCTCACAGTTATCCTTATGAGATCCCTTTCCCTCGTGGCAAGACCTTACTCGTCCCCATCTCCCCATTTGTCTCTCCGCACAGTCGGTCTCCCCTCCCTAAGCCGCATGATATTTAAAACAACCCCACCCCCACCCACTTCGGATTGTTTTCTACCCCCAAAGCACATACCCTGGACCCTGGCTTCCCACCTCCTTATCCTGGCCCCAGTTTTACCAGCTTGCGCTCCACGGGGGGAAGCACGGCAGGTTTCCAGCTCCAGTCTTTCAGGATAACTTGGTCTCCCCAGCTCCTGTGCCTCCCTCCTGTCTGTGTGCTTCGATAAACACGCTCATATCTGAAGGGTGGCAACACCAGGCAAGCATCAGCCGGTTCCCACTGTTTGCCCACCAGGTTCCAGCAGATCTATTGCAGCAGTTCTTCCCACACTTTTGATGGGCTGACCCAGTCTGGGAGTTGGGGCCAGGCTGAGCCATGACGGTATCTGGCTTCAAACAATCGGCTGGGAGGTCAGAACTTTTTGTGAATCTTTTCCAAGGTGCTTTCACAGATGGACTTATTCATCTGTGCGTTATAAAGATGGACATGGTTCTCATCTCACAGATGAGAAGACAGGAACCACAAAGAATGAAAGACCTTTCAAGTAAAGGTCTATAAAAATCGAAAATCTAAGGTTGCCCAGGGACTCTTGGCACCACTTTCAGGAGGAAGTACTCCATTAGACAGATTCTCCACTTGGTGGTTAAAGAAGAGGCAGCAGGCAGCTGGGGAGATGGGGATCTATGAGGCCATGGTGTGCTAACTAGCGCCCCTCAGTGGTAGGTGGGTGGTTTGTGGGAAAAGCCAGCCATTTGTATTAGTTTGGGGTTGATAAAATTTGAGATGTGTGTGCTTTTGGCCTGGGCCAATAGATCAGTCTCTCAGCTTCTCTCCTTTTTTAAATTAAGGAATCTACTTGTGACTAACTATAGAATAAGCCCAGTTAAATCCTTTCTGGAACAAGCCAGGGTGTAAATAAATAATTAAAGTGTAGAATGACACTGTGGAATAAGAATTTAATTTTAAAGACAGGAGGAGATGTAAGGAGCTAATAGGTTAAGGGATTCACAGTTCCCAGAAGGCAGGAGATCAGGTTTCAAACAGCCTGTTTGTGCTCCTTGCATTTAAAAAGGGTTGCATAGTCATTATCTAGTACTTCTATTCCTAGGAAAACCCCTGCTCTATTACTTTACTAATCTGTTTATAGACTCAGAGCAGGAAAGTCAAAAGTCAACCTGCTGGTCATTATTTTTTAATAGAGAGAAATGGGCTGACTTCTGAGGTCACACAAGCCGATCTGTAGAAGTAATGACACTAGAGTTTGTCTCTGAGTTGAGTCCAGAATTCTCTACCTTTGCTATTATAACCTGGGAAAAAAAGAATTCATCCCTTATTTTATTTTATTTTACTTTAAGATTTTTTGTTTATTCATTCGTGAGAGACACAGAGAGAGGCAGAGGGAGAAGCAGGCTTCCTGTGACAGGGAGCCCGATGCGGACTTGATCCCAGGACCCCAGGATCACAACCTGAGCCAAAGGCAAGATGCTCAACCACTGAGCCATTCAGGTGTTCCTTCATCCCTTATTTTAGAAGTGGAGCATAAATAAGACTGACCATAGAATTGATTTCCATGTTGGGACGCTCTCAAAAGAAAATGAAGGGAGTGCTACTATTAATTACACCCAGACAATAAAGCTTTTGCTCGGAGAAATGGAAGTTGGAAAGCAAACTCTGGCCTGGAAATCCAGACTCTGGTTCTACCCCTAGGGCTGTCCATGACTTTGACCTGCCAACTTACTTTCTGCCTATTCCTGGCCTTCTTCCCATGGAACAGAGAGAATCCGTTTCCTGCCTCCCAAAGAGATGGAGGGGGCCTGGCTTTAGAAGTCTCTCAAATTCTGGAGAAATCTCAGTCTTGTTACCTTGACACTAGCAACTGAAGATCTGACAAAAGACCCAACCCCCGATCAGTGACTGATTCTATTTCCCAAGGGCTCCAAGCCCCTTTGGTTCTGTTTTTCTCCTCAGCATCTAGAAATAGATGCTTCCTAGGCATGGGTCCACATTTCATACATTAGATGTGTTTACCTCTCTTCCATTGAGAAATTCAACAGCCACTGTTTGAATAAGTCATGAAACCAGATGTTCTGACCCACAGCTAACACCGTGGGCAGGCCAAGATTCATCTATATGATCTGAACACTGGCAAAGTGATAAATAGAAAAATGCCTACTAGATAGTTTTTGTGTTGGTTTGTTTGTTTTAAGGCAGGAAACATTCTCCAGCTAGTTCAATGAAAATGAACTTTTACATGCCTTTGATCAGATTGTTAGTTTTGGTTTTGTTTTCGTACATAGTGGAAGAACATGTTGTTGACTGTTCCATTGCAAAGTTAGGGCCTAAAGACAAAATTGAATATTGTCAAGTTACCCTTGAAATTGCCTAAAAAGTTAGGCACACCGTGTTATGCATGTACAATCGCGTCCTGTATTCAGAAGGAATGAGTCTGTGCTGTACTCGTGATGGACATTCGTGGTTATATTTTAAAAATGGAGCCACTTAAGTATGCTTCTACTGAAAACGCTTCAGCAAGTTTAAGGCAATCCAGTTTGTAGGTCCTTATTTTCAAGCATCTGGTGTTTTCCATAGATGACTGTATCAGCTCCCCTATCCATTGAGTCAATATTTCTCTGTGGCCCTCCGTCAATTCTCTGGTTTCTTTTCGGCCTCTCTTGAGGGAGCCATTGCAGACCATTTGGCCACCAGCGCAGTGCGCTTTCTCCTCCGGGCGGCACCCACACCACACCAGTCTTTGCCAGTGGTATCGAACATCCAGTGCCCGTGGCCAACGCAGGGCCTGCTCTACTTTGGTGCCCTTTTTATCTACCGCCCCCCCCCTTGCTGCCCCAGCACTTTAGCTAAATGCACACATACAGGACTCCACTGGTGGCAGAGGGAAGGCCAGGAAGAAAGCTACCAAAATAGAGAACTGTGTTAGAAAGGCAAGGACAGAGCCAGCTTGATTTTTGTTCACCCGGAAACATGTTTTATCTAGTCATGTCACTCCTTGTAACAAAGATAAATCAGTAAACTTAACTGGTTCCTGCAAATAATAAGAGACTAGAATTGAACCCCAGTGAGCCCACGGGTCATTGTATGCCCCAGACCTGCTAACTAGGGTCCCTGCATAGAAGACCTGGGTGACACTGCAAAGGAACAGGAAATCAGTGTATCGAGGAAGAGCTTGGGGCTCGGGTGACAAACCTCCGGAGCTGTAGCCCAGCATAGCGGTGTTTACCAAGTTGGATGCTCTTGTGGGACACCAGACCAGGGCAACTTCAACAACACTTTGCTTCCTGTGAAACTCATAGCTTGTGAAATTTCCTCCAGCCGCTGGAGCCACAGGTTGTGTAATTTCAAAGAACCTAAAATAAGTTTCAGGTCTCCTGCCAAGCTTCCCTGTACTAGCGTGACCTTGCCCCTGATACACTTGGACCTCCTGCAAGAGGCAGCGGTCACCGGGAATTTCCTGTACTTGATGGGCAGGGTCTCCTTCAGCACTGTTCCTCTCACCTTGCTGGAACATACTCAGGGATGAGATTCCCCACCACCACCACTTTGTTGGGATGCAAGAGAGGCGGGGTTCGCAGGATCACCCTAGGATGCCACATTTGTTGACTGAGTCGCTGTCACCCAAATGTCTGAAAGTAGGCATGAGTTGGTGCTGGAACTGGAAGACCTGGAGACTGGCTGGCTCCCCCTGTGGCCTCGTCTTCCCCCTCCTGCCGGCTGGCTCTCCTGCTAGATTGGAATCTGCTGCCCTGCCCCAGTTGTCGAGGGATCTATTCAGTTTGGTGGCACCGGTCCCTGTGTGTGAAAGAGGATGCTGCTTCCTATCCCAGCACCCAGTGGGCAGGGCCCTGAAATGGCCCAATTCCCTGCTGTCCCTCCTCTGCACGCCTCTGTCACGTGGCTCCTAATTCAACCTCTGCCATACGGTTCACCCTCAGGCTCTGAGATCCCCGAGTTATCCCAAAGATGCAGGGTCAGGGTCACCCAGCAAAGCTAGGCTCACGAGAGAAATTTCCCCACTAGAAGTAGTTTCATGCCCCCTTCAGTGTTTAGGATGGTGGTGCCTGGCACTTACTCCCCAGTAGATGTCAGGCATTCTTGAGAATAAAAATCTTTCAATATATTAAGGATCTGTCTAAAACTCAACACAAGACCTTCCCCTGCCTTCATGCTGCCCAGCTATTTCAAGTCCTTAATACCCCATATCCTTACAGATCTAGAATGGAAGATCATTTATGTTGGCTCAGCTGAGAGTGAGGAGTTTGACCAAATCCTGGACTCTGTGCTAGTTGGCCCTGTCCCAGCAGGGAGGCACATGTTCATCTTTCAGGTAAGAAAGACAGGGCCTGAGGCCTTGGCACTTCTTCTACCTGAAAGCACACAGTGTGGTTCAGTGGTTAAAAGCTCAGGTTAAAATTCTGGCTCTGTGTTCAGGAACTGTCTGACCTCTTAGAAGTACTTCATACATTTCCGTTTCCTCCACTTCTGTTGTCATAGCTGTCACCATGAGTCACTGATTCATATAGTTGATTCTTATTATTCACCAGAGTTATGTTCTATAAGGTGGCTGCAAATGCTGCATTAGCAAATTAATGAATACAGAACCAGTGCCCCTGGAAGAATGCAGGGTTGGGTTCCTACAAGTTCTATTGTCAACCAGTCAATACATAATCTTGTTTCATGTGTGTTTCTGTTGAAAGACACCTTATTTAGTATTTATTATTGTTGATCATTCACATGAACTCCCTGCCAACAGCACTATAACTCATGCCTGAACAAAGCTTCTCTAACACACGTATTTTCTCCATAAGGTGCATCATCACCTTGCACTAAGCACTGTACTTGGTAGCCATCCTGAACAAGAAAATCACCAAGGCGCCTGGGTGGCGCGGTCGGTTGAGCATCTGAGTCTTGGTTTTGGCTCAGGCCCTGGTCTTGAGGTCATGGGATCGAGCCCTGCATCCAGCTCCATTGCGAGTCTGTTTGGGATCCTCTTCTCCCTCTGTCCCCCACCTTCCCCACCCCACCAATTCTTAGTCGCTCTTGCGTGTGCTCTCTCGCTCTCTCTCAAGTAAATAAAATTTAAGAATAAATAAATATTTATTTATTTTTAAATATATAAAAATCAAAGGTTCTACTCAAATCCTTGCCTACCTCCCAGTCTACTGCTCCCACCCCAGTCCAGGCAACCTCATCCCATCCCCTAACGCCTCACCCACCTATAGCCAGGCCACCAGCAAGCCCACCTGCTCCACTCCACGAACAAGGCTGGCTTCCTGAGCATTCAGCTCATGCAGCCACACAGGGCCCGGCACCTGGTATAACGTTCTGTTGTCGCTGGCTAAAACTTGCTAATTTGTGAATAAGGGACCCCATGTCTCGTTTTGGTTTTATTTTGTACCAGTTATATAGCGGGTCCTATCCATAACAACACACCCCAAATGTGTCTGCCTCTGTCCTCTCCTTCCTGGTGTAAATCGCTGTCTGCACTCTGGGTTGATTGTAACCTGCCCAGTCTCTCTGCTCCCACAACTGCCCTCCTCCCATCACAGCATGCCATTCTTTACAGACCACAGGAGTGATGCAGCACTTACCTCCTGTTAGACATTCTTGCTCCTTCCCAAGCCCTTAACTGGCCCAAAAGACCCTGGGCGCCCTGGTCCCTACCTGCCCACTTGTACAGCCTTATCTTATGCCACCCCTCCACCCCCCCGCCTCACTACACTTCTCAGCACTACATTTACTTCTTTGTGGCACTTGTCACACTGAGCATTTTACAGGCATTTGCGAGATTGATTGTGTCTTCCCCACTCGATTAGAAACTCCTGTTGGCAGAGACCATACCTTTTGGCTCAGTAAATATGTGTTGCTTGAAAATCATTGTGTTAAGTGGTAGAGGTGTGGCTGTACGATCAATGCTAAGGCACAGGGTGTGTTTCCTCTAGGCTGATGCCCCCAACCCATCCCTCATCCCAGAGACTGATGCTGTGGGTGTGACCGTGGTCCTCATCACCTGCACCTACCATGGACAGGAGTTCATCCGTGTGGGCTACTACGTCAACAATGAATACCCCAATCCCGAGCTGCGGGAGAACCCACCCCTGAAGCCAGACTTCTCTCAGGTGGGGCCTGTCTCTGCACTTCCTGCCTCGGACAGGCTGGCTCTTTGGCACCTGGGGGAGTTGAGTCATTGGAATTGGGAGCCAAGGTCACTTCTTAAGGTTTTCAAGCCCTGCTCAGATCTTGGAGCTCCAGACCAGAACCAGAGAGAGAAAGGTCTTTGTTTCTCAGAAGCACGCCTGGCAGAATCGAGATTAGATAGGTCTCAGCCCTAAATGACAGTACATAGGCACTCCCGGGAGTTCTACACATAGTTGTTGATGGTGATGGAATAAGTAAGCTCTGTTCTTCCTGGCCTTGGGGCAGGGTCTTGGGGTGCCCTGGCTCTGTGGGAGTAATGACGGGGCATGCTGACAAGGGTTGACATTCCTCTTTCTGCCCCAGCTCCAGAGGAACATCTTGGCCTCAAACCCCCGAGTGACCCGCTTCCACATCAACTGGGACAACATGGACAGACTAGAGGCCATAGAGAACCAGGACCCCACCCTGGGCTGTGGCCTCCCCTTCAGCTGTGCTCCCATCAAAGGCTTGGGTCTCCCAGGTTGCATTCCTGGGCTCCTACCCGAGAATTCCATGGACTGCATCTAACTCGAGGAATCCAGGCCCTACCTGGGCCCAGCCGGGACTGTGGCCAGTCTCCTAGCACATCTGGAGAGGGCAGCTGGGCCTCCTGGACAATCCCATGGAGGCCGTCTAGAGGACTTTGGGGCCATCAGCTATACCCAAGCCAGATGTGGTTCTGAGGAAGGAGCAGGCCTCAGGTCTCTCCCAACCCTGACCCAGAAGGATCAGCTTTTACCTCTACTGCCCAGGCCTGTAAGAAGCAGGTACTTCACTTTTTAATTCTTTGTGACATGTGTCTTTTCTGTCTTCCACACACTATAAATTCCACCTGCAGGCCTTTCTGCCACCATGCTCCTGTGAGTACCATTGACCCAGAGCTCTTCCCACAGACCTCCCTGGCTTGCCTTGAGGCTTTCTTGGTCAACGCCTGGCAAGGCTCCAGGCCTGTTGAGCCAAAGGCTCTGTCATTCCTGTCCCTCCCCAAACATCTGAGCAAATCCACCCAGCTTTTTGGAGTCACAGGCAAGGAACCAAGCTTGGTTAGAAGGTGGACTTGGACACAGTTTCTGTCCTCCTAGGATAGTTTTTAGGTCTTTCAATCCAACAGCCTCTGGAAAAGTCTGTTCCCAAAGGTATGCTCAGCAGGATGCTAAGGAATGATGATGGTTGACTCCTCTCCATACAACCACCTTCCTGTCCTCTCTTAATTGGATCTGGCTTTCCCTGGAGGCTGCCATGGTGGGAAGGTGGCAGGTTGGTGGAGTCTGTCTCAATGCTGGCATCAGGGCCCCTCTGCCTGCCTTAATCTGCCCTCTGCGAAGACCTCATGCTCTTGCAGGCACAGGAAACCATAGGGACCCTGAAAACCTCTCCCCCTGCCATGCTCCCTGCAACACCCCATTCCCTTGCTGCTACGTGGATGCGATTGTGATTACAGTTTGTATATTAAAAGGTTTTTATATTAAATATGTTTGGTTGATCTAAAAATAAAAAGCACTTCCTCTAGACTGATTCTGCTTTTGTCTTAGGTGGGCTGAAGCAGATTTGTCCATCTCTCTTCATGATGTGGTAAAGGGGCTCTGGCCCCAGCCAGTGGGCTGACCGTCCTTTGTCCCCTTGCTCAGCTTCTTACCCTAGTCTTAATTGGTTACATAATTGTACTCCAGCCTGAGGTTCAGGGAGGGGTTTTTCTTTGTCAAAAGTTAAGCAACCCAGCTGTTCTGGATTGAGCATAACCAGTGATTTTTTAGACTTTGACCTTGACCCACAGGAAGAAATTAACATCATGCTCCAAGGACACACGCAGCAACACTTTTATTAAATTTTACTTAACCTTACTTTGTAACCATACAGCCCAGTAGACTGGTTTGGCTGGTGAGCCATTTCCCTGTAATTCACAGAAGTGCCCTGACTCTTCCTTCCTGGAAACTGGTGGACCTAGGAACATGGGTGCAGATAGCTGCCTGATAGGGTGCACATTGTGTTTAGGCAGAGCAGCAAACTGGCTTATAGACCTGAGACCAGCTAGCCCCCTCTAAGTCAAGACAGCTGGCTCAGCTGGCCCCCTGCCCCTCTTTGGCACCTTGTTTGGGTCTTCTACTAAAGTGGTTCTCAACTAGGGGCAATTTGCCCCCTGGGGCACATTTAACAATGCCTGAGATACTTTGGAGGAGAGGAAGGTCCTACTGGCATCCAGTGGGTAGGAATGGGATGTTGCTAAAACTAGTGTGTGCACAAGACTGTCGTTCTCCCCCCCCCCCCCCCCCCAAAGAATGACCCTGCACCAAATGTCAGTAGTGTGGCAGTGAGAAACTGACCTCAGGCTGTGTTTAAAAAGGGCACCCGGGGCGTCTGGCTGGCTCAGTGGGTGGAGCATGCAATTCTTGATCTCGGGATTGTAAATTGGAGCGGCACATTGGATGTAGAGATTACTTTAAAATCTTTAAAAATAAAAATAAAAGGGCACCCAGAAAAAAGGGTCATTTTCTTGCTCTGGGGGGAGCGGGCAGCTTCCCATTGTATTGCCCAAAGGGGATCCCCAGCCTGGCTGTGCCCCAGATTCCTCATCTGTAAAATGGGAGTGACAGTAATAGTACCTCCGTGATAGAAGCGTGCTGGTGCAAAGAAGGGATTTAACAAGCGCCAGCTCTTACTACTGACGCGCGCAAGCCCAGGGTAGACGCCCAGCAAGGGGATGGACACATAGCCCCCTCCCAGCCACCCCGCGTTTCCCGGGCCCAGCATCCTCCTGAAGCCCTGGCTGTGGCTGGAGGAGACCTAGAAGGCTCCTCGGCCTGGACCCTGACATCCTGCGCCAGGCCTTATGAATGACGACTGCCGGAGGCCCGGCGACCTCTGACCCGAGGCGCCCGCCGCGCCCCTCCCCCGCTGGCAGGTGGACGGCGGCTGCGCCGGGAGGCTGGGGGGAGGCCCTGGCGCCAACCGTGGCTGGCCGGCGGCCGCTGCCGCACTGAGCGGAGGCGGGGGACTGCGGCGCGGACGGGGCCGGGCGGGCGCCCGCCTGGACCGCCTCCTGGGCCTCGGAGCGCGGCGCGGCCCCCCGCCAGGCTCCGCCGCCCCGCCCGGCCGGCCCGGGCCGTAAGCTGCATCTGCGCCCCGCCCTCTCACCCCGGGATTGACACTGAAGGTTCTGCCGGGGGCTGGCCGGGCGGCGCGCCTCCGCCAATTGGCGGCCTCGCTGGGCGGGCCCCGGGCCCTGTCGGGAGCCGTGGCCAATCAGGAGCGCCGGCCCGCCCCGCTGAGGCCTCGCGAGCTCGCGAGTGGCCGGGCGTCCGCGGCGCGCGTCACGGAGCCGAGGGCCTATGGCGGCTCGGGGGGGCCGCGGAGGACCAATGGGCGGCGGCGCGGCGCCGTCACTCAGGGCGGCCTCGGCCAATGAGCGGCGGGCTGCGGGGGCGTCACGGACAGCAGCAGCGGACTTGGGCTGAGGTTCCCGGGCGGGCGGGCGCGGAGAGACGCGGGAAGCAGGGGCTGGGCGGGGGTCGCGGCGCCGCAGCCAGCGCAGCCAACCCGAGGGGCCGCCGCCGCCGCCCAGCGCGCTCCGGGGCCGCCGGCCGCCGCCAGCACCCGCCGCGCCGCAGCTCCGGGACCGGCCCCGGCCGCCGTCGCCGCGATGGGCAACGCCGCAGCCGCCAAGAAGGGCAGCGAGCAGGAGAGCGGTGAGTGCCCGGGCCGTGACCCTGATCCCGGCCCCTCGCTGCCGGCCCCCGCCCTGTCCATCACCGCCTGGCCCCTCCCCCTGTGCGCCCCCCCCCCATTTCTCTGCTCATCCCCCTCCCGGCGCCCCTTTCCCCTGCCTGTCCAAGGTTGGCGCCCAGGGTCCGCAAAAGACCCTCGTAGGGGCCCCCTTGCCAAAGGCCACCCCCCACTGCAAAGACTGTGCCCCCCCCACCCAGCTGTCACTGCCAACCAAGGCACGTATGACCGCTGGGGCCCCACATGGGGCCTTGTCACCACCCCAACTCCTCCTTTCCTGGTCCCTCTCCCCCCACTTCCTCCCTCACCTCTGCCTCTAATGGGACCCACTGCCAGACCCCGACCCAGGCTTCTGCCGTAGTGGGAGCGCTGTGGGGTCTGCCTCCACCCCGCAGGGACCTTGGCCACTTGGTGACCACACCCCTCCCCCCTCCACCCCCCGCCATCTTTCTCCTGCCCTTCCCCTTTTCACCTTATCACACCCCCCTCCAAACCCATGGCTGCCCCCCTTAAGCATTTCCCAGAGCCACCTCCAGCGTTGTTTTTCCCTTCTGTGTCACTTGGCATGGGGGACAGGATCTTTCTGGGTCCCTCTGCCCCTCTCCCATCCTGTCACTCTGTCACTCTGCCTCTCTGCCTGTGTACCCTCCTCCAAGCAAACGTCTGTCCCTAGCCGAGGTAGCAGACTGTTTATGAACCTTAAGAACTGCCTCAGTGCTTCCGAAGCCAAGTTTGAGCCCGTCTTGCTGGGATTCATTGCATCTTCTTTCCTGGGTTCGGGGCAAGGAGGGGGGGTGGCAGCAGCAGTGCTCCTTCTCATCTCCCGCTATGCAGTGAGCTCTAGGCGTCTTGGAGTGCCCCTCAATAAATGGTTGTTTCACAACTGAGGCTCCGTCACTCGCCCAGTGCCCAGGGCTTCTTCACCCGCTCCTGGCCCAGGATGAAAAGTGGGGTATGAAGTGTCTGGGTTTAGCAGGGCTCATTCAGCTTGAGCTGGGATGGTAAGAAAGGGGACTTGAGGCATGACAGTTGGGGAGAGTAGTGAGTGACATCTAAGGACTTGCTTTGCCAAGAGACAAATAGATTCTGATCATTCCCAGGGCTCAGCCAGAGAGAGGCCTGTTTTCCCCACTCAGTCCCCAAATTATGTTGGCTTTTTCCGGCCAGGGAGATTCTGTGTCTGGAAATGCCTTCAGAAATGGCCTCAAGCCCCTTACTCAGTTCCCCTAGATCTTAATTTGTCATCACTCCAGACCTGTAGCTGGACCTTAGCTAGGATCCCCTTCCAGTTACCCAGAAATAGTCAGAACTGAAAAGGGAGGCCGTGTCCAAATACGCCCTTCCCAATTTCCGGTCTCAGACCCCAACATCTGAGTTCTTTGAATACACCTCTCCCCCTCCCCCAGAAAGACCCAGGCATGAAACCCAAGGAACTTTATTCCCACACGGATTCAAGTGGCAGAACTCAGAATCACCAAGCAGCCATGGGAAGGCGTGACATGTCACCGATGGGCGGGGGACAGGGAGGCAAGTGCCTGTAGCTGAGCACTTGATGACAGAGGAGCAGGTGGGTAGTGACCAAAAAAGGTCTAGGCATGAGCTTGGAGGGGACTGGGCAAAGGGGGAGGGGCTGGGCCCCCAGCAGGTGAGGCTATCTGGGAGGTAGAAGGTGGAAGCAAGTGGCTATATATTGCAGTAGCTCAGTTGAAAGTTGGGGAAATGACATCGTCCTGGAAAACTTTCAAGGCGTATCAAACACATGCAGTGTGGGGCAAAAAGCTGCACAGGGAAAAGGATCCCCGAGAAAAAGATCAAAGAGGCTCTGGAAGGAAACACTAATTCTCTCAGAGCACAGGCCAGACACACAGAAGTAGACTATCACGATGAAACAGAGCTCCTGTTTATTTGGCATCTAGGATGTGCCAGGCTAAATGGTCTCCATAGATCTCTCTGCTTGAGTGATTTTTAAAAGAGTTTTCTCCGAATTTTCCAAACATGCCATCTGAGTTTGACACAGACGATGTCAAAGAGGCAGGATTCACATCCAGATCCGCTTACAGCCGACTTCCTAGACGCCAGAATTTCCCAGCCCAGATACGCTCAAGCTGCCTCCTTAATTTTTACTCTATTTGCTTACATTTTCTTAATTTAAAATAATAAAGTTTTGACCCACCTTTGTTCAGATGCAAAGTTTGATCTTTCCTAAGCAGTAATATATATAAATGAAATTGTGAGATTGCTGTGCCAGTCATATTCTCTCTGATACACATTAAAATACAATGTAACTGGACAAGTGAAACATCCCTAAAATCATTTTATGCCCCACCAGTGCGACCCATGTCAAACTTCGGGAAATGTCCCAAGCTCTACTTCCTTCCAGAGGCTTGCAGGGGCCCTCAGAGAAGGATATAGGATGAGAGACGAAGCCCCTTTTTGCTTCCAAGCTCAGATTCCAAAAGGATGGAATTAGACAAACTTTGCCCTCCTGTAACTAGGGTGGGATGTGGGTAGGGGTGGGGGCAGTAGCCAGGCCAGCCTGCAGGGGGCACCTGAATTTCATCTGCCAGCTGCCAGCCTGACCTGGGTAAGGAACATGCCCAAGCCATAGTAGGCAACAGTGAGGCATCCTGCAGCCCCCATGCTACTGTCTCCATGGCAGGAGAAAGTGTCAGCTTCCTCCCAGGAGGACAGGGATCTAGAACAAGCTTTGGGGTGAGGCGGTGCGAGAGGTGGGGGTGGGGGGTGCCGGCGAGGAGGGATCTGTACCCAAAAATGCCAAAGCCATTGGCAGAGGCCAGAGTAAGATGCTAAGAGGACATATAAAAAGACCAAGCTCTGGGCTCTGAGCAAGCTGGAGAACTGAGAGAAGCAGTGGCCCCAAGAGGCCCGGGGACAAGCGGCCAAGTGGAGCTCAGGCCTTGGCTGGCACTGGCCAAAGGCACCCTTGGGAGCTGGCCCACAGATGGAGTGGGGCTGGTGAGAGGGAGCCCCAGAGACCCCTCCAGGTCCAGGGACAAGCAGATCCAGGCTGTGCGAGATGTGCCCCCCAGAGGCCCCTGGATAGAAAGAATAGTGGCCCTCTACCATCCTCCAGAAGCCTGAGAGTAGCAACACCCTGTGCGCATTGGCAGTTGTATGGGTGCCCAAGAGGGTCCTGCCAAGACACCTTTTCCTTCAGCCCAGTCAGGCCTACATAAGCTTGAGGGTCCTGTCTGTCCCTCCCCTGCACCCGTTGGTCCCTAAATTAGGTTTCTCTTCCTGCCACCACCCCACAGTTCCCTGCCTCCCCCTACAGATAGAGCATTGGGCATGGGCAGCCCAGCTGGTGCAGCAGGTCTCATGAGCCTTCCCAGCCACCGTAGTCTTGGTGCCCTGAGAGGAAGACTGAGTGATGGCTTCCAACACCAACGATGGTGAGGATGAGCCCTGTTGCTATAGCAACTTCCCAGGCACTCTGCCCCTCAAGCCAGGGAAGGGCTGCAGTGGGGTCTAGAGAACAGGTGGAGAGGAAGAGTCTGTGGACCCCTGGCTGGCCCTGCAAACCCTCCCTTACTAACAACCCCGAGCTTGCAGGCCTGGGGAAAAGCGGAGGTATGGGTGGCCCCATCCAGAGACAAGGTCCACCCAGAGTGGGGGTCCAGCTTGGACCAAGGCGGTGGGATGGTCCAGACCAGGGTTGGGCTGAGCTCAGAATGGGGCTTGGTTCAGCTCATGGTGGAGTCCAGGAGATAGTGGATGGTTCAGTACAGGATGGGGGTTCATCTGACTGGGGAGTGATCCGGTCCAGAATAGGGGTCTAGTTCAGAATAGCAATTGGTCCAGTCCAGTGTTGGGGTCCCAGCTGGATTGGAGAAATCAGCCAGCCCAAAGTAGGGGTCCCAGCCCAGGCAGGGCATCCATCCCTGCCCCAAAATTCCCAGGACAAACAGGTTTGGGAGGGCAGAGTGTGCTGTGATGGTTGTCTGGGGAGTCTGAGACTGGGCTCCTGCCTCCTGCTGTGGCCCTGGCTTGTTGAGGGGTGTCTGGGGTTCTGTTAGCCCAAATCAAACCCAGCCCACAGTGGAGGCTGGCAACCACCCCCCCTCAATTCCCCATAGGAGACATGGCAGAGGGGCAGGTTTCATAAGCCAGCAGCTGGCTGGATTTCCCTTCTCTGCCACTTCCTGTTGTTAGCAGGGGCCACGGGTGCTGGGCACTTTTGGAGAAGCTACCATTGACCCTCCACTTTATTTGGGATGTGGAAAGAAGGAGGAAGATGGTCAAGGCTGCCTCCCCCTCCCCCACCCCTAGGTTTAGCCTTTCGTTTCCGGTTGGACTTTCATGGCTGAAAGCAGAGCCAAGCACAGGGCAACGTTTGGCAGAGGCCAAGGACATCCTGCGCTTGTCGGTCCCTTTTTTGCCTCTACACAGGAACAAGACAAATCCAGACGCACCCACTTTTCTCTCAGGGTAGCGGGATTTGGGGGCTCTAAGTTCAAAGAGGACTTTGGGGAACGGATAGGGTGGCTCTTGCATCTGCCACTCCCCCCAACCACCACGCCTTTCTCTCCATCCGCTCTTTCAGCTAATTAACGGGGCTCTGGGGCCTCTTTGGCCCCCAGGGAGCCCCTTGCTGCTGCCTGGGCCTGAACCTTAACTCCTTCTCCTCTGCCCAGTGGGCACTGCCCTGGGCACATCCGGTGCCATCCTCTGGGTAGTTCACCCACTGAGGAAGGCAGGACCTGGCATCTTGGGAGCAGTGAAGTCCCTGGAACAGGAAGTTAGCTTTAGCACTCCACCCCTGGGGCAGCCAGGCCAGCCAGAAGGGACACCCTCAGGAGAATCTTCCCACTGCCTTCTGCCAAGGAGGGCCTTTGCAAACCTTGGCCAGCTGGGAGCAGGTACCTTTAAATGCTTCCCTGGCAACCAGCTCCTCCTCCCTGGTCCCCTGAGGCCCTCCGGAGGAAGCCAGCTCAGAGGCTTTGCGTATTCCTGGTTTCCCTGCAAAGGGAAGATTGCAGGGAGAGTCCAGGGCTGCCTGGAATGGATGTGGGGTCAGGCAGCAGCCGGGGCAGTGACTCAGAGACCACCTTCCAGCTGTGGCTGCAGCTGCTCCTTTGGGCCCACCTGACTATCCGCTTCCTGGCCTACCTGCACCACGCTTTCTGGGCCCCTAAGCCACAGCCAGCACCCTGAGCCTCCCTGGCCAGGGGCAGATGGGTCCCAGATCACCCTATTCTTCTCCACCCCCCCCCCCCCATTGCATTGCATCCTCTGCTGGAAGAGGTAGGAAGCAGAGGTGAGTATGGGGGCTCCTGGCTGGGGTTCCCCCATCATTATCCCCCTTTATCTGCCCACTTCCTCTGGCACTGTCTCGCCTCCCAACTGTGCCCAAATCTGGCAAGCCAACCGCACCAAAGGGGACACAGTCTGGCCTTTAGTACTTTGAGAGTCCAGACAAGGGCTGTATTAGGACTGGAGCCTCTCAGTGGGGTACTAACAGACAGCCAAAGGCACAGGCCCACTGAGTCAAGAAAAAGCAGAGTATGGCAGTTCTCAGGGGAACAGGACCAGGCATTCTGGTTTCTTACCACACCCCTTCCGTCGCCTTCTTGGGTGGGCAAAGATGAAGCCCCAAGAGGGTACCCTCTCCACGGCCACCTTCATCCAGAATCCAGTGTGTATGTTTGGAGGTTTCCAAGGAAGGTGTTATATGTCTAAAAAGATTCTGCTAGCCAAAGCCTTGGATTTGGTGCAGCCCTCAGGCTCAGAGAGGTCTCAAGCAGTGGATGGCCCAGCCAGGTACCAGCCTAGGACTCCTGGCCATTTCTTGACTGCCCCCTGTCTGCTCCATCACTCATTTTAAGGCTTTCCTGGCCAACAGTGTCTTCATCTGCCACACTTGTAGCCCCATGGAAGGCTCTTCTCCCCAGACGCTTAGGGGCGTCTTGGGGCCCATGGGAGTGGTGGCTACCCATGAGGCTGTGTGGGATTCCTAGCACTGTGTATGGGTAGTCCAGGCAGATGACAGACAAAAGCCAAAGTGCAAGTGTGCAGAACCCCTGAGGGTGGCAGATGTTGCAGGAACATCAAGGAATAGAAGACAGCTCTGTCTGTGGGCCATTCCGGTGCACTGCCTCCAGCCAAGGGTAAAGCAGTTAATCTTGTGGGCAATGAGGTCCGGCCGGCAACCTCAGGCCTGGTCAGTCTTCCCATCTGTACAATGAGAGTAATAGCAGTTCTGACCCATCAGGATAGGAATTAAGCATAGAAAGCATTCAGCACAGGACTGACACACGAGAAGGGTCCCTGAACAACAATGTGCCTGGCCCCGCATGGTGATTACAAGGACAGGTCAGTAGCGCAAGAATCCACCAGGCTGTACATTTAAAGTTTGAAAGGTCAATGCACACACCCCTCCCTCAGCCCCCATATTTTGTATCACAGTTTTTAGAAATACTTAAAAACAGAATCCGTAGTTGCCATTTATAATGCACTAACCCATGAGGTGCCTAGGTGGCTAAGCGGCTGCCTTCAGCTCGGGTCATGATCCCCGGGATCAAGCCCCACATCAGGCTCCCTGCTCACTGGGGAGCCTGCTTCTGCCTGCGGCTCCCCACTGTTTGTGTTCTCTTTCTCTGTGTCAGATAAATAAAATCTTTAAAAACGTGTATATAATGCACTAACCCTGTACCAGCCACTGTCCAACCGCCTTTGCCAAGATTAACTTGTTCAGTCCTCACAACCACCCTACCAGGTCATTACTAGTCTTAATCCCATTTTACAGATGAGGAAAACTGAGATCAGGTCAGTTGTGCAGCTCATCAGAGACCAGGCTAAGATTTGAACTTGATCTTGTCCCAGAGTCCTGGCCCCTTACTGCTTTGCTGGGCTCCTTCTCAGCCTTGGTGAGAATGCCTGTTTTCAACCCTCAGCTTCCTAGGATAGTAAATGGGAAGAATGGGTCAAAGGAAAGTTGGTAGGCCCAGGGTCCACCAGGAGGTCTTCACCATTAGCCAGATGGTGATGTTGCCTTGGGGTGCTGAAGGGCCCATAGAGCATGGGCATTGGGTAAGGCCCCCCTTGAACCAGCTCTGGAAGAAGGACCCCAGGACTGGCAAAGGCAGGAGTGGGGCCAGCTGGGGGCCCAGGCAACAGCTGAGCCCCCCCAAGGGCGCCTGCTACCCGAGCCCCAGAGGCCTCCACCCAGGGCCTGGCCTCCCCAGAGAAGGGGCTGGAGGAGCAGCCAAATCCCCAGGCTATAAATATCTTGGCTGGCGTCGGCCCTGGCCATGGAATGTCGGTCAGAACTGGGGCGAGTGGGGGTGGGCTGGCCTGAGCGCCACTCTCTGTACCCCTAAGAGTAACCCCCCGAGGCAACTTGCACCCCGTTTGGTTTAGAGTTGAGGCTGTATCCCACTTCTCTGAATAAAGGGGGCCTAGGACCCAGCCCAGATTGGGACCCCCCAAAGCTGCCCTCCAGCTCAGCCAGGGTACCTGAAGTTACTAAAGGTCAGTCTCTGGGCTGAGACAGCTATGTCCCACTTTGCACAAATGAGCATCTCCCCAGGAATAGCCTAGGCCCACCCTGATAAGATGGGGTCTCTACCTAACACACTCTCTTTTCTTTTCAGTGAAAGAGTTCTTAGCCAAAGCCAAAGAAGATTTTCTTAAAAAATGGGAAAATCCTGCTCAGGTAAGCCTCCCTTGGAGGAAGAGCCGTGGAGGGGTGAGCACACGGCCCCCCATCCTACAGCTGTGTCCCTGTAACGTGGCGAGGACTATTAGGGCCTTGTGGAAGTCTCTGGACCTGCCCCCATTTGCTCCCTAGATGCCCATGGGGACTCCTGGGCAGAGGCACCCAATCGCCCACTGCCACACTCCCCCACCCCACCACCCCCTTCCACCTGGTGGCCCCTGCCCCCCACGCAGCTGCCAGCAGTGCCTGGGCCCCAGGCCAGGGCCGGATCTGGCCCTTGCCACCCGCCTTAAGGAATGTGTCCTTCGCCATCTTGTTTTTCCGCCCCCTGTCCTCACCCCCAGCACTCTACCCACTCCTCTGGGCCCCCTCTGCTGGTGGCAGAGGGGATGCCCCGGACCTTGGCCTTGCTCCCACCTGGAGGGGATCCCTGACCCTCCCAAATCCTCCATTCACAGAATACAGCCCATTTGGATCAGTTTGAACGAATCAAGACCCTCGGCACGGGCTCCTTTGGGCGGGTGATGCTGGTGAAGCACAAGGAGACCGGGAACCACTTTGCCATGAAGATCCTCGACAAACAGAAGGTAAGCATGGCTGGGCCAGGAGACCACCATCCTCCCCACACTGGGCCTTCGCTCAGACTGTTCCCACTGCCTGAAGTGGTCTCCCTATCTGTCATTCATCAACTGTTTTCTGAGCCTCCATAATGTGCCAGACCCGAGGGCCAGAAGTGCCCGTGCTGCCTTCATGAAGCTTCCCCTCCAGACCAGCCACTGATGGAAATCCAGGTAGTGGACATGGGTTCAGACACCTAGTCTATATCAAGGAAGTCAGAAGTCATCCTGGGGAAAGTGTTGTATTTACACAGACCTTTCTTCTTTTCTTTTCTTTTCTTTTTTTTTTTTTTAAAATTTTATTTTATTTATTTATGATAGGCACACAGTGAGAGAGAGAGAGAGGCAGAGACATAGGCAGAGGGAGAAGCAGGCTCCATGTACCGGGAGCCTGACGTGGGATTCGATCCCGAGTCTCCAGGCTCCAGGATCGCGCCCTGGGCCAAAGGCAGGCGCCAAACCGCTGCGCCACCCAGGGATCCCTCTTTTCTTTTTTTTTTTTTTTTTTTTTTTAAAAAACCTTTTTATTTATTTTTTAATTTTTTGTTTATTTATGATAGGCACACAGTGAGAGAGAGAGAGAGAGGCAGAGACACAGGCAGAGGGAGAAGCAGGCTCCATGCACCGGGAGCCCGATGTGGGATTCGATCCCGGGTCTCCAGGATCGCGCCCTGGACCAAAGGCAGGCGCCAAACCACTGCGCCACCCAGGGATCCCCTTTTCTTTTTTTTTAAACGTATTTATTAGAAAGAGATAGCAAGAGAACACAAGCAGGAGTGAGGAGTTGGGGGTGGCAGAGGGAGAGGGAGAAGCAGACTCTTCGCTGAGCCAGGAGCTCTATGCAAAGCTCGATTCCAGGACCCTGGGATCCTGACCCCAGCCAAAGGCAGACGCTTAACTGACTGAGCCACCCAGGTGCCCCACATAGACCTTGTTTCTGTAAATATTTTTGAGACCCTACTTTATGCCAGACACTGCTGTAGGATAGCATTGTTCAGTAGAAACGTATTACAAGCCATATATGGTTTTAAATTAAAAAAAAAAAAAAAAAAAAAGATTTTACTCATTTTTTCACGAGAGACAGAGAGAGGCAGAGACATAGGCAGAAGGAGAAGCAGGCTCCCTGCAGGAAGCCTGATGTGGGACTCGATCCTGGGACCCCGGGATCACGCCCTGAGCCAAAGGCAAACGCTCAACCACTGAGCCACCCAGGCATCCCGGTTTTAAATTTTCTAGAAACTCCTTTTAAGGGATCCCTGGGTGGTGCAGCGGTTTAGCGCCTGCCTTTGGCCCAGGGCGCGATCCTGGAGACCCGGGATCGAATCCCACATCGGGCTCCCGGTGCATGGAGCCTGCTTCTCCCTCTGCCTGTGTCTCTGCCTCTCTCTCTCTCTCTCTCTCTCTCTCTCTCTCTCTCTCTGTGACTATCGCAAATAAATAAATTTAAAAAAAAAAAACTCCTTTTAAAAAGTAAAAAGAAATAGGTAGAATTAATTTCAGCAGTGTACTCTAATTAAGCCAGTATATCTACAATATTGTAATTTGAACATATGTAACCAGTGTAAAAATATCATTAACGAGATATCTCAATTTTTTTCTGTATTAAGTCTTCAAAGTCCCGTGTGTATTTTATACTTATATCTCTTCAGATGTTAAATCTTTACTTTTCTAGTCTTCACTTTCTAACAAGAAAAAGCAGAGAGGTTGGAAAAGCAGATTCACATAGCCCGTGTTGTTCTAATCAAGCTTAAGTTACCCAAGAACTACCTTGAGTGTCCTTTTTTTTTTTTTAAGATTTTATTTATTTATTTGAGAGAGAGAGCACATGCACACAAGCAGGGGGAGCAGCAGAGGAGAGGGAGAAGCAGCTTCCCTGCTGAGCCGGGAGCCCAATATGGGGCTTGATCCCAGGACTCAGATCATGACCTGAGCCCAATGCAGACGCTTAACCGACTGAGGCACCCAGGCACCCGAAGCCTCCTTTTGTAAATTTTTTTTCAAGACTTTATTTATTCACGAGAGACACACACAGAGAGAGAGGGAGAGAGAGGCAGAGAGACAGGCAGAGGGAGAAGCAGGGTCCATGCAGGGAGCCCGACGTGAGACTCAATCCCGGGTCTCCAGGATCAGGCCCTGGGGTGAAGGCAGTGCTAAACCGCTAAGCCACCTGGGCTGCCGTGTAAATTTTTTTTGATTTAATTTATTTATTCATGAGAGACACAGAGAGAGAGGCAGAGACACAGGCAGAAGGAGAAGCAGGCTCCCCACAGGGAGCCCAATGTGGGACTCATTCCCAGGACCCCAGGATCACAACCTGACCCAAAGGCAGATGCTCAACCACTGAGCCACCCAGGTGCCCCCAATATCCATTTTTAAATGTTCATTTTAGAAACTGAAAATTTTATTTTACTATTTTTTTAAAGATTTTATTTATTTATTCATGAGACATAAGCAGAGGGAGAACCCAGCTCCCGGGGCAGCCTGTGGCTCAGTGGTTTAGCTCCTGCCTTTGGCCCAGGGTGTGATCCTGGAGACCCGGGATCGAGTCCCATGTCAGGCTTCTTGCATGGAGCCTGCTTCTCCCTCTGCCCCCCCCCCCTTCTCTCTCTGTGTGTGTCTTGAATGAATGAATGAATGAATGAGTAGAAGAAGAAGAAGAAGCCAGCTCCCTGTGGGGAGCCCAATGCGGGGCTCAATCCCAGGACCTTTGCTATCAAGATCTGAGCCAAAGGCAGATGCTCAACCACTGAGCCACCCAGGTGCCTCTGAAACTTAAAATTTTAAACTGTGTTCCCTAGTCAACTAGCCACATCTCAGGAGCTCAGCAGCCATACGTGGCTAGTGTGGACTCAACGGACAGTGCAGGTGTAGACCTATGGCACCAGCTGTGAGCAGAGCAGGAAATGCCCGAGCACAGCAGATCAGAGCTGACCAAAGGGCCAACCTGCCTGCATGAGTCATGTGGGCCTAACACTGACTAGCTGCGAGTGACCTTAGGCAAGTCACTTCCCTTCTCTGCATCTGAGTCTTCCAAACTGCCACATGCACAGTGCATACCCCTCAGGGCTCTTGTCACTATGTGTGAGATACCTGCTGGGGACAGCTGAGGAACAATTAGCCTTGGGTTTGAGTGGCTGTGGTGAGGTTGCTCTGAATGCAGGGAAGGTATTTCTAAAGCCCCCATCTCTTAGGCACTACTCTCGCTTGTCTTTTCAGTTTCAGCTTAGCTGTCCCTTCCTCCAGGAAGCCTTCTCTGACTCTCCCAACCCCCTGACTTTACCAGGCCCTACTTCTGGGCATCAGGGAAAAGAAGGAACCTCTCACACACCCTCCTCTCTGCCCTCCCTTCCTGCCCCTACAGGTCGTGAAGCTGAAACAGATTGAGCATACCCTGAACGAAAAGCGCATCCTGCAAGCGGTCAACTTCCCGTTCCTCGTCAAACTCGAGTTCTCCTTCAAGGTGGGGTCCCCAGGCCAGGGTCACTGCTCAGCAGTACAGCCTCAGGTTCCCCAAAGCTGGGTGGGGGCTGAGGGCAAGCAGTGGCTGCCTGCGGAAGCAGGCCCACTAACAGGAAAGAAGGAGAGCCCCAGAGGAGGGATGCTAGGGGGCACGAGTCAGCCACGAGATTCTCTGAGACCTGTCTTCAACTCCTGGACCCGCCAGCTTCCAGCTTGAATACCTTGGGCAGATCACCCAACCTGGCTGACATCCCTCCAAACCACCTCTCCGTTTTACAGCAAGCACCTGACACACGACCACTGGCCCGAACTGTGCCATGCAGCCTGGATTCCAGTGCCAGCTCTGTGTACCTCCAGGCCGTGTGATGCTGGCAAGCCCTGAGTCTCAGTTTCCTTGTCTATAAAATGGGCTCATAACAGTCCCCACCTAATGGGGTAGCCATGACCATTCCAAGCACAGTGTGAGTGCCCCACATGAGCTATTTTAGGTATTGTCCTAAGCTGTGATCACAAGATCTGGGGACAGCCATTCAAGGCCTGAGACCCAGACAGTCACACAGGCCCCGTGTGTGATTTAAAGCTCTGCTGCTGTCATCTTAAAAGTTGTAGTAATTTTAACAAGGGGCTTCACATTTTCATTTTGGGGCCCCATCAGTTCTCTAGCCCATCCAGGTCCCATTTTACTGTTGACAAAATCTCAAGCTTTGGTCAAGACAGTCCACCAAGGAGTCCTCTCTCCAGCCCAGGCATGTTGGCTGGTCCCCTTATACCCCACCTGCCAGCCCTCACTTTGACCCCCTAGAAGCAGGATACTAGCTGCCCTTCCTACTTTGTGGGCAGAAGGAAATGTGACGGGTGGCTCAGGGAGTACAGTGCCTGGCACTCCAAACAGGCTTCATATGGGAACCAGGATTGTTGTTGTCACTTCATTTTCATACATCTGCTATGGAAGGACACTAGGCCTTCAAATGGGGCCCAGGGCTTGGGGACCAGGGGCCTGATCAGCCGCTGCTTCCCACAGGACAACTCGAATTTATACATGGTCATGGAGTATGTGCCTGGTGGGGAGATGTTCTCGCACCTGCGGCGGATCGGAAGGTTCAGGTGAGCCGGCCAGCCCCTGCCACACAGCAGGCCTGGGGTGTCCACAGGTGTCACCATATGACCAAGCCATCTGGGGATGGGCAGTGGGCTCTCCCTGTCTGTCTAGGTTCTTGTTGCCCCTGAGCCAAGGAATCTGTGATTTCCCAGCCACCACAAAACAGAATCAGTGACTTAGAGCTCACTGTTTAAGTTGGCAGTTTAAAAATTTATGCTATCATTTTTCTTAGTTATATAGGTATACACTTTACATACAACAGAATACGCAGATGTTCAACGTTCTGCCCTCTGTGTTTTCACAGTTGCATACACTTGTGAAACCACCACCCAAAATACCATGGAGAACATTTCCATCCCCCCAGAAAATTCCCTCAAACCCTGTTCTTGGCAAATTGCCGCCCTGAAGAAGGCAGTTGTCCTTTCTGGTTTCAAACACCATATATATGTTTGGTCTGGGTTTGGACATGATATAAATGGAATCACAGAGTTTATAGTTTTCTGTTCCTTTCTTCTCTTGCTTCACATAATCGTCTTAACATCTAGACATGTTGTTGAGCATATTCATCATTTGTCGTGGTAGTGGTGTTGGGGACAATTCCCATTGTATGAATCTACTGCACTCTGATCATGTTCCTCTGTTAATGGACATGCGGGCTCTTTCCCATTTGGTGCCATATATGAAGAAGTCTGCTCTGCTTATGTATTTGGAATAGCTGGGCTGGGGCGGCTCTGTCGGGTAGCTGCTAGAGCAGCTGCTAGACCATTTGTGGGGGTGGGCAGGTCATGCTGGGCATAACCACCTGCACTCACCTGTCCCTTCCCCAATCATCCCCACTAGTGAACCGCATGCCCGCTTCTATGCGGCCCAGATCGTCCTGACCTTCGAGTACCTGCACTCACTTGACCTCATCTACCGGGACCTGAAGCCGGAGAACCTCCTCATTGACCAGCAGGGCTACATTCAGGTGCCTACCAGGGCAGGCAAGGGGCAGGCCCAGGCGGCTGTGGGCTGGATCCATGCCCCTCCCGCCCTCCTTCCTGGCCAACAGCCTTTTCTTGTGCCCACAGGTGACAGACTTCGGTTTTGCCAAGCGTGTAAAAGGCCGCACCTGGACCTTATGCGGGACCCCCGAGTACCTGGCCCCAGAGATCATCCTGAGCAAAGTAGGCACTCTCCGCCCATCCTACTGCCCTGAGGCCCATTCCACCTGCACCCCCTCCCCATCCTCCTCTCCTCACATCATACTCCCCTCTCACTCCAGGGCTACAACAAGGCTGTGGACTGGTGGGCCCTAGGGGTTCTCATCTACGAGATGGCCGCTGGCTACCCACCCTTCTTTGCTGACCAGCCCATCCAGATCTACGAGAAGATTGTCTCTGGGAAGGTGAGACCTGGATATGGGGGCTAAGCCCCCAGACAGATCCTTCCCCACCAGTCCTGCTCACCGTGGAGCCCTGCATGTTGTCAGAACAATCTAGAAGTTCATTAAGTTAGGCCAAGCAGTGAAGCTGGATGCACCAGTCACATTAAGAGGCCAGCACCTCACACCACCTCCCCATCTAATCCTGGACCCACACTGCTGATAACCTCAAGGGCTTCCAGAATCCCAAGGCTCATCTGAACACCTTCCCTGCCCGACAGGAGGCTCTGTTTGCCTCCAGTCGTCCCACTGAGCATGAGTCTTCACAAGTTACACAGCAGAAAAACAACTGTGTGCAGTTCCTGGGTACTGCTCCAGACCCTGCAGGGTCACTTAGGGTATGCAGCCCATATGTCCTCTCCCAAATGCAGACTTGCTAACTCTTGGGGTACGGGGGGGGGGGGGCAGAACTGTCACAGAGTACAGTATGTGCTCACCATCCCATGATGCACCCCCTCGGCTGTACCCCAGCACTTGAAAGGAGTGACGAAGCTCAGGCTTGGAGAACATGATCATAGACCCCACGGGCTCAAGACAAAGTGGGAGCCCCACCTCTGCCCTCAGCTCACTGCCTTGCTGAGAGGACCCAGCCATCCGTCCACTTAGCCCGGGAATTAGTGGAAGCAGCTCCCAGCTCAGCCTGGGACGCTGGCCTAGCTCCAAGTCTAGCGCAGCCACCCATTGGCTTTGAAACCTTGAGCCAAGTGCCTTTGCCCCTCTGAGCTTCATCCTACCCATATGAGAACTGGGGAACCAGATGCTTGCCTCTCCAAGAAAGAAATCAGCTGCAACATGGGGTCACTAAAAAAGAAAAGACAAGGTGTCTGTCACCAGGCAGAAAAGAAATTGTAGGGAAAATGGCCCAAAGTAGAAAAAGAAAAAAACATAGATTGTTCTGAGGGGGGCAAGAGAAGAAGATGACCATTACTGCCTTCTTTGTAGCATTTTACAGTTCTCACACGCTCAGCAGTATTATCTCCCTCCTGAAACTCTGGGATATCTGCCCCAAGCCCAAGAGACAGGCGCAGGCCCAGAGAGGTTAAAGGCCATGGCCAAGGTCATACAGCATGTAAGCTGGAGAGCCGTGCTGGAAGTTAGTTGTGGCAGCTGTAAGCCCAGTGACTACTTGCAAACAAGGCTTTGGGGAAATTTCTGGAAGAGTTGAACTGAGCCTTAAAGAGTGGAAGAGCCTTAGCTACGGAGAGAAAGAGGGGGAAACAGAAGAACAGTCATCTCTTTCAGAACATGAATATTTCAGAAGTCCCCAGGCCCCAGCAGAGCTGCCTTAGGAAGCAGTGGCTAAGAATGCAAGTTCTGGAGTCCAACAGACCCAAGATGAAACCCCCCTGTCCCGCTCCTCTGTGTGACCTCTGGCAAGCTGTTTAACCCTCCTGAGCCTCTTTCCTCATCTCTAAAATGGGAACCATCCTAGTCTTTACCCCAGAGCAGCAGTTCTCAGAGTGGCCCCCTGTCCAGAAGCATCAGCATGGCTAAGGAACAGGCTAGACCTACAGGTTCTCAAACCTCCTGACTCAGATACTCCAGGGGGCCCCACACGCTGTTTTAATGGGATTCTAAAGCACACTCAAGTTGGGGGTTCTCCACCCAGTAGGGCTGTTAGGAGGCAAAGGTAGCATTGTGGGATCCCCAGACTCCAGACAAACGCCCCACCCTGTCTGTGTTGACCCCCTCCCCAGGTGCGGTTCCCGTCCCACTTCAGCTCTGACCTGAAGGATCTGCTACGGAACCTGTTGCAGGTGGACCTCACCAAACGCTTCGGGAACCTCAAGAATGGGGTGAATGATATCAAGAACCACAAGTGGTTTGCCACAACTGACTGGATCGCCATCTATCAGAGGAAGGTGGGCCGCTTCCTTTCCCCTGTCCCACCACTGAATATATGCACCAGCTTCGGGAGCTGGCCATGAGCTCCCAGGGAGGGCTGTCAGTGGAGAGATGGAAAAGGCAATGGCAAAAAAAATTTAAAAAAAAAAAAAGGAAAAGGCAGTGGCATCTGAAAATGGGCCACAGGTTTGGAGTCAATCTAGCTGAGGCACCTTAGAGCGGCGGGGGTCTAGAAGTGGGACCGTGGGGTCATTTGGTCACTCTGTGACCTTGGGTAGGAGACACCCCTCTGGTGAATTGGCTATAATGAGATTCTTAGGTTGTAAAGGTGAGTCCACACTCTCATGGTAAGTTCAGGCCTGGGTCAGAGTAAATTATCTCATGAATGTTAGGCCATTCATATTTATTGTTGTAAGGGTGATTATGTTGACTACTGAGGTCTGAGTGGTTCTTGACCCCTCTCCAGGTGGAAGCTCCCTTCATACCAAAGTTTAAAGGCCCTGGGGACACGAGTAATTTTGACGACTATGAGGAGGAAGAGATCCGAGTCTCCATCAATGAAAAGTGTGGCAAGGAGTTTACTGAGTTTTAGGGGTGTGCCTGTGCCCCCATGGGTTTTCTTTCTTTTTTTTTTTTTTTGGTGGGGGGGGTGGGAGGGTTGGATTGAACAGCCAGAGGGCCCCAGAGTTCCTTGCATCTAACTTCACCCCCACCCCACCCTCCAGGGTAGGGGGAGCAGGAAGTCAGATATTCAGAGGAATGGAAACACCAGCTGCTCCCCCTTATCCCCTCACCCTCCTGCCCCCTACCCCTACTGCTTTTGCCTTCCTTCTCCCCAGAAGCCCACCACCCAGCCCACTTCTGCCTGTTTTAAATGAGTTTCTGAGTTCCAGTCAGACCATGTCTTGCTGGCATATTCAGGGACAGGGTGTGGAAAGAGGGGCCCAAACTTAACTCCATCCCCACCTCCCCTGAACACAGGCATCACCCACTAAGGGCAAATGAAGGAAAGACCAGCCTTCTCTTCAGAGCAGTGGTGCCTGGAAAGGAGAGATTTTAGTGACCTCTTCAGTGGGCTGCTTGCTAGAATTTAAAAAAGAAAAAAATAATAATAATCTTATTTAAGTTCCACCAGTGCCTCCCCCCCTTCCTCTACCCCTACCCCTCCCAGCCCCCCCCCTTTCCCAAATCCATTTTAACAAGGCTAGGAAGCAGACTGAATTTGTAAAGGAAGGAGCTGGGGTTCAAACCTCCGCCCCAAGCTGCTAATCTACTCTGCTCCTCTGCCCACCTCCCCCCAACCCAGGGGTCCCCTGGCAAGCCTGGAAGGGTCTCAGCCCCTTTAGGAAGCCCCTGTCCCCTTCCACCTCAACAGACCTTTCTTCACCCTTGGGCTTCTGGCCGAGACAAAGAAAGCAGCTGCCCCTGTCCCTGCCAAAGAGGAGTTGTCCCCCAAAAAGATAGAAGGGGAGCTCCAAGCCCAGGGTCTTTCCTCCCACCAGCACTCCCCCTAAACTCTAATTTTATTCTGAGCTAGATTTTAATGCCCAGCCTCCTCAGCTCAGTTGGGAAGGCAACCCCCCCCCCCCCAAAAAAAAGAAGGCAAAGCCCTCCTCCCCCTCACGTCCCGGGTTCAAGGCCAGGGTTGCTAGGGAGGGGCTGCCCATTTTATTCACCCAGCAGCCTCCGTCCCATTCCCCCCATCCTGGGCGCTCCTCCTCTGCTTAGCTGTCAGCTGTCCATCACCCCTTCTCCTCCCCCCATTTGTGCTTTTTTTCTCTCTGAACAGAAAAGTGGGGAGCCACCCCCATTCATCCCCATATTTGTCCCTCTCATAACTTCTCCCCATCCAGGAGGAGCTCTCAGGCCTGGGGTGGGGCCCCGGGTGGGCACGGGGGCGATTCAACCTGTGTGCTGCGAAGGACGCGACTTCCTCTTGAACAGTGTGCTGTTGTAAACATATTTGAAAACTATTACCAATAAAGTTTTGTTTAAAAAAAAAGTGTAGCTGGTGTTCCCGACTTCGGTCACCCACCCACATACCCCCGGGGGTTTGGACAGAGAATTTCGGACCCCAACGTCCTGGCTAATCAGGATCTGGCCTGGAGTCCCTGTAAAGCCGGGTTTGGCCAGAATTCCGCCACTCCCCCCCCCGCAGGAGAAGGGGGCGCCAAACTGCCCTTTGACCCTGGATTCGGGGTCCCCGAATCTGCGGCGCGCCCCCTCGGCGTCCAGCCCTCGGCCGAGAGGGCGCTCTAGGGAGGCGCTGGGGCCGGCGCGCCGGGAGGCCGAGCGGCGGCGGGGGCGGCCCTGGCAGGGGGGGTAGAGGGTGGGGGGGACCGTGCGCGCCCCCCTCCCCGCAACCTCGGCGCGGAGCGCGGGGCCAAGCGCGCCTCTGGGGCGCGGGGGCGGCGACAGTCCGAGGGTCCCCGCGGCGCTCGGCAAGCGCAGCGGCCCGGCCCGCGGGCGGCGAGTTCCCGGTAAGTGCGGTCCCGAGAGCGGAGCGCGCCGGGGAGGCGTGGAGAGGGGGGCTGGGCGCCGGGGACGTCTGGGTCCCGCGCCCAATGGCTGGAGGGCGGCCGAGCGCCGCCCGCCCGCCCCGCCCGCCCCCTCTCCCCTCCCCCCGGCGCTCCCCTCCCCCTCCCCCGCCCGCCGCTTTCCCCCGCCCCCGCCCCGGCGCCAACTCCACGGCGCCTCCTTAAAAAGCGCGCGGGAGTTGTAAGGGGGGGCCGGAGCGAGCCAGAGTGAGCGAGAGCGCAGGGTAAAGGGGGCGGGCGGGGGGCCCGGGCTCCACCTTAAAAGCGGGCGCGTGGGGGTGGGAGGGAGGAAGGCGGGCGGCGGGGAGGAGGGAGGGAGGGAAGGAAGGGGGGCCGGAGTGTCCCGGGCGCAGGGCGCGCGTGCGGCGGCGGCGGCGGCGGGGAGGGGCCGGCCGCGCCGCGCTCCCCTCCTCCCTCCTCGCATCCCCGGCCCCGCGCGCGCCCAGCAGAAGCGGGTCTGTGTGTGCGTGCGTGCGAGTGAGTGAGTGTGTGCATATTTTTTTCTCTCTTTTCTTTCTCTCTCACTGTTTTTTCTCTCTCTCGCTCCCTCTCTCTCGCTTTTTTTTTTTTTTTTTTTTTTTTTTTTTGCAAAGAAACAGCAGCGCCGCCGCCGCTCCGCCGAGGCGCTGCGCCCCCCGGGGGGGGGAGGCGGAGGAGGCGGGCAGCGGCGGAGGGAGGGGAGCCGGGGAGGGGGGCGCCGCGCTGGGAGGGAGGCAGCGCGCACGGTGCAGCCGGGCCGGGCGGGAGGCATGGCGGGGCCCCCGGCCCTACCCCCGCCGGAGACGGCGGCGGCCGCCACCACGGCGGCCGCTGCCTCGTCGTCCGCCGCTTCCCCGCACTACCAAGAGTGGATCCTGGACACCATCGACTCGCTGCGCTCGCGCAAGGCGCGGCCGGACCTGGAGCGCATCTGCCGGATGGTGCGGCGGCGGCACGGCCCGGAGCCGGAGCGCACGCGCGCCGAGCTCGAGAAACTGATCCAGCAGCGCGCCGTGCTCCGGGTCAGCTACAAGGGGAGCATCTCGTACCGCAACGCGGCGCGCGTCCAGCCGCCCCGGCGCGGAGCCACCCCGCCGGCCCCGCCGCGCGCCCCCCGCGGGGGCCCCGCCGCCGCCGCCGCCGCTGCCGCCGCCGCCGCCGCCGCCGCCGCGCCGCCGCCCACGCCCGCCCCGCCGCCACCGCCCGCGCCCGTCGCCGCCACCGCCCCGGCCCGGGCGCCCCGCGCGGCCGCCGCCGCCGCCGCCACAGCGCCCCCCTCGCCCGGCCCCGCGCAGCCGGGCCCCCGCGCGCAGCGGGCCGCGCCCCTGGCCGCGCCGCCGCCCGCGCCCGCCGCTCCTCCGGCAGTGGCGCCCCCGGCCGGCCCGCGCCGCGCCCCCCCGCCCGCCGTCGCCGCCCGGGAGCCGCCGCTGCCGCCGCCGCCACAGCCGCCGGCGCCGCCACAGCAGCAGCAGCCGCCGCCGCCGCAGCCACAGCAGCCGCCGGAGGGGGGCGCGGCGCGGGCCGGCGGCCCGGCGCGGCCCGTGAGCCTGCGGGAAGTCGTGCGCTACCTCGGGGGCAGCGGCGGCGCCGGCGGCCGCCTGACCCGCGGCCGCGTGCAGGGGCTGCTGGAGGAAGAGGCGGCGGCGCGGGGCCGCCTGGAGCGCACCCGCCTCGGAGCGCTCGCGCTGCCCCGCGGGGACAGGCCCGGACGGGCGCCGCCGGCCGCCAGCGCCCGCGCGTCGCGGAGCAAGGTGAGCGCGCTGGGGAAGGGGGGGTGCCGCGCGGTAGGCAGGTGCGGGCGAAGTTGGTGGCGGGGCGCGAGTCCCGGGAGGAACCGGGTGGCGGGCGGCCCTGGCTCTTCGCGTCTTTCCTGCGGGTTCGGCGCATGGTGACCTTGGCAAGTGACTTAATCTTGCCGAGCCTCAGTTTCCTCCGCTTGTAGAAAGCGACTTAATAGCAGTAGCGACCCCTTGAGGTTGTTGAGCGAGTTTAGTGAGATTTGGCTACTGAGGGCTTTATTAACACAGAGCCTGGCACGGACTGAATGCGTAAAAGTTAGTCCGTGTTGATATTAAAGGTGGGTGTTAAGCACACCACTCGCTCCTGGATCGCAGGGTCTGGGCCCGGGGCCAGAACAGCCACTAACCTTTCCCGCCTCTCTCCCGGGCACCAGAGAGGTGGAGAAGAGCGAGTGCTTGAGAAGGAAGAGGAGGAAGATGACGACGAAGATGAGGATGAGGAAGATGATGTGTCCGAGGGCTCGGAGGTGCCTGAGGGTGACCGTCCAGCAGGTGCCCAGCACCACCAGCTTAATGGCGAGCGAGGCCCTCAGAGTGCCAAGGAGAGGGTCAAGGAGTGGACGCCCTGTGGACCCCACCAGGGCCAGGATGAAGGCCGGGGGCCGGCACCGGGCAGTGGTACCCGCCAAGTGTTCTCCATGGCAGCCATGAATAAGGAGGGGGGGTCAGGTAGGGATCTCTGAGTTGAAGGGTGTTGCCTGGTGGGGAGGAACTGAACCCCAAGACAAAGCCATAGGCGTACGTGTTTTCTCTCCTAGCCTCTGCTGCCACTGGGCCCGACTCCCCATCCCCTGTGCCTTTGCCCCCAGGAAAACCAGCCCTGCCCGGGGCTGATGGAACCCCCTTTGGCTGTCCGTAAGTTGGGGTATTTGAGACATGGGGGTGTGTTGCCTACATGTGTGTAACAGAACCGGGAGGATCGCGGCTCATTGCTTGCGTCTGTTCTGACACAGTTCTGGGCGCAAAGAGAAGCCGGCTGACCCTGTCGAGTGGACGGTGATGGATGTGGTCGAGTACTTCACCGAGGCCGGCTTCCCGGAGCAGGCAACAGCTTTCCAAGAGCAGGCGAGTTCCCATCCCTCGGTGTACCCCTCTATTCCAGGGCTTCAGTGGGAGGGCATCTGCTCTGACCCTGCTTTGACCCTGCTCGCTCGTTCTCTCTCTGTCCCACCCAGGAAATTGATGGCAAGTCTTTGCTGCTCATGCAGCGCACAGATGTGCTGACTGGCCTGTCCATCCGCCTGGGCCCAGCCCTGAAAATCTATGAGCACCACATCAAGGTGCTACAGCAAGGCCACTTTGAGGATGACGACCCCGATGGCTTTCTAGGCTGAGCGCCCAGCCTCCCCTCTGCCCCAGCCCATTCCAGCCCCCATCTCACCCAAGACCCCCAGAGTCCAGGAGCTGGATGGGGACACTCTCAGCCCTCAACAGATTCCAGTGAGGGGGCGTTCCTCCCTTCTCATCTCTTCCCTGTGTTTTCCTAGCATACACACATTTGGCCCCCAGCACATCCTATACTCCATAATAGAGGAGTGTGGGGTGGGACAGGGCCTGCTCATTTCATCCCAGGAGGCCAGCCCTCCCCCCAAGTCTAGGACATTTTTGAAAAAAAAAAAAAAAGTGGGGGCTTCCTATCTCCCCTAGATCCTCTTCAGTTCACCCAGATGTTTCCTATATAAATGTTTTGTTTTACCTGTTCTTTTTGATGGGTGGCCTTTCTTCTCTCCCCCACCACCCATGCCCTATCCCAGTCTGCCTCTGGCCTCCAGCCCCTGGGAACAGCTGGGGTGGGGTCCCTGGGTCTTCCCTAACCCTCTCCTTTCTTTCTGTTGGTTGTCGCTCCAGCTGGCTGTATTGCTTTTTAATATTGCACCGAAGGTTTTTTAAATAAAGTTTTAAAAAAAAATGCCAGGAGTTGAGTTTTATGAATGAAGTGGGGGAGGGGCAGGAAGAGCTATAGCAGCCTCCTGGGAGGGGCTAGAGTTAAGACAATTGAGGAGAAAGACAGGTAGTGCATGAGGCTGCCCCACAGCCAACTAGGACAAGAAGTGCTCCGGGAGAGCAGGGATCTTTGCTCAGTTGGGTCATCTCCCCACGCTCAGAGCAGTACCCAGGCACACAGTAGGCACTCAAATATTTGAGTGACCAGCAGTTTAACTCGGCTTTACGAGCATTTTCTCAGTCGTTCTGGCTGCAGCCCTATGAGGCAGAGAGCTCATAAAAACCCACTTTCTGGAAGAGGCAACTGGCTCAGCACAGCAAGGATGCTTGCTCAGGGTCACACAGGGTGGGGTCGGACACCTGTCTGAGCTCTTTACCCAGAGTCTTTTTAAGTGTAAATGCACTTGGCTTCGTAGCTGTATGTCTGTCAGCCTTGGCATGCCACCAAGAATCTAGTCTATAATACAGGGGTCTGTTCTGGGCCCGTGTAGGGTCTCCAGGCTTCACGGTCCTCGCCAATAGAAGAAATAGAAGGGATGAGATCCTGGGACAGGCACGTTTTTCCAAGCGGAGATTTTAAGTATTGTTAGCAGTTGAAACAGCTACTGACCTCACAAGTCCCTACTAAGTTCTAATGCAGTTTTTCAACTCCATTAGAGTTTGGGTTTTTTGTTTGTTTGATTTTTTTTATATACAGATTCTGGGGCCAGAGTCAGGTTCTATGAGGCCGGGGTGTGCCCCCTTTATGTAACCTGCGCCCCGGGTTTGGAGGTTCGGTAAAGACCCCTCTTCCCTAGGAAGCAGCCTAGGAGAGAGAAAGGCGCTGGCCCCCGGGCCGCACCCCAGGACAGGGCCGCGCCAGCACCCACCCAGGTCGCCTCTCACGGACGCCCCCCTCCCCCCGCCCCCAGACAGCCAGGTTCCGGGAGCGCGCATGTGCGCGGGGGCCCCGCGGGCGCGCAGCGCGAACCGGAGCGGCGCGCCCCTCCCGCGTGTTGAAATTCAAACGAGGCGAACTCCCTCCGCGCGGCGCCGCGCCGGCAGAGAGGTCGAGGCAGGGGCGCGTCGGAGGGGCCGCGTTCCCAGCGCCGGCAAGTCCGAGCTTCCCGGGGCGGGGTCGAACCCGCGGCCAACGTGAGCGCCGGAGGCTTAAAGCGCGGCGGTCCTCGCCGGCGACCCCACGATGGCTACCGAGCAGTGGTTCGTGGAGCCGCTCCCCCCGGGCCCTGGGGAAACACCGCCCCCGGACGACTTGGAAGCTGGGGCGCAGCCCTGCGGAGACGCATCCTGGTTGGCGTCCCCTGGCGGACCTGGGGATCCACCGGAGGCGGAACCGGAGGACGTCCAGGGGCAGCTGCAGGAGGCCTCTACCGCTACTCCTTCCCCCGAGCCTCTGGCCCCGGGGCCCGCCCCGCCTCGCCTCCCCTTGGACACCATGTTCAGCCCCATCACGGAACAGCTCCGCTACCTGCTCAAGAAGGCAGATGATTTCCAGAGCTACTTACTTTACAGGTGATGCTGGACGGGGTCCTAGCTCCCGAGAGGGTAACTGAGTTACCTGAGGAGACTGAGGAGAGGGTAACAGTACAAGCAACACACGCTAGCTCCCCAAACTCAAAAGCATCAGAAACCAGAGACAGTAAACGAAGCTCGTTGATTGGGGATCCCATTTCGAAGAGTGATGAGGACTATGTAGACATTCGGGGTGAGGGAGCACCTGCTATTATGTGGCCCCCAGGGGTTGCCAATTCACGAGGACTTTTCTCCCAGTTTTTTAACTGTTGGCTTATATTTTGAACCCTGGGCAAGCTAAACAAAACCAATCTGTGCCAGATTTGGCCCATGGGCTACCAGTGTGAGACACACACACACACACACACACACCCCGAAACCCCCAAGGGATAGCATGATTCCCAGCCCAGGGGGAAAGGGGCTGTAATTCTCACATTTCCAGTATCCATTGGAATCCTCTGGGAGGCTGTTTAAACCCTAGATTTCTGGGCTCCACCCTACAGGAAATTTTGAGTGAAAGTCAGTTGCAGAATTCAGGTGTCAGCATCTTAACAAGTGTTCCCAATGGTTTTGATGCAAATGATCCTGGAAGATATTCTGAGAAAGGCCTGGCACAGGGGGAATTTTTAATAGGGGGTCCAGGCTAGGGGTACAAGTCGGCAGTGAATAGAATGGAATGGACTCCAGGCAAAGGCCTCCTTTTCTATTTAGCAGGGACCGCGTGCAGAAGGAACAGCTGGCCAAGGCCATGCCCACCTTCTTACAGATGTGTGAGCCCTACTTTCTCTACCTGGAGGCAGCTGCACGGAGTGTGCCCCCCATCTACGGAGCCCTGCAGGAGCTGGTTCGAAAGGGGGTGTGTGAAAGGGGGTCTAGGGTTTCCTAGACCCCACGCCCTTTTCATCAGAACCTCAGGAGTAGGAGATGGTGGGGGGAGGGCGATCCTGGCAGGCCAGCTAATCTCATTATGCCCCTTCTTCCATGCAGCTGTTGGAGATATCCCAACAGCTGACCCTGCGCCTGGAACAGCTGGTCCTCATGTATGCCTCCTTTGGGTTCGTGGACCTGGAGGAGACTGACCCCCTAAGGTAAAAGGGTAGGAGACTGGAATGGGGGTGGGGAGAGGGTGGAGTCCAGAGCCCTGCCTCATTCCCCCACTCTCCTGTCTACTGTCAGCATCTCCTGTTTCTTCTGTGGGAGGTTCTCCATCAGCCCTTCCCATGAAGTGTCCATCTTCAGATACTGTGCCCCAGCCGCCTACACCGCCAGCCGCTTCCCCCGATACCTCTATAAGAAGATGCGATGGAACCTGGAAACCACCCCAGAGCCCAGCGGCAGGGGGCAAGATTCCCATGTGGATTAGTGAGTGCCCTTATAAAACCAAAATTCTCCCCTCTCTTTGCAGAATGCCAGTGTGGGCCTCTGAACCACCACCACCACCACCACCACCACCACCACCATGGAAAGCCAAGCAGGAAACCAAAGCTCTTTGAAAGGCCATCCCCACCTTAAAAAATCACCCTTCCATTAAAATAAAAATCCTCATCTTAAAAGTAGGCTAGCAGGGAGAAAAGGCCTCAATATTGAGCTACATCCCTACCTGAGGATTTGAGGGCAAATTCTGATGAGTTTCCACTTGCTCCCAAATTCAAAGCCCTCAACAGAAGCTAGGAAACTGCTCCTTCTTAACTGATGCCCCCTCCCCTCCCAGCTACTTTCTGTGCTATCGAGATACATGGGAAGACACAGGCAAGAGCCCGGCCAATTCGTGCCCCCAGATCCAGAAGCTGTGGTCCATTGGCCGCTGGGTGCCGCTGGGACCTGCGGAGGATGACCTTTATTCATGGTAGGAGCTAGGGTGATGGCAAAGTAGGTTTGGGACCTGGAGGGAGGGGCGGAACCCCACCAAAGACCATCCACTTCTCCCAACATTGTTTCCCTTGGTAATAAGGATAGCATTTTATTATGCCCTGAAAAGTGCTTTATGCAGACTTGTGTCACAACCCATTTAAGTCTGTGCTACAAGCCCCATCTTACAAAGAAGTAAACAGGTGCTCAGAGAGGTTAAGTTACCTGCCTAAGGACACACAGCAGCTGGGTGATAGATAGGCCAGGCCAGGGATAGAGTCGTGCAGCCTCCCAGAGCCATTACCCTCTAGGTTTCTCCTCAACAGGGAAACCACTTTCCCCCCAGGGTTCTTCCCACCCCCAGCTGAAACAAAGCCTCTTTCAGCCACAGCCTCTCACTCGAGGGGAGGGGCTCCCGAGGAGCAGGGGGCGCTCACGTCCAGGCCTGTCTGTCCTGGCCCCCAGGATTTTGTGCCCGCAGCCGCCGGGAGACTACCAGCAGCTGCTGACCATCGGCTTCGAGGAGCCCTCGCACATGCTGGCCACCGACCTGCTGGTGCAGATTCTCACCGGCCAGGCAGGCCCCGCCCGGCCCCCGAGCGCGGCCGGGCCCGCGGCGTGGGCCGCGCAGGGGTCTTGAGCCTGGAGAGAGGATGGGAGCTGGAGCTTGACAGTTCCAAACTCCAGGAGAGGGAGCAGGGGAGGGGCTCACTCGTTCTCCCAGTGCACCTCGGCCTCGCCTTCCAAAGGGCCGGGCCGAGCTGGCCAGTCCGCGCCGGGTCCGGCCCGGCCGCGGAGCACTGCGCGTGGACACACCAGTTTTGCGTTAAATAAAAGAAAGAAAGAGGTCACAGGCTCGGCGTCCGCTCCGAGTGCCGCGCCCCACCCCTTGGGGCGAGGAGCCCCGCCCACTCGCGCGGCCTTCTGGGAAATGTAGTCTTTGAAACAAAACCAAAGTCCCCCTCGACTGGCGGACAAGCACACGGGGCATGCGCAGAGGCGCACATGAAGCTAAAAGGGAAGTAGCCGTGCCTGTCAACAACCGGAACCCAAAAAACCGCAAGTTTTGGGTAGCCGGGAAATTCAACGCCCAATGGGGGAAGGGACCCCGGAGCCACGCCCACTCTCGTATTTTGACCCGGAAGTGACTTTTTTACCGAAAAGACTATATTTCCCGACGTGCCCCCGGAAAGGGCCCGGGATCAGCTTCCTAAAGGCCGGAGTCGAACCTTCCTCTTGCAGCTTTTGGATCGTGGAGCGGGCAGGTCGTCCTACTCCGCGGGGTGTCCGGGGCGCTGGCGGGTGGGAAAGCCGTAAGGATCTCCAAGTTGGGATCTCTAAGCGTAGCTCCGACCTTGGGCTGGAAAGGAGACCCAGGTTGGGAGAGGTGAACTCACCTGCTCAAAGCTCTGGCGAGCAAGTGGCGGAGCTCGAACCTGAACTGGGTCTTTGCGATTGCAGCTGGTCCCTTGCGAGAGGAAGGGTGGCCTTCCTGACCCGCTGTCACTCATCTGCGAGGTACCCCCCCCTTTAAGGCGTGCCTTTTCGTTCCTTGCAGCATTTGTGGAGTGGGAGCAGAGACCTAACCTTGACCCTTTTGAGCAAAGCACTCGCTTACCTAAAACTCGCTTACCTGGCACACAGTATTGTAAGCCCCTGTTTTTTGTTTTGTTTTAATTTTTATTTATGATAGTCACGGGGGGGGGGGGGGGGGCAGAGACACAGGCAGAGGGAGAAGTAGGCTCCATGCACCGGGAGCCCGATGTGGGACTCGATCCCGGGTCCCCAGGATCAGGCCCCGGGCCAAAGGCAGGCGCCAAACCGCTGCGCCACCCAGGGATCCCTAAGCCCCTGTTTAAGATGACAAAAAGGGACGTGTGAAGTAAAATGAATCAGGATCAGAAAGCAAAACCCTTGATATTTTTTAAGGGGCCGTGTGTGTGTGTACAATTTCTGACTTCAAGGATTGTTTAGTCTGAATGAGTTAAAGGGGTTTCTGAAACTCCCTCATACTGTGTTAGCCCCTGTGAATTATACACATACATTGTAAGACTCTCTTCAGCTTGGTTCAATAGAAATTTAAATTGAGCCACAAATGCAAGTCACATACGTTATTTCAAATTTCCTAGTAACCACATTTTTAAAAATGAGGTAAAAAAGTGACATTAATTTTAGTGATTTATCCAAAATACTATTTCAGCATATAATCAGTGCAATAAATTATTGAGCTATTTCTCTTTGGAGGGTACTAGGTCTTTGAAATCTGGTGTGTGTATATGTATATATATATATATATATATTTTTTTTTTTTAAGATTTTATTTATTTGAGAGAGAATGCAAGCGGGGAGGGGCAGAGGGAGAGCAAGAAGCAGACTCCCTACTGAGCAGGGAGCCCAGTAGGGGCTCTATTCCAGGACCCTGAGATCATGACCTGAGTTGAAGGCAGACCCTTAACTGACTGAGCCACCTAGGCACCCTGGTGTGTATTTCACACTTACAACACATCTCAATTCAGACCAGCCATACATGGCTTTAGACGGTCTCCCCTTTTTTCCCGTAAGATTTCATTTTTTTATTTGAGAGCGAGCGAGCACAAGCAGGGGGAGCAGCAGAGGGAGAGGGAGAGGGAGAAGCAGGTTCCCCACTAAGCAGGGAGCCTGACATGGGGCTTGATCCCAGGGCTCCAAGATCATGACCTGAGTAAAAGGCTGACACTTAACCCACTGAGCCACCCAGGAGCCCCTAGACTGTCACCCTCAAGGCAAATCCACAGGCCACTTAAACCAAAGTTTTCTGATGCATGGTGGCAGTACTGGCAGAGGAAGGAAACAGGCTTGATTTCCTGGATCCTGTTGCTCACGAACTGTCTATATTCATGAGTCTCCAACTTTATCATGGAATCGTGTGGACGTTCTGATTTTTAAGTCTGGGGTGGGGGCCCAAGAATGTGTTTGTGACAAGTTCTCAAGCCATCCTGATGCTGCTGGTCCGAGGACTACACTTTGAGAACTGCGAACCTACCCCTACGTGATGATGTTCTCAAACTTGGCTCCATGTAGGAAACACCTATAGAGCTTTAAAAAATACTGAGGCCAAGCTCCCTGTCAGATTTTGATTTACTTGGCATAAGGGTGCCTCATGTAATTTTAATTTGCAGGAAAGGTTGAAACTCAGGTCCACACTTACATAATCCACTCTACAGGCTTCGTTCTTAGCTCCCCTGCTGGGAATTAAGAAGCAGCTCTGGGTGTTTCCATTTCCCACCTTGGCAGCACTGGATCTTTGCTTTCTCTGCAAAGTCACAATCAAGTATGTGCTCAGTGTCCTGATGATGGGATCAAGTAGTTCCTTTTTGGACTGAGCTTCTCTTGGGGTGCATGTTGTGTAAGCATTCTTTCATTCTTCATCAGCTACTTGTCCTCCTTATGTAGAATCAAGACTGTTGCTGGACCTGGGGCATACAGAGTTGGACAAATCCAAGAGCTGAAACAATGAGTCTAAAACATTCCTGGGGGATGCCCGGGTGGCTCAGTGGTTGAGCTTCTGTCTGCCTTTGGCTCAGGTCATGATCCCAGGGGCCTGGGATTGAGTGAGTCCTGTGGGAAGCCTGCTTCTCCCTCTGCCTATGTCTCTGCCTCTCTCTCTCTGTATGTCTCATTAATAAATAAATAATCTTAAAAAATAAATACATTAAAAAATTAAATCATAAAACATTCCTGGGTCTTTTCTGAGTCTCATGCACCCCTAAAAAGCTGGTACCCTGAAATCATGGAATATAACTGTTCAGATACATTTATTCAATTTATGGTGTTCACAGACTCTTGAACCCCTTGGGTTGGGAGAGAAATTAAGGAGGGCTTAACAAATGACAGCTACAAACTGTATTGCAAGCAAGTGCTGCTTGTTTCACTTTCTGTGTCCCACCCACCCACCCACCCCCAATTTTGAAAGTTTTCTAAATAGTCACATTTAAAGTTCAGTAGATTTCTCTCTTTTTTCAAAAAGATTTTATTGGGGCACCTGCGCGGCCCAGGTCTTGATCTCTGGGTCCTGGGATCAATTATCCTGTTGTCACAGTCAGGCTCCCTGTTCAGTGGGAAGTCTGCTTCTCCCTCTGCCTCTCTTCCCTGCCCAGGCTTGCTTGCTCACTATCTGTGTTTCAAGTGAATAAAATCTTAAAAAAAAAAAAAAAAAAGCTGCCCCAGTGGCGCAGCAGTTTAGTACCGCCTGCAGCCCAGGTTGTGATCCTGGAGATCCGGGATCGGGATCAAGTCCCACAGCAGGCTCCCTCTACCTCAGTCTCTCTGTGTGTCTCATGAATAAATGAATAAAATCTTTAAAAAAATAAAAATAAAAATAAAATTTTTGAGAGAGAGCATGCACTAGCAGGGAAAGTGGCAGAGGGAGAAGCAGACTCCCCTGCTGAGTGGGGAGTGGGACATGGGGCTCCATCCCAGGACCCAGAGATCATAACCTGAGCTGAAGTGAGATTCTTATCTGAGTCACCCAGGCTCCCCTTTTATTTTTATTTTTTTTTTAATTTTTTTATTTATTTATGATAGTCACAGAGAGAGAGAGAGAGAGAGGCAGAGACACAGGCGAAGGGAGAAGCAGGCTCCATACACCGGGAGCCCGATGTGGGATTCGATCCCGAGTCTCCAGGATCGCGCCCTGGGCCAAAGGCAGGCGCCAAACCGCTGCACCACCCAGGGATCCCCAGGCTCCCCTTTTAAAGGTTGGGTTTCCCCCGTGCTTTTGGAAGTCAGAAGCTCTGATGCCACTGAGCTCACTCATTGGTACTACTACTGATATGGAGGAACATTTACCTGCCCGCTGAAACAAGGCATTTTCTAGCACGCTCCGCTGTCTGTCGGGTCTACAGGCATGTGAGGTTTGCCATAGCTGGACAGATTATAAATGGCCTTGTGCGCCTTGCTAAGAAGCTTGTACCCCTCACCACCACCCCCTTTGTTGGGTACCTGTTGTTTCTGTCCCCAGAGCAGGAGCAACCTCTTATCACCTCTGCCTAGCCCGCGCCCAGCCCGAGGCATGCATGCCGCAGGCACCAATCGTTGTTGGCGAAGTCTGGGAAAAGGCCGGGCTTGAGCTCATTTGTCCGAACGCCGCAGTTCGCGCCCGCGCCGCCAGGGGGCAGCAGGATCCGCGTCGGGCCGGGGGAGACCCGCAGCCCCAGAACTGGGGGATAAAGGGCACATTCTGGGTTCCGGTCGGCGCCTCCTGGGCTTTCTCAGGCCTTCCTCCGCCAGACGCCCTCCTGCCCCAGCCCAGACGAAGAGGACCCAGACGAAAACAGCCTGTACTGCCCAGAGAGAGGGGGCTTTATTGGGGGAGTGAGGGTAGCGCAGGCGGTGACCCTGGCCCTCTAATAGTAAAGGCCAGAGGGCGACGCCAGTTCGGTTTGCGGTTAGACGGCGAGGAGCTGGACAGTGTCGCCGGCCGATTGAGAGTGTTTCCCAGTGGAGACTAACAGTTTTATAGACGACACCGGTCAATTTCACAAAGTCATGTCCAAGGGGGGCTGGTCGATTTGATCCTCCCCTGCGTGCAGACCGCGGGCCCTCCAGGCCTTCAGTGGACTCCGAGAGCACTCCTGGGCACCCCCACCAGTGCCCTCTGGCAGAGGGTCCCAGCCTGCTGGCATCTCAAGGCTTCCGCTCCTCCTGGGGAGAGGAGGCCAGACGGAAGGCCAACGTCAGGCACCCGCGCACCGCAGGAGCGACACCCGGACACAGGGTGGGGCGCTTTGGGGCCCGGGACAGCCGCAGCCTCCTCACCCCGGGGCCGTGCCCAGAACTTTGCGTCCTAGCCCAGAGTGACTTCCCAAGGACGTGGGGGTGCACTTTGCCTGACCCAGCACCCTGGCGCCCGCGGAGGAGGGAGGAGGGAAGAGCCACTAGTGCTAGAGGCCAGAGGGGAAAGGGAGCTCCCACCTGCTCCAGGCCGCTCTCCGATGACTTCCTGCGGGGAGGCCAGATCACCGCCAGCTTTCCGTCGCCCCTGCTCGCTGCGGGGGAAGGGAGCTCAGCTGGGGTTGCCCCTCCTGTCACCAGCTGGAGGCGGCCAGGACCAAGGAGGCCGGCCGCACCCCTTAAACACACAGGCGTCTACCCTCCTTCCCACGGAAGCCTCCATCCTGAAGGAGGGAGCAACCTGAAGGAGGAGGCAGGCGAACCCAGGGTGGGGAGGTGGAAACCCCTAAATTCAGAGGAGGATCTGGGAGTGCCAGAACTCAGGCGGGGTTCCCTGGAACCCGATAAAGACTCCTAGAATCCTCCCCCTTTCCCCACCAGGAGCCTAGGTGAGGTGGATTCGGGAGGCGACCATTCCGAGTCGGGGGTGGACCCAGGGAAGCGGGCAGCCCAGCAGCGGTGGGCAGGGCACGGACAGTTGAGGGGTGCGGGTGGGGGTGGGGGTGGGGGTGGGGGGGTCCCAGGACCCTGGGAGCCCTGAGCGGGTACCTTGAGGGCCAGAAGAGAGGCCACTGGAGTTGGACTGTCGGTGAGAGCGGCTGGAGCCCACAGTCCCCAGCGTCAGGGCGCGCGTGGCTTACCCGTGAGGCTGGGCGCGGGCTCCTTGAAGTCGGCGGTGCCGTAGACGCTGAGCCGCTGGCGCTGCAGCTCCCGCTCGCGCTCAAGCACCTCGCGCACCTCCTGCTCCAGCAGCGACGGCGCGACCCGCGGCGGGGCGCGGGCCAGCACCGGGCACCGGCTGGGCACGGCCAAGCGCGGCCGGCCTCCGGGATCCGGCAGCCCCCGCGGGCCCGCGCCGCCCTCAGCCGCCGGCGAGGAGCCGCGGCCCCCGGCGGCCTCAAAGAATCGCTTGAGCTCGCCCAGCGGCTGCGGCGGCGGCCGGGCGCACGGCTCCGGGGCTGCGGGGCGCGCCAGCGCCGCCTGACGGTGGGCCTCACGCTCGATGTCTCGCTGCATCTGCGCGCCCGCCCGCGCGCGCTCCAAAGCGCGCGGGAGCGCGGGGCCGGGGCCCGGCAGGCTGAGCACCGGCCGCACACGCAGCTCGACGAGTTCTCGGCCTGCGCGGCCTGGGCTCAGGCCCCGGCTTCGGCGCAGGCTCTCCTCGCGCTCGCAGCTGCGGCGGATCTCTCGCTCGATGGGCGTCTCCATGAGCGGCTCCCCGGGCGCCTGCTGGGGGGTCTCGGGGCTCTGTAGGAAACGCTGCAGGAGGGCTTCCGAGCCTGACCCTGAGGAGGAGGTCTCGGGATCCCGACGAGGACACTGCTTGGGCACCCTCGCGCTTCCAGACGCCTCGGGGTCGTCGTTGCCAGGCCCGAGGCTCTCAAAACCCTCCGCTGCACACGGCCCGGGGCGTTCCGCGTCCAGCCCCGCGGGTGCCCCAAGGACTTGGCTCTCCTGCTCAGGGGTCTCCACGCCCTGCTCTGCGGAGGGCAGGGAGACCTTGCCTCCCGGCCCGGGGACCCCGGCGTCCTGCTCTGCCGCAGGCCCCGGGACCTCGCTGTCTGACCTGGGGGGCTCGGGGCCCCGCGCTTCGGGCGACCCCAGGGCTCCGCTCTCCGGCCCGGGGGCCTCGGTGTCCAGGGTTGGGAGCAGCTCGAAACCCTGAGTTTCCAGCGCCGGAGTTGTGATGCCCAGAGCGGGGACGCGGTGCCCTGCGCGGCACCTGTGGCACAGTCACCGCCCGCAGGTCCCAAGGCGTCGCCTACCTCGGCCGCTTCTCTGACCCGCCCCTGGCCTCCAAGAACGGCCCCCGGGGGCAGGGTTGGGCGCCGCCCCCTACACCTGCAGGGACGACGAGGCCCGCCCCGGCCCCGCCCTCGCGGCGGGGGCGCCCCCGCCGGGCCGCGCATCTCGCACCCCGACGCGCCCCGGGTCAGCTCAGGGCACCAGGCTTCTGGTAGGAGGGCTCCCCTGCGCCGGCCCGCCAGCTGGGGGACAAGTCCGGGTGCCGGCCGACTCACGCGGCGCCACCCTGGCACCTTTCCGCCCCCCGCCGCCGTCCCCGCCATTCCCAGGAGGCTTGACCCCCCACTGTGCCCTCCCTGGGCTGGGCCTTTAAGCCACTGGCCCTCCGCGCTGGTGTCCTCCAAAGCCATCTTTCCGGCGCCTCGCTAGCCCCGCCCAGGCCGCCGGGCAGCGTCGCCCTTGGCCTCGGGGCTGTCGATCCACATTCCACGCCTGCAGCGGACGGCTCAGACTCGAGGGGGCGCCAGGAGCCCTCTCAGGGCGCGCCCCGGGCTCCCTCCGGGTTTCTGGGCGCCCCGAGGCCTCTCCCGAGAGGTGTGCACCGCCGCTTCCAGCCCAGAGGCTGCTTTCCCCTCACCCCTCCCGGAAAAGGCCGCCTGGCGTCCGCGGCCAAGTGCACGTCCAGATTGAGGGGAGAGGGAGGGACGGACACAGCGCGCCCGGGCCTAGCGGAGCGGCTGCGACCGAAAGGCGGTCACCCTGGGACCCAGGCGGCTGGAAAGGCCCGCAGAGGTACCCGGGCTCGCGGCACGGAGAAGCTCCCCGCAGCGGGCGGCAGATCGTGGCCGGAGTCTGCCCTCTGGCCTCACTCCACCATTCTGGGGTGACCAGGAAGAGAGATATAGTTACCTAGAGAAGGGGGGGGCTACACAGCCTCACTTCCTGTTCCTGCTGGGTGGTGCCAACAAGGCTCCTGGTGCCACCGCGCCACTGAGCCCTTTCCGTCCAAGGACACTGAGGGACTTCATCTGTCAGACCCAGTCACTGATTCCTCCCTGACTGCCTCTCCGTTAGCTTCTCGGTCTCCGGGGGCACCATCTTCGCCTGGTTCCCTTCCGACCCTCCCAGGTACTTCTCAGGCTTCTGTTTCACCTGCAGCAACAGGCTTCCTTTTTCTCCTGCTTCCGTGGGTTTGGCTGATGAGAGAGAAGGGAGTGAGGTCAGCAGGTTTATGCTAAGCCCCCTCTGACCCACACTGCCAGCCTGTGTCCCTCCGCTGCTGGTGCCACTCTACACACCTGTCTCAAGGTCAAGGCATGGAAACAGCACCACCACCCCCCATCCCCCTGTACTGCTGCTAACCCAGAGTGTCTTTTTTTTTTTTTTTTAAGTTTATTTATTTTAGTAATCTCCACACCCAATGTGGGGCTCAAACTCACAACTCTGAGATCAGGAGTTGCACACTTCTCTGACTGAGCCAGCCAGGAACACCTCCTGACACCTTTATAAATCAACTTTAAAAAAAATATTGTATTTATTTATTCATGAGAGACACACACACAGAGGCAGAGATGTAGGCAGAGGGAGAAGCAGGCTCCCTGTGAGGAGCCTGATGCAGGACTCCATCCCAGGACTTCCGGGGATCACGCCCTGAGCCAAAGGCAGATGTTCAAGCACTGAGCCAGCCAGGCATCCCTGTATTAAGTTCTCATCAGTTACTCGGTTTGGGGACACAATCTCTCCTGCCAGCACTGAGCCCCTGACCAATTCCAACCTTACTTTATTTATTTATTTATTTATTTTTTCCAACCTTACTTTAAACACCATCTCTGTGCTGGTGTCTCAGATTTATCATCTTGCACTTCTCCTTTGGGTTGTAGACTCCTCTCCAACACTCTTGAGTGTAGCAAATAGGTCAAACTGGACACTTTAAAAGCAGCTCTCTCTCAAGTTGGGCTCCCCGTGGGGAGCCTGCTTCTCCCTCTGCCTGTGTCTCTGCCTCTCATGAATACATTAATAAAATCTTTAAAAAAATAAAAACTGAGCTCTCGGATCCCCCCAGCTCTACTCCTCCTCACTATGTATGGAAACTTATCTATTCTGTTTTTCATGCCCCATACCTGGGAATCTACCTCAACTTCTCTCTCGGCCCTGCTCCAATCCAGCCATATATTGGATTGCTGTTGGATCTGTAGGCTCTGCCTCCAAAACATATTCTGAACATGTCCACTTCTCTCAACCCTCATCCCAGCCACTTCACTGTCCTCCAGTGGTTCCCACCACACTCAGAAAAAAAAAAAAAAATCCAAATTCCCTACTCTGACCCAGAACAGAAGGCCCTGCCCATTTCTCAGATCTCATCTTGACACTCTCTTGTCACTCCTCCATTCTCTCCCCTCAGACCTGCCAAGTTCACTCCTGCCTCAGGCCCTTTGCACTTACTTGCCTTTTTCTCTGCTTGGAATGACTCATCACAAGGCTGGCTTCTGCTATGCAGGTTTTGACTTAAATATCACTTTTTTAGACAAATAGTCCCTGGTCACCCAGCCTGCATCACACACAGTCCTTCCCCATAACCCTAACCCTACTATCGGCTGTAACTCACCCTATACAGGAGTCATCACTAATTGCCTTTATCTGTATATTATCTCTCTCCTCACTACCACCAAAAGTGAGCTGCCTTATACCATTTTCTGTTTGGTCACCCCTAGACTCAACTACCCCATGCCTAGAACAGTGCCTGGCACATAACAGTTGCTTAAGAATTATTTAATGATACTAGGTGCCTACCCCAGTGCTGAGAAGAAAGAAACAAATCAGGTGCAATTGAGTTTGGGAGACAGAGACAATTATAAATAGAACAGTCTTGGGATCCCTGGGTGGCTCAGCAGTTTGGCGTCTGCCTTCTACCTAGGGTGTGATCCTGGTGTCCTGGATCAAGTCCCATGTTGGGCTCCGTGCATGGAGCCTGCTTCTCCCTCTGCCTGTGTCTCTGCCTCTCTCTGTGAGTCTCATGAAAAAATAAATAAAATCTTAAAACGAAAATAGAACAGTCTTGCCTCAATGTGGCACACAGGACAAGAATACAAAGGGAAGCCCACATACCATACATCTAAATATTTAACAGTTATAAAATCAAACTATAAACAATTAAATAAAATATATTCTCAGGCTGCCTGGGTGCCACAGTTGGTTGAGCCTCCGACTCGATCTTGGCTCAAGTCCTGATCTCAGAGTTGTGAGATCGAGCCCCACATTAGCCTCTATGCTCAGTGTGGAGCCTGCTTGGGATTCTCTTTCCCTCTCCCTCTGCCCCTCTTGGTTGGGCTCTCACAGCACTCTCTAAAATAAATAAATAAATCTTTTAAAAAAATACATTCTCTCCTCCAAAAGGTATAAACAACCCAAATGTCCATCAACACATGAATAGATAAACAAAATGTGGTAGATCCATACAATGGAATATCATTCAGAGGTGCCTGGTTGGTCCAGTGGGTAGAGCATGCAATCTTGATCTCAGGATTGTGAGTTCGAGCCCCACATTGAGTATAGAGATTACTTAAAAAAAAAATAAAATCTAAAAAAGAAAAATAAATAAAATCTTAGGGAAAAAAAGGAACATTATTCAGCCATAAAAAGAGTAAAATACTGACACAACACTACATTGTGGATGGATCTTAAAAACATGCTGAGTTGGGGCGCCTGGGTAGCTCAGTCTGTTGAGCATCGGTCTTCAGCTCAGGTCGTGATCCCAGGGTCCTGGGAATGAGCCCCATCATCCTGGGGTCCTGGGAATGAGCCCCACCACCTCCCTGCTCAGCAGGGAGTCTGCTTCTCCCTGTCCTACCCCTCCCCCTGCTTGTACTCTCACTCACATGGCTCAGTCTCAAATAAATCTTAAAAGAACCTTACGCTGAATGAAAGAAGTCAGACATACAAAAGACCACATAGTATATAATTCCATTTATTTATTTAAGATTTTATATTTATTTATTTGAGAAAGAGCACGAGCAGGGGATGGGGGAGAGGGAGAAGCAGGCTGGCTTCCCATTGAGCAGGGAGCCCCACATGCGGCTAGATCCTAGGACCCTGAGATTATGACCTGAGCCAAAGGCAGACACTCCACCAACTGAACCACCCAGGCATTCCTATGATTCCATTTATATGAAATGTGTGGAATAGGTAAATCTACAGGGACAGATTGGTGGTTGCCAGGGGCTGGGGGAGAGGGAATTAGAAGTGATTGTGATGGACATGGGGTCTCCTTTCGGGGTGATGGAGATATTCTGGCTCCAGACAGAGGTGATGGTTGCACAATACTGTGAATGTGTTAAATGCCACTAATGGTAAATTTTATGTGTATTTTACCACAATTAAAAACTAATAATAAAAAAAATATGTTCTCTCCTGTCATGGCAAATGTACTTTCAGGATGACTTAGAAGGCCAGGTTCAAATGAAAACATTTTGAGTCCCTAGGAGTCTTGTATAAGAATGTGGGACCCAGGGAAACCCCAGCTCTCAGCCTGGCCCCCTTTACTTCCCAACTTCATCTCTCTCCTGCATAGCAGAGAGCCTTGTGCCTGTACCTGGGGACCCTGTGCCATGTGTCCAAGCTTTATTCTCACCCCTCTGCCCATAGCTGCCCTTGACCGCTTCTCAGGCTGGAGATCGTGGGGTGAGGCACACCCTGGCTGCAAGGTCTGCATTCAGGAGGTACATAGGCCTTATCTTGAGCTCAGGACCATGTGGGCAGGGAATTCTGAAGTCTGAGTATACTGAGTAGGTAGGACCTAATAGAGAAGGGAGGAGTTAGGGAGGCACTTTCCCTCTGTCACATGGGGAGTGTCCTAGCTGGAGTGTGTCCTTTAGGGCAGGGGGCTGAGGGCAACATTCCTTCTCACTGAGGCTCATGTCAAATTGTGCAGCATGACCAGGACTGCACTGGGGGAAGGTGGGGACTGTGGGAGATGAGCCTGGAAGATAGGAGGTGATTTCCCCAAATGGCAAAGGGTAAATGAGGCATGCTGGTACCTGAGAAATGGGGTGCTGGCCCTTTAAGAACAGGACTGGGCGGCTTTAACAGGGACCCTCAAGATTTGGGTAGGAAGTTCTCTGGACCTTCCTCAACACTGCCCCACCCCTGTTATAGCATCTAAGGGGTGTCAGGGTCCTGGAGGCCACTTGATCTGATTCTCCCATTTCACAAAAGGGCAAACCAAGGCCTAGAAACCTTGGGGCAAGTCATCCACAGTTACCCAGGGGCCAGGCCTCCTGGTTCACGTGGTACTCAGCCTCTGGTCTCCAGGATCCCTTAGCTGGATCAGTCCCTCCCTCCCTGCCCCAGAGCCAGGGTCCAAGGAGGGAGGGCAGTAGTATGTAAGAATACCCCAAGCGTGTGATGTGCCACGACGGTCACATGTTGGTGACCTTGGTGGGCTACTGGACTTGAGGCATCTGCGGTGCCAAGTGCGGGTGCCGTTCCCTGGAGGGCGGTCAGCGACTCACCATTCCCGCCCACACACTGCACCATGCATGTGAGAGTGTGTTTGCTGCGAGGCAGCCAAGTGCAGCAACGAGGCCAGTGGCTGGTAAATAATTTATCAGGACAGCTGATAGTACCTCCCCAGAAGTGCCCGCCAGCCCCCAGCCCCCCTTGCTGCTGCTCCTCGTGCTCTGCCTCCTGCCTCCTGGCCCAAACCAGCTGGACCAGCTCTCCCGGTGCCCTCCTGCAGCACCCCCCTTCCCACCAGCCAAGTCACAGCCTCCTGGGCACCTTCAAGACCTGAAGGTGGGCTTCTGGACAGAGATGGCCCTGCAGAGCCAGATGTGGTCTCTGGCCGCACCCATGTAAGTATCCGGGGGGTGGGGGGGCTGGTGGGCAGGGCCTGGGAGGGGCTCGGAGGTCACTGGCCTTTCTGCAGGGGTGAGAGCCCCAGCTGGCCTCTCCTAAGGGGACTGGGGGAATGGAAAGAGGTCGGCAGCCAATCCTGCAGGCTCTTCATGTCCCTTTCCCCAGAGAGTCAGGGGGTAGACGCAGACCCTCACCTCCTTTTTTCGGGGATATTCTGTAGGGCAGTGGGGCAGGCTTCAAGCTCAAAGTCCAGCCTGGGGGTGGGATTGTGACTGGGTGGGGAGCCGGAAAGGCCAGGGTCCCTTGCTCCCTGCGCTTTGCCTCTAGAAACACCCCCCAGTGTCCAGGGTGAGAAGAAGTGCTTGAGATACAACAGAAAAAGTTAAGAGCTCCCAAACTGGGCAAGATGATGGCAAAATCGGAACCATCACCCACTTTAATGAAATGGCCACCAACTGTTCCTGGTGACAACAGGCCATGGCCACTAACACCGTTCTTGCAGAGTTGAAAATAAACAGTATCAAACAGAGTGTACAGGGGATTTTAATATTCAAAGTTTGAGGGCATTTCAAAGGAAGAGGATGGAGGGGCTCCAGAGGTTTGTAAAGAGTTCTGGAGAAAGAAGAGTCCCCCCCCGCCAGGGACCCCAATTTGGTTCCTCACTCTTTTGGGTCCCTGTTGCATTATTCACCAACTACAAACCTGGTTGCCTAGCAATGGGAACCCGATCCCCTCCCCCCCCCTCCCCCCCCAGCAAGGAAGAGGCAGGGAGATTACATCTTGGGAATGGGACAGCAGAGGAGGGACTTTAGCCCTCCCCCAAGGGGAAACTCATTAGCAGGCATCTTAGCTTCCTTTGGGACACCTTGCAGAACATGACTTCAGCACCCTGGCCCAGCTGAAATCGGTCCCCCAGGCTGATCTCTGGCCTCCCGGATGCCAAGAAAAGGGTGCCTGGACTCCCTTCTTCCCCGTGGTGTTCCCAGTATATTGGGCCTGAGAGTCCTGAGTTCTGATCTCCTGACTCAGTGACCTTAGATGAGTCTTTTCACCACTTCTAGGAGCCTCATTTTCTCCATCCATAAAGTAGGGACAGTACTACTTGCCTCCCAGGGTCATTGGGAAGATTAAATGAGTTACCATAGGCAAAGCATTTAACAGGGCCTGGCACATGGTATGCAATGGCTGATAATGGTTGGCTGACTTTATTCCATCAACTCAGCAAATAGTGGACTACAGTGTCTCAAGTTCAGGGCCGGGAGGGAGAGGCAGAGGTGGCTGTGAGAGCGTAGCGGAAGCCGTGTAGAGCACTTAGAGCACTATAGATAGTAAGCACTGCATTATTATGTCTTTATGGAGTGGCCAGGGAAGGTCTGTGAGGCCCCAGCAGAGTCTGGGCAATGAGGCTAATGCTCACCCAATAGAGTTAGTGCTCAAATTAATAAATGTTGGAGGGCTTGCCCTATGCCCTCCCTGGGCTAAGTGTCAGGGACAGCAAGCAAATAGATACATCCTTCTAGATACTGGCCCATGAAGCACCTGTACATAGTGGGCACTCAGTGCACATCTGTGATGATAGGTTCATGTGACAATGACTGTCCCCTAAGGAAGCCCAGAAGGGGTGGTGCTGTAGGCTGGGAAGCAGGGATCCTGGGGTGCTGCGAGGATATCCAAGATGGGGGGAATCTTGAGTTAAACCTTAAACAGCAAGACCCCTCTGCCTCCTCCCAGCTCAGAGTCCAATGCTAGGCTACATGACCTAGTACCTTTGCTCCCAGGGAGAGAAGTTGACAGGTAGCTCCAGAGTTTCCATGGCAACGGCATGTGTCCATTGTGGGATGGACACTTCTGTCCCCACACTCTCCCATCCCCCAGTGCCTTAGGTCCAGAGAGAGTGTGGAATTGGAAAGAGACACAGCATGTTAGGGGCCTGGCAGGATTGGAGAGTGTCTGTAGGACAGCTTGGGAATGGTTCTTATAATTTTTTAAAAGATTTATTTATTTATTTATTTATTTATTTATTTATTTATTTATGATAGACATAGAGAGAGAGAGAGAGAGAGAGGGGCAGAGACACAGGAGGAGGGAGAAGCAGGCTCCATGCTGGGAGCCTGACATGGGACTCGATCCCGAGACTCCAGGATCGTGCCCTGGGCCAAAGGCAGGTGCCAAACCGCTGAGCCACCCAGGGATCCCCTGGTTCTTATAATTAACCATAAACATTATTAACTATAGGAATTACTAAAGTTATTAATAATCAATGACACTGAGATGCTTGGGTGACTCAGCGGTTGAGCATCTGCCTTCGGCTCAGGGTTTGATCCCTGGGTCCTGGGATCAAGGCCCACATCAGGCTCCCTGCATGGAGCCTGCTTCTCCCTCTGCCTAGATCTCTATCTCTCTCTCTCTCTGTGTCTCTCATGAATAAATAAATAAAATCTTTGAAAATAATAATAATAAATGACACTACTGTTTTTGGATCACTATGTCCTATTTTTTTCCTGCATGGATATTTTCCTTGCAAGGGCACCTCTCTGCAAGGTGAGGATCAAGCTCTCCCAGCCCACTTTACAGATGAGGAAACTGAGGCTCACAGAGGTGATGTCAGGCCCAGGAAGGGCTTTAGAGCAACTTGTCATGGTCTCTTCTCTCCCTGCCCCGCACCCCGCCTCCCCAGGTCCTGGGCCCTCTACCCCAACTTCCTTCAGCTGCAAAGGAGAAATGGAGGAAAATGCTGGGCTTTGGTTGGTTTCCTAGCAGCTCAGGGATCTTGGCTCAGAGAGGGGCATTCAGGAGGTGGCCTGAGGCAGGGTCCGGGCGCTAGGAGACCCCCTCCGCAGTCTCTGCCCTCTCCCCCACAGGCCCATGGCCGAGAGCTCCCTCTACCGGCAGCGGCTAGAGGTCATCGCTGTAAGTGAAGTCCTCCCAGCGCGCTCCGCCCGGCGTCCTGGGCGCTCCTAGTCTCGCCTTTGGGCTCTTCTTCGCCTCTTTTTCAATCTGGGGAGCAGGCCTAACGCTATGAAATGGGGGGGGGGAGTGGGGGGCGGGCAGCAGCCTCAGCTGCAGCTTTGCCCGGGGCGCCCCACCCAAATCCTCAGGGCCCTCTGCTCCCCAGTTCCTCCGTCTGGTCACCACTACCCCCGGAAAGGCGCGCCTGTGTACTCCGCACTCCCAGAATCCACATCCGATGCTCTGTTCTTGAACCCGGTCTCCCAAACATCCTATGTGTGAACCCCATCTCTCAGACCCCCATCTCCGGATCCTCATCTCACTCCGTGAACACCCCTATGTCTCTCATCTCCCGCTTCTTTCACTCCCATCTTTCTGGATCCCATCTCTGCACCCTGGTCTCTCTGAACCCCCATCCTCCTGACCCCCACATCTGTACCCCATCCCTCTGAACCCCCCATCTCACTAACTCCCATCGCTCGGCCCTCGGCTTCTGCACCTCCGTCTCTCCGGACCCTCATCTCCACGCCCCAGGCTCTCCAGACGCCCACGACGGCACCTCTCCGGACCCCCCCCCCATCTGATGTCCATATCTGGACCCCTTGTCTCTGAATCCCCTCTCTGTAACCCCATATCTCAGACGCCCCCAGCTCTGTCCCCCTTGCGGATCCCCCCTCCAAGGCCCCGCCCCCCACCCTTGCCCGGACCCCCACGCGGCTGGGGCGAGGCCTCCGCAGCCTCCCGGGCGCGGCCGGCCCCGCCCCCGCCGCCCCCGCCGCCCCGCCCCCGCCCGCTGCTGAGTCAGCGCCTCCGCCGCCCCCTCCCCGCCCGGGGCCCCGACGTGCGCTCCGCCGCCCTGCCCGGCTCGCAGCCCCGGGAGCCCCGGGAGCCCCCGCGGAGGAGGGGAGGCGGCGGCCCCGCCCGGCCCTCGGGCAGCTCCGGGTCCTCTGTGCGCAGGAGAAGCGGCGGCTGCAGGAGGAGATCCGCGCCGCGCGCCGGGAGCTGGAGGAGGAGAAACTGCGCGTGGAGCGGCTCAAGGTGGGGCGCGGCCGGGGGCGTCTGCCCGGCCTGGGCAATCAAGTGGGGGTGTCAACGAGAGCCGGTTTGGGGGGAACCACAGGACCGTTGGACCATTGTCCAATTTGGAGGGAGGCTGGGGGCATGGGTTCCCGCTGGGGGGGGCGATTTTCCTCTCCTTGGGAGAGTGGGTGGTGGTGGAGGTGGTGATGATGGTGGTGATGGGGACATTTGTACCACCTTTGGAAAGAGTATGGGGACAGTGAAGATGTTTGCCCAGCTTTCCGGCGGGGAGAGGCCAATAGAGACATCGATTTCACCTTCGAGGGTGCCTATCCCGTTCTGGAAGGGGTGGGGAGATGATGGGTGTTTTGTTCCAGGCTGTTAGAGCTATGGGCTGGTAATGGGGTGTCTGGACCCCCTGGCAGTATTGGGGGAACACAATGAGGGCATGTATCATATCCCAACCTGCAGGAGAAATGTCTGTCCCCTTCGGGTGGCTTTGGGCAATAAGAAATCTTCCCAGCCTAGGGGATTAGGAGGGGACCCTCCATGGGGTGGGGTGGTCAGTATGCACATCCAGAGCTACCTTCCCGTGCCCAGAGGAAGTCTCTCCGGGAGCGCTGGCTAATGGACGGGGCCGCTGAGGGGCCGGAGCAGCAGGAGGACCCCCAGTCACCTGAGGGCCAGGCTCAGGCTCGAATCCGGAACTTGGAAGACAGCTTGTTCACGTGAGTTGGGTCCCTGCCTGCTGGCTTTGCCAGCCTGGCTAGGCCAGGTCCCCAGGTCCACTCCAGGGAAGTGGGAAATTGAAGGGGGCCTGGGGTGGGGGAGGGCATTGAGCCTGGGGGCCTGGCTCCCAGCAGCCTCCTCTCTTCCTCAGACTCCAATCCCAGCTGCAGCTGTTGCAAAGTGCATCCACAGGTGCCCAGCACAAGTCTTCAGGCAGGCCCACCTGGCGCAGACAGGTGAGGAGCTCAGAGAGCCAGTGGGGGGTGGGAGGGAGGCGGCCTGAAGGGACAAAGACAGGATTTCTCCAAGTGCAGTTTAACCACTGAGTCCTGCTATTTCTTTGCTCTGTGGTCTTGGACAAGTCCCTTTCCTTGTTCCAGCTAGAAACAAGCATGAGGAAGAGTTTTGATACATGATTGCTAATATGGCCAGAGAGAGGAATGTGCTGGGGAAGTGTGAGGGAGTGCTCTTGGAATTAGGCCTCAAAGCAGGGAACCGAGCACTACGAGATGTTTTTGTGATCTGGGGTTTCCACATGGGTTTTTGTCTCAGTGGCACCTTTATTATGATATAATGTACATGCTACGCCAACACACAGGCTTCTTGATAACCAGGACAACTTCACATTAAAATCTGGCTCTCTGGGTTGCCCCTGAAGTCTGAAGATCTGGCAACATTTGTGCCTGGCCACAGTGAGGTGCAGCTTTTCCGCGGTCCCCTGTTCTCCCCGATGTGTTATCTTAGCTCCCAGGTGCCCATTGCAGAGCACAGAGGGAGAGGAGACCTGTTAATGGATGTGGATTTTTAGTATAGGCCAGGAGTTCTTTGCTAGAGAGGCACAGAGCATGCAAGGCATGATTCCTGGCTCAGGGGAGCTCACCCTCCAAGAACAAGTCTGTGATCGGGGAGCCCTGGGCAGAGAAGGAGCATAGAGAGATCACCTGAGTGAGGTTGGGGGTGAAGTCTTCCTGGAGATGGTGCCATCTATATGGGATCTGGGCAGGAACCAGGAAAGAGTGGAAAGGGAATTCCAGGCGGAGGAAAACAGCCTACGTAAAGGCCCAGAGGCTGGAAAGAGGATAAGATCAGAGAACTGTGAGGAAGAGATCCCTGGGGCTTGGCTGTCCCCTGCTCCCCTCCCTGAGCCTACTTTCATACTCTTCCCTCCCTCCACTCCAGCTACACTGATCCTCTTTTCCAGTCCTTGAACTTGTGTAGCTCATCGTGGCCCCAGGGCTCTTACACTTTCCCCTTTGCCTGCAATGCCCATACCTACCTCTGGACTCAAGGCCAGCTCTTCCTACCCTTCAGGTCTCTGTTCAGTGTCACTTCCTTGAGAGGCCCTCCTGCCCCCCACCACCTCCCAGGCACTCTCTAGCCCCTCCTCCTGCTTTTTGTTTTTTTTGGTTTTTTTTTGCCATAGTCTTTGTCACTCCTTTACTGTTACGTATTTCTTTGTGTTTCTGTTTATACGTCACCCTCCTGGAATGTTAGGTTCCCACAGCCAAAGTAAGTGTCCCTTGGCCACAGCAACCTCAGTAGCTGACAGAGTAGGTCCCCAGTACAGAGCTATTGGCTCGTGGACATGGTATCGATTAAGCAGCTACTATGGGCAGAGCAGAGGGCGGTAGGTGAAGAAGGCTGAGGTTTTGGTCCTGAACATGATGGGGGGGGGGCACTGAGGGTGTTTGAGCAGGGAGGGTACCCACGTGCAGGGAGGCTGGAGGTGGAGACACCGGCTGGCCTGACCTTGTTTCTGCTATCCCTGCAGGGTCACCGGCCATTCTCCCAGCCGACCGTGGAGACAGATCCCACAGGTGGGTGTTTGTACTCCGGGTCTGGAGGGTCCCAAGAAGAGGGCCCTGAATGTGGGGGGCCAGAATCTCACTCTGTCGCCCCGTTTCCTCTCCTTTCCTCCTCTGACTCCCCAAGACTACGCTGATCTGAACAAGAGAGCCTCCCTACCAGCCGGACTGGTGGACGCATCCCCAGAGGCCCCCTCTGAGCCCAGAGATGAGACCGGCAGGGCTCCTCCAGCCTTGAGGCTGTCCCCTGGGGCAGCAGGGGCCTCCTCAGAAGCCAATGGCCCCTGCCCTGGACCCAGCCTCCCTCCAGAGCAGGAGCCTCGCCAGGGGCTGGCAGCCTCCGAGGGGGGCGTGGGTGAGGCCAAAGGGGGTGTGGTGAAGGTGGTATGGGAGAGGCTGAGGGCCACAGAGGACTGTACCACGGAGGCCACGGGCCCGGAGCTGGAGGCTAAGGTAGAGGAGATGGTGATGGAAGCCATTGGGGACAGGCAGGAAGCTGGCTGCCCAGAGCGCCCATCCTGGGTGAGGGAGGACAGGGGCATCGTGGAGGTGGTCTGGGAGGGGGTGGGGGGGCCAGAGAGCAGCCACTCAGAGGCCACAGGGGAGGCGGGCAGGGGCCTGAAGCCTGCACAGATCAGCTCACCTAGCCTTCAGGTGAGACCAGAGGGGGCAGCTCCTGGGGAGGGTGTTCCCAGGGGCAGCCCTGATGGTGATGGGCCAGGGGGCTCTGGAGGAGAGGAGGGCTCTTTCATTTGGGTAGAGAAGGTGACCCTCAGCGAGGAGTGGGAGGAGCTGGTGGTGGAGGGATTGGAAGGGCCAAGGGTGTGGGGAAGGGGGGGAGGCCCCGAGAGTCCCCTGGGGGCCGAGAGGTGGGGAGGGGAGGAGGCCTGGGAGGCAGGGAGCAGCAGAGTAGAAGGACCCGTGGGTGCAGGGAGGAGCGAGGGAAAGGTGGGGGCAGAGCAGGAGGGAGCAGGAAGGGAAGGAAGCAAGGACTCCCCGGAGCCAGAGAGGAGAGGGGATGAGGAGAAGCTGGGGCTGGAGAGGGAGGCAGTTGAGGAACGATTGGCAGCACCAGGAAAGGCAGTTGAGGGACCTTGGAGGGCAGAGAGGGAAAGAGGCGAGGAGCCACCGCCAGTAGAGCAGAAAGGTGAGAGAGGGCTAGAGGCCGAGGAGGAACATGAGGAACCATTGGGAGGGGAGCAGGAAGGAGATGAAGAGAAACTAGAGGCAACTGAAGAACCGTTGGTGATGGAGAGAAAGGAAGGTGAGGAATCACTGGAGGCACAGAAAATGGGAGGTGAGAAGCCACTGGAGGCCGAGAGAGGAGGAGGTGAGTCACTGAAGGCAGAGAAAGGAGGTGAGGCATCACTGGAGGCTGAGAGAGGAGGTGAGGCACCACTGGAGGCTGAGGGAACAGGAGGTGAGGAGCCATTGGAGGCTGAGAAAGGAGGAGGTGAGACTCCATTGGAGGCTGAGAAAGGAGGAGGTGAGGAGTCCCTGGAGGCAGAGAAGACTGAAGCGGTTATGGAAGATCTGAGTCCAGAAGAGCAGGGAGAGTCTGGGGGAGGACAGGAATGTCAGGCAGAGGAGGTGAGTGACGCAGGGGCTTCCCTGGGGGCGAAGGAAGACTCAAGGCCAGAAAAGGAAGAACCACAGCCCCAGGAGAAGCAGGAAGGCTCCCTGGAGGAGGAATCTGTAAGGCCCCGAACCCCTGTTGAGAGCCAGGGCCCCTCGGGGGACCCCACCCCGCTCCTGGCAGAGACCCCAGCTCCAGAGCAGCCTGCCGAGTGCCAGCCACTGCTTCAGGCAGAAGGGCCCAGGGCCAACCCTAGGGCCCGGCCCGTGCCCACCTATGCACCTGCGCGGCAGCCCGAGCCATCTGCCCCTCCAGAGGGTGAAGAGGCAAGCGGCCCCAAGCAAAAGACGTGCCAGTGTTGTGCGGTCATGTGAGCCCACACCCTCCACCCCACATCCAGCTCCTCTCACAGCTACCTCGGCCTCTTGGCATCCAGCAGCGGGTCCTGGGCACAGACAGGGCACCCCCGGACTGGCTGTGGCACCTGGGAGCCAGCTGGCCCGCACGTCCACCTGGGCTTTCCGGACGCTTCCCACTGCCTGTGACCCTGGCCCCCTTTGACAACAAAGCCTTTATACTTGAAAATAAAACGTTCAAGCAACTGGATAGTTTGAGTGTGTGTGGTGTTCACGACAGAACCACCTGACCATCTCCCGGTGGGACAGCAGAGGCTCGACTCTGCCACAATCAAAGATGGACTTGGTGTGAGTCCAGACACGGCTGCTCTAAGAGGTACCCAAGCCACAGTAGCTATAAAAACATAAAAGTTTATTTCTCAGGGTGGCTCTGAGTCATGCAGTCACTTGGGGACGGAGGCTCCTTTTCCACTTGTTGCTCCACATTCCCCTTCGTTAGGATTCGAGGTGGCTCACAGGCACGGTGATGTTCCAGCTCGCAGGGAGTGAGGGGAGAGGACGTGGAGGAGCTCCGACCCCATCTGGGCATCAGCACGTGGCACGTCTGCTCACGTTCCGTTGGCGAGAACTTGGTCCGTGGCCGCACCTGGCTGCAGGTGCAGCAGCGCATACAACCCGCTATGGTTCTGTTATAGCAGCAGGACAGATCTGGGGAGGCAGCTGCCACTCTGGATTTCATACATTTGCCTTTGCTCCCTCATCCGTCCATGTTCATTTATTTTATTCCCGGTAGGGCCAGGCCCTTCTCTATAGGGGTCCTTCAGCCGGTTCTTCCTGGCCAGGTGTCCTCAGGCAAGTGACTCAGTCTCTCTGAGCCTCAGTGTCTTCATCTGTCAAATGGGCACCCCTCTCCTGGCTGGGGGTGGGTTCAGGCCAGAACTTGGGACCTGGGGGTGGGCCCAGAAGGCCTAGCTCCTCAGGGGTGGGCAGGAAGTGTTTCTCATACCCAGAGTCAAGCTGGGTGGAGGCCTGGGGGGGCTCTATAACCTGTAGTGGCTCCATGTCTTCCACTTTCAGGATGGGGAAGTCCCCGGGGGTCTGAGCCGGAGGCACCACCTCCTGGGGGAGAGAAGAGACAGGGATTCTGACTCCCATTCTCCCAGACCTGCTCCCACCCACTCCCTGCTGTCCCTGCATTCGCCAACCTCCCAGAGGGCCCAGGCAGGTCAGCCTTTCTGCTCACCTCCATGTGGGGCTGGCCAAAATTGCTATTGGCAGGATCAGGAATCTTCTCCCAGACCCAGCGGGGCAGTACCTTGTGCCGGAGGTGGACGCACCTGGCAAGTGGGTAACAGGGTTAGGAATCCAGGTGACCTGATACCCATGCCCAGGAGTGTCACACAGCCCTGAGGTGTCCCCTCACTTCTCCCCACCTCCCCCAACCAAAGCTTAGCTAGTGTCCAGCTGCCCTCCTGGGCAGACACCCACACGTCTGACAGCCTTACCTTCCAGAAGTGGCTAGGCTCATAACACAGACCATCAGGAACAAACCCCACAGGAGGAGGACACCTGGCAGGACTTTCCACTTCAGGGTGTTATCTGAGGCGGAGGGGCAGAAGAACATTTGGACACCAGGGATGGGGAGGGATCAGGTAAGGGTCAAGGATGGGGCAGAAAAAGAAAAAAAAAGGATGGGGCAGGGCTTGGGTGAGGGAGGCAGGTAAATAGGCGGGGCTTATGGGTGGGTAAGGGCTAAGGGCTGGGAGATCTTGGGGTGGGAGTGCAGGCTAGTGAATAAAACAAAACAAAACAGTCGCTGGTGATAGGTCAAGGTCAGGGACAGGTGAAAGGGTCAGAGACACAGACAGCCCAATGATCCATTTAGCAGGGTCAGAGTGCCCTGGAGGCATCACCAATAACCACCCCCACATCAAAAGGTTGCTCACTCACTGAAACCCCTATTTCCAAATGGAGCAGACCCCCTCCCATGGCAGACCCACCCCAAACCCCCTACCTGGTAGGTGAAGCCGGAGGCTGGGACCAGGTGGCCCTTGTCCTGCGATGGTGGATGCGGTCACCCACAGCTCACAAGGACCCCATTGAAGGTCGGGCAGGGTGATGTTCTGGGTGCTGCCACTCACTGAAGGACACACCCAGAGAGGTTGCAGAGGCAGTCAAGTCCTACCTCAGGGCCTTTGCATGTGCTTCCTTTATCTGTCTGCAAAATTCTCCCCAGATATCCACATGGCTCCCACCTTCAGGTCTTTGCCAAATTTCACTTCCTCAGTGAGATGTTCCCTGACTGTTACAAAGTTAGCTCCACAAAGGCCGTGTTCCCAGCACTGGGATCAGTGCCTGGCACACAGAAAGCAGTCAAAAATGATATATATTCAGGGGCACCTGAGTGGTTCAGTGGTTGAGCATCTGCCTTTGGCTCAGGTTGTGATCCCGGGGTCCTGGGATTGAGTCCCACATCGGGCTTCCAGTGGGGAGCCTGCGTCTCCTTCTGCCTATGTCTCTGCCTCTCTCTCTGTGTGTCTCTCATGAATAAATAAATATTTTTTAAAAATGATATATATTCGAATAAATAAAGAATAAATAAGCACATCCCCCACCGGGGCATTAACCCAGGGAATGGAGATTCTCTTTAAATGATGGGAAGACATATACCTCCCAGAACTATATTTGTTTACTTTTTTTTTTTTTTACTAAACTGCTCTTTTTTGTTTTCTTTTTTCCTAAAGATTTTATTTATTTATTCATGAGAAACAGAGAGACAGAGAGAGAGAGGCAGAGGGAGAAGCAGGCTCCATGCAGGAAGCCCGACACGGGACTTGATCCCAGGACTCCAGAATCACGCCCTGGGCTAAAGGTAGGCGCCCAACCACTGAGCCACCCAGGGATCCCCCTCTTTTTCGTTTTTAAGCTGAAAGAGGAAGAAGCTTTTGGTTTGTTGTAGGATTGGGGAAGATAGGAACACTGATCGAGCTATATTGCCATAGAAAGATGTCCAAGCTAAATCAGCACGTGAAAAAAAGGAAGTTGCAGGGCAGCCCTGGTGGCGCAGTGGTTTGGCGCCGCCTGCAGCCTGGGGTGTGATCCTGGAGACCCAGGATCGAGTCCCTGCATGGAGCCTGCGTCTCCCTCTCCCTCTGCCTGTGTCTCTGCCTCTCTCTCTGTCTATGAATAAATAAATAAAATCTTAAAAAAAAAAAAAGGAAGTTGCAAAACATCACAGGGATAAGAGATTGAGGGGCCAAACTATAGTCTATAACATGGTCCTTTTTTTAAAATAATAATAATACCAGGGTGCCTGGGTGGCTCAGTTGGTTAAGCATCTGACTCTTGATTTCAGCTCAGGTTATGATCTCAGTATGATAAGACTGAGCCCCATGCTGGGCTCTGCTCCAGGCATGGAGTCTGCTTAAGATTCTCTCTTCTTCTCCTTCTCTAAAATAATAATAATAATAATAATAATAATAATAATAATAATAATAATAATAATAAATGTATATATAATATAGATATGTACGAAAACTTTAATCTAAAAAAATGGGGCACCTGGTGGCTCAGTCGGTTAAGCCTGAGACTTTGACTCAGGTCATGATCCTGGGGTCCTGGGATCGAGCCCCTCCTCTGGCTCTGCACTCAGTGAGGGATCTGCTTCTTCCTTTCCTTCTGTCCCCTCGCCCCACCCTGGCTCATGCTTGCTCTCTCACTCTCTCTCTCTCTCAAATAAATGAAATTAAATCCTTAAAAATAAATACAAGTAAAAAATTTAATCCAATGATCAATATATACTTTTGGTAAGGTGCAATCATGGCAAAGTAATTATGTTAAAAAATAGGCTTTATCAGTTAGAGATAAATGCTGAAGCACTGATGTAGTTGGGTAAAGTGACACCAAAGATTAGAAAAAAAGCGCAAGGGATATAATGAAAGACTGGCAGAAAGCAGGTAACTGTTGACACCTTGTGGTGGGCACACCAGGGTTTGTTATACTAGCCTCTCTACTTTTGTATGTGCTTGAATTTTCTATAATACAAAGTTAAAAAGCTTTAAAGAACACAACTCCTATATCTCCGTGTTAATGGATTGAAGAGGTGCCTGGGTGGCTCAGCGGTTGAGCGTCTGCCTTCGGCTCAGGTCATGATCCCAGGGTCCTGGGACTGAGTCCCACATCGGGCTTCCCATGGGGAGCCTGCCTCTCCTTCTGCCTATGTCTCTGCCTCTTTCTCTGTGTCTCTCATGAAGAAATAAATAAAATCTTTGGGATCCCTGGGTGGCGCAGCGGTTTGGCGCCTGCCTTTGGCCCAGGGCGCGATCCTGGAGACCCGGGATCGAATCCCACATCGGGCTCCCAGTGCATGGAGCCTGCTTCTCCCTCTGCCTGTGTCTCTGCCTCTCTCTCTCTCTCTGTGACTATCATAAATAAATAAAAATTAAAAAAAAAAAAGAAATAAAATCTTTAAAAAAATAGATGGAGGGCAGCCCCTGTGGCGCAGTGGTTTGGCGCCGCCTGCAGCCTAGGGTGTGATCCTGGGGACCAGGGATCGAGTCCCACATCAGGCTCCCTGTGTGGAGCCTGCTTCTCCCTCTGTCTGTGTCTCTGCCTCTCTCTCCGTGTGTCTATGAATAAATAAATAAAATCTTTAAAAAAAATAAATGGATGGAAAAATGTGGAATCTGCATTATCAGTGTCAGTAAAATTATGAGAATGCTGATAATCTGGTTTTTTTTTAAAGATTTTATTTATTTATTTAAGACAGAGAGAGAGAGAGCAAAAGAGTGAGCAAGAATGCAAGAGCAAGGTAGAGGGAGAAACAGTCCCCTCTGAGCAGGGACACCCTGCCCCTTGCCACAGCACGGCTGGATCCTAGGACCCTGAGATGATGACCTGAGCCGAAGGCAGATGCTTAACTGAGCCACCCAGGTGCCTCTCTCTCTCTCTCTCTCTCTCTTTTTTTTAAGATTTATTTACTTATTTGAGAAAAAGAGAGAGAAGCAAGGCAGGGGGAGAATAACAAGCAGGGAGCCTGATATGGGGCTCAATCCCACAACCCTGATACCATAACCTGAGCCAAAATCAAGAGTTGGGGCAGCCCAGGTGGCTCAGTGGTTTAGTGCTGCCTTCAGCCCAGGGCCTGATCCTGGGGACCTGGGATCAAGTCCCAAGTCAGGCTCCCTGCATGGAGCCGGCTTCTTCCTCTGACTGTGACTCTGCCTCTCTCTCTCTCTCATAAATAAATAAATAAAATCTTAAAAAAAAAATCAATAGTTGGGTGCCCAACCAACTGAGCCCCCAAGGCACCTCAAGAATGCTGATATGATATTCTAGATGACCTATTCCTTTAATGGGTCAGCTATGGCAATAATCACAGTTAACTTTTGTAATTAGGGAGAAAAAGGGTAATAAAGGCATTTTTAAAAAGGAACTTATGTCCAGAGTAAAAATGTAGCCTATACCCAAAGGTATGAGAAAGAAATATAAATCATACACAATCCTGCAATCCTGTTGACACTGTGGGCAATTCGTTTTCACATTTGTGTCTCTGCTTTGCTTGACACCAGGTTTATTTTATACAAATGGAACCATCTCGAGGAATTTTGCCCTCTTTTTATCTTTTTCATTTAATAAAACATGACAGGCATCCTTCAATGTCAATAAATATAGATCCAAGTCTTCACTTTTAATAGTCAAATGACAGTCCATTATAATGATAGCCACCAGGGTTATTGTTCACTAGGGAACAGATGACATCCCAGACTTTCCCAGGGACTGAGAAGGAACCAAAAGAGGCCAACCTGGGGACAAGGATGAGGCAGACTGATGGGTGGGTCTTGTGGGAGCTCGGAGCAGGGGGCAAGAGGCCGTGAAACTCACCGTTCACGCAGACAGAAGGCCTGGTCCCGCTCTGTGCACACAAGGTGTAGTGGGTGAGATGGCCCCTGAGCTGGTGCCTTGGGACCTCTCCCCATGCTATGGCAGGGGTCCCTGGGGGGGCATCCTGGAGTCGCCAAAGCACTGGCCCTGCTAGGGGTGCTGGGGAGAAAGCCAATAGGTCAAGGCCTGCCGGGGTTCCAGGGGGCTCCCTCATTCCCCAGCTCTACCACTTACTCAGTTCCTCTCTGAACCTCCAGACTGAGGGGGCAGGGGCCAAGCCCCAAGGAGAGACTGCTGTCACTGTGATTCGGTAAGGGACCCCTTCTTCAAAATTCCCTGGTCGGTGGAGGAGCAAAGACAGTTAGAGTTGGCTTCCCCTCCCCTGCTCATTTCCTACTCGATAGGCATCTTCATTTGTGTCTCCTGAAGGACATGCTGAGATAAATATCTGGGGAATGGCAATTTTTCTGGGTGGTAACCCCACACAATGCCAACAGGGCAGCTGGGAAGTGAGCTAACCAGGGGCAGAAAGGCCGCAGGTAAATGAGAACACGTTCTCAATGGAGGCAATGGAAACGCGATCCCACTGCTGACCTCAGGGGGGCAGCAGAGAGCATCAGCCCAGGGAGCCATCCCATCCAAGGAGGGAGGAATCTGGGGTATTTATCCACCAATTCTTACTAGTAATTCGTGAGCTGTATCTGAGGCAACTTCATTCACCAGCACGTCCAGCCTGCTGCTCAGACAGGCAAAATGCTTCAGTGACCAGAGAGCACCTTCAGGCCAGGAAATGCAGGTGCCAGAGGCTGAGAGATGCTCAAACCAGGCTACAGGTGGGGCCCTGAAACCACCCATCATGGTGGGTGAGGCTCCTGAAGTCCCTTCTCAAGACCTACTGCTGCTGCCAGGCCTTCCCCAAATGGGAATTGTCTAGAATCAGGGTTCCTCCTTCCTAAATGTTCCACTCAATACCTTCTCATGCTCTCCCAAGTCCTTTACAGCAAGAATGGGCTCCCCGATGCCACACCCCAGCCCAGAACTCACTGAAAGCCTCCAGACCTGAATATTCAACAGCCTTATGGACAGCTCCATTTGGATGAACATCTCCAACACAACATATCCAAATGGATCCCCAAAATTCTGCCCCAGGACCTCCAATCAGAACCTGCTTGTCTCCCCTTCTCAGTTCCCATCTGGTATGGTCCTCATCCCTTTTCCAGTCTATTCCTCCCAAGAGCAGCCAGAGAGCACCTGTAGACAACTGAGCCAGGGCATATCCCTCCTCTGCTCAGAACTCTCCATGGCTCCTACCTCACTTGTACCAAAAGCCCAAGTCTCTCTTGAGGTTCACCAGGCCCTGCACAATCTGCTTGTCCTCAACCTCCCTGCCCTCACCTCCTCCCACTCTCCGCCTCACTCACTCCACTCCAGCCATGTGGGCCTCCTCGCTGTTCTGCTAACACATCTGGCACATTCCTGTCCCCTGGGCCTTTGCACTGTGTCTGTTCCCTCTTGCTTTTCCCTCGGACATACTCAGAGCACCCTCTCTTACCTCCTTCAGGTCTTGGTTCAAATGCGGCTTTTCCAGGAACCTTTTCTAATCTTCCTTTCTTTTTTATTTTATTTTTTATTTTTTTTTAATTTTTTTATTTATTTATGATAGGCACACAGTGAGAGAGAGAGAGAGGCAGAGACATAGGCAGAGGGAGAAGCAGGCTCCATGCACCGGGAGCCTGATGTGGGATTCGATCCCGAGTCTCCAGGATCGCGCCCTGGGCCAAAGGCAGGCGCCAAACCGCTGCGCCACCCAGGGATCCCCTAATCTTCCTTTCTAAAATAGCAATCCTCCCTCCTCTCCTTTGCCGTTTTATTTTTTTCTCCAATTACATTATTTGTAATGTACTTGTTTTGTTGCTGTTTGTTTCACTGGGCTGCTCATCCCACAAGGAGGTCAACTCCATGAGAGAGAGAGAGAGAGAGAGAGAGAGTGGTGTGATGGCTCAGGGTCTGGCTTCAAAGGCCTGATTATGTGGTTCAAATCCTGGTTCTATGGGGATCCCTGGGTGGCTCAGCGGTTTAGCGCCTGCCTTCGGCCCAGGGTGTGATCCTGGGGTCCCGGGATCGAGTCCCACATCGGGCTCCCTGCGTGGAGCCTGCTTCTCCCTCTGTCTGTGTCTCTGTCTCTGTCTCTCTCTCTCTGTGTGTCTCATGAATAAATAAATAAAATCTTAAAAACAAAAAAACAAATCCTGGTTCTACCACCTACTTGCTGTGTGGTCTCAGGCAAGTTGCTTAACCTTCCTGGGCCTTTATCTTCATCTATACCTCAAGTATGATAATAACAGAAACCTCCTTTATAAGGAAGTTTGAATAATTTAATGCTGATGGCAAATGCCAGTAGACATCAGCTGCTGTCACCGCATACCAGTGTCTAGAACATGGCCTAGCACATAGTGAGTGGTCAATGAACACTGCTTGCATGAATTAGTGACACTTCAGCCATAACATTCTCTCTTGCAGGTGGACTCACAGTCTGCTCTGCAATAGCTGGGATGGGAACCCAGGTGTCCCAGAGCCTCACCTGGCAACAGAACACTGAGGTTTTCAGGGGGAAGCCGGACCCAGCTGAGGTTCTCCAGGGGATCACCGTCTCGAGCCCAGTCCACCACGTGCTCCTGTAACTCCCCAGACCCCCGCTGCCAAGTCACCAGCAGCTCTGTCCTCCCAGGAATGCTGCTGACCACCACGTCATGAGGGGCAAAATCTGGACCTAGATGGGGGAGGAGAAGTCTGAGCTGTCCAGTTGGGGAGTCCTTGCCTCCGTCCCAGGGAGTCCTATCACTGCTCAGAGGAAATCACAGCCTCTTACCCAAGCAGGCCAAAGAAAGGTTGGTGAGAGGCTCCCAGCTTGTGGCATTGACAGCAGACACCCCGACCCACTCCGCCTGGGTGGGGATGAAAAGGTTGCAGCAGGGAGCCGTCTTCTGGATCAGCTCCTGATCTTTGACCTGGAACCAAACTTTATAGTTCATCTGCATGCAGTGCCCCCGGTCCTGAGGGAGGAGAGGAAGAAAGGGTTAGTATCTTCCATTTATCAGGCACACACTGCATATCTCAGTGGGGTCCACCTGGAAAAACAGTCAGTGAAATATTTCTGTTGGCTCCACTTTGCAGGTGAAGAAAATAAGTCTGAGGGGGTGCTCAGTGGCAGAGGTGACATGAGAATACAGTTCCAGGACCAAAACGAAAGGGAAATGAGTGAGGCACTCCCCTTAGATGCAAAAGTTAAAAGGGAGGATATCAAAAACCCAGTAAATTAAGAGAAATTATATTTTAATCAATCAAAATTAAAGCCAAACAACCCATGACAAACCAAATTTCAAGATTTTAAGTACAGACGGGATCTGACCCTGCACTTGCATGAGCCTGCCTTACTCGCCTCATCCTAATCTGTGTCCTGTGCAATTCTTTGGGATTTCAAAATTCTTGCTGTTGTATAGAGGAAAAACTTTTGTAGATGAATATTCTAATAATGTTAAGTGATCCTGGAAACAAAATCCTAAGACAAAATCTTTGGCGGGGAAGGATTGGTTTTAATACTCACTGAATTTTTTTTTTAAAGATTTTATTTATGTATTCATGAGAAACACAGAGAGAGAGAGGCAGAGACACAGGCAGAGGGAGAAGCAGGCTTCCTGTGGGGAGCTTGATGCGGGACTCAATCCTAGAACCCTGGGATCATGACCTGAGCCAAGGCAGACGCTCAACCACTGAGCCACCCAGGAGCCCCCATACTCACTGAATATTTAAATATTCAGAATATATAGGGACTTTCTAGGCAGTTTTTATGATCAATTCCTAGCACAATCTGTGTTCCAATTAGAGAATTCTTTAATTGCCCTGCATCACCTCACCCCTTTGAAGTCCCTGGAAACTGGCTCTATGGCCTGGCATGCAGCTGATTTGATAAATGCCCTAATTGTACACGGAAGAAAGGGTTCTGACATTTCCTATGTGAGTCCATTAGGCTGTTTGTTAATCACATGTTCAAACAGTCTAGATCTTGACTTGGTTTCCATCTATTATGAAATTATTATTTTTTTTTTTTTATTATGAAATTATTGATGGGGGTGCATTAAAATCTCCTACATTGGCTGCAGATTCATATATTTGTCGTTGTAGTTCTGTCAATTTTTGCTCTCTATATTTTAAAGCCATATTATTAGGTACATACAGATTTAATGCTCATCTCATATTGGTGACATAATTGCCATATGCAGTTACCCTATTTTCCCTTTATCTTCTACAGAATATTACAATTAGAACACTCTGTCATATATTTTTAAAAACATGAGTATACAAGGGTTATCTATGTATTTCATTTCAGTATAGTAAAAGGGTGTTACAAGGATGTGTTATGATACAGAGACACTGAGGCTGTGAATTGCTGTTTGAAAGCAAGGAATATCAGCTCTGCCACTTACCAGTTGTGTGGTCTGAAGCAACCTCTGTGTCTCATTTTTCTTATCTGTAAAGTCAGTTAATATAAATGAGCATGTAGGCTAGCACCTGGTATGTAGGAAGAGCTCTGTGTTATGTGTGGTTAAAATTACTGTCAGCTTGTGTGAGCAGAGATGGGCCCTTTTGTTTTGTCCCTTGCCATATTTACTGTGAGCCAGGGACCTGGAACACCTGAAACATAGCAGATGCTCAACAGAGTTGGATCAATGAGGATGGTTGCATCATTGCCTATCATCTCCTAATGCCATTTTTTTAAAAAGATTCTATTTATTTATTTGAGAGAGAGCAAGATCACAGAGGGAGAGGCAGAGGGAATCGCAGACTCGCCTCTGAGCAGAGAGCCTGATGTGGGGTTTGATCCTAGGACCCCCAAGATTACAACCTGAGCTGAAGGCAGACTCTCAACTGACTGAGCCAGCCAAGGCGCCCCAGCTTAATGCCATTTTGATACAAACATCCAAGTCCTGGCACGCTGTGCTGTATTTTATGGAGCTGAGCTTAGTCTTGCTTTCAAACCTTTGTACCTGCTGTTCCCCTCTGTCTGGAACACCTGCACCCACCTTCATGTCTCAGCTCATGTCTCCTAGAAGTAGCTGACATTGGTGGAGGCTTGCTCTGTGCCTTACACTATGCTAGGACCTCTCTGAGTGACCCCTCCTGAAGCCTTGAAACCACCTCAAGAAGGCAGCATTGAAACCATTGCCTTGTTTATATTGTTATCTGGGGCTTCCTGACATGTGCAGAAAAATGAAACTGATCACTATAGCTCACCTTCCACAGAAGCAGCCGTTCTTGTCTGCCTGGTGAACAGGGGTTCCCTGATATCCATACATCTTTTGGAGCTGTCAAGGATGAGGGAAGGGGTACAAATGAGAGGGGTATAGTGGTACAGACTGCCAGGAGAGGAGAGGTTGGAGGGGCAAAGCCTAGAGATCCTCACCAGAGGGTAGTGTCTGGAAGGACAAAATGGGGCTCCAATCGCTCCACAGATCCTCTTCTTTCTCCATTCGGCAACGACCAAACACCTCATAGCCTGTGGCCAGCTCCAGGTCCTGGATCTCAATAGGAGTCAGGGGTATGGACTTTACTTCTGGTTCCAGCTGGGGGATAGAGAGGAAAGAGCAATGAAGCTAAGAACTGAGTTGAGAGTATTTGACCTGATATGTCAGCAGGGTCCAACTGCTTTGTCCAAGACCATGGGGGTTTCAAGAACATAGGAAAAAAGATTTTATTTATTTATTCATGAGAGTCACAGTGAGAAAGAGAGGCAGAGACACAGGCAGAGGGAGAAGCAGGCTCCATACAGGGAGCCTGACGTGGGACTTGATCCCGGGTCTCCAGGATCACGCCTTGGGCTGAAGGCGGCGCTAAACCGCTGAGCCATTGGGTGTTTATTTAAACCAAGCCTTGCTCCTCATCCATAAAATGGGTAGGTATAAAATGCACCTACTTCAAAGAGATCTTGTAAGGGTTCAATAAAGAGCCTAGAACAGTGTCTGGCACACAGTAGATGCTCTCTAAATATCTTCGATTATTATTTTAAGGTTAAGGTAAGCTATTTGAGGACTTCTATTCATGCACAAAAATGTTAGAGGAAGTTTACTGAGTTTCTCATAAATTCCAAATGGAATGTGGATTGGGACTGCATGAATTTTTTTTTTTTTTTAGTTGAACGAGATGCATGTACAGGCCTTTTGTGTGAGATATGGACAGACTCATAGGATAAATAAGAAAGGGGCTCTCAGTGGCTCTCTGGGCTGGGTCTTTGATTTGGGGATGATGCCCTGGGCCCTCCCTGGAATACAGTGGGGGAAAGGGGGCCCCTGACACTCACCAGGGTCCAGGTTGTCCCCTGGCATCTTCGATAGTAGAACTGACAGACCAGGACCTTATGGGGTGGCCACACAGGCGGGGCCCACTGGACAGTGGCCTCCAGGGGGTCATCCTCCGAAAAGTCCACATCAGGGTGCAGCCGGGGGGCATCTGGCTTCACTGAGGAAGGGGAGGCCAGATGCATTGAGCCGGGGCCTCCAGGACCACCCACCCCACATACAGCACACCCCCCATCCCGCCTGTTACTTCGGGTTTCCAGGTTCACGAAGACAGGGGGCCAGAGAGGCTGGCCTGCCTTGGTACCCCAGACAAGCAGTTCATCAGACATGGTAAGCTGTTCCCGTGGAATGGTCACCCAGCTCTGCCCGGCAGGCACTGCCACAGTCCAGGTTCTGTTGGAATGGCTGTGAGGAGAAATGTGGGCATGGGGGGGTGGTGTATCTGGTTGGGCCTGGAGCCATAATGAGAACTCATCTGCCTGTGTTCAGATCCCAGCTCTGCTGCTTCAGAGCTGTGTGGCCTTGAACAAGTGACTTAGCTTCTCTGTGTCTGTTTCCTCGTCTATAAAATGAGGGTGACAGAAATACTAGCTGAAGGACAAAAGAATGAGGGGAATCAATGAGATAATGACTGAAAAGTGCTTAGAACAGCACTGGGGGGGATCCCTGGGTGGCGCAGCAGTTTGGCGCCTGCCTTTGGCCCAGGGCGCGATCCTGGAGACCCGGGATCGAATCCCACATCGGGCTCCCGGTGCGTGGAGCCTGCTTCTCCCTCTGCCTGTATCTCTGCCTCTCTCTCTCTCTCTCTCTCTCTCTCTGTGACTATAATACATAAATAAAAATTAAAATAATAATAATAATAATAATTTGTACAGACTGTAACCAGTCTCTATATAGAAATCACAATGATCTTGTAAAAATACAAATCAGAGCATGTAACTGCCCTATTAAAAAAAGAAAAAAAAAAAAAAAGAACAGCACTGGGCGCCCAATACACGTTACGTGAGCATCGCATGTTGTGTTTATCCACACCTACTTATATGTATGCACATTTACACTTATGCAACTATTCCGTCAGCAAATATATACTGTGTCAGGTCATCTGGTCGAAGCTGGGGATAGGACTAAGATCGAAGCAAGCGAGGACCTTGCTCTCGGGAGCTGCTCTTCCAGTGCAGGAGGCAGACGAGGAACACGTGAGTATATAATTGCTGGCGGTGTGAGTGACAGAAAGGGCAGTCATAGGGTGAAGAGGATGCAGTGTGATGATGTGGTGAGGCACGACAGTGCTATTTTGGGGAGGGTGCTCAGCAGAGATCTCTCAGATGCGGAGACCATTGAACAAAAGCCCGAAGGACATGAGGACAGAGCCCTGCAGGATGCGGGGGGCGGGGGGGGGGTGCATTTCAGGAGGAAGCAAAGGCCTTGAAGTGGGCTGACTGGTGTGTTTGAGGAATAGCAAGGAGGAGGCCCGCATGGCAGGAGTGGAATGAGTGAGGGGGAAGTGTGAGGAGGTGAGGCAGGGAGGTGACAAGCAGATTGTGCGGGGCCTGGGGGGGCCACAAGAATGACTTGGGCTTTTACCCTGAGTGAAGTGGGAGCCCAGGGGAAGGCAGAGAGCTAAGGAGAGATGGTCCCGGCCGCAAATGCTCACAGGCGCCCCCTGGCTGCTGTGATGCAGAACAGACTGTGGGCCTGAGGGTGCCAGCCAGGGTCCCAGGAAGGAAGTGACCCACTGCACCACCCTGGCCAGCTAGCCACGATGGTGGGGGCTGGACCAGAGTGCCTGCCCAGGATGTAGAGAGTGCCAGATTCTGGATAATGTAGAAGGTGGAGCCGGCCAGGCTTGCTGACAGACCAGATGTGGGTGACAGAAAGCACCGTGAAGATATCCTAAAGGATTAATTTCAAGGGTTCCAAACAAGGCCTTCATAAAACAGCAGCAACAAAAAAAATGCAGGTGTTGGTGAAGATGTGGAGAACTGTAGCCCTGGTACCCGGCGGGTGGGAAGGTAAAAAATGGTGCCATTGCAGCAGAAAACAGTTTGGCAGTTCCCCAAAAAGTTAAACACAGAATGGCTATAGGACCCAGCAATTCCCCTCCCAAGCATAGACCCCCAAAGAACCGAAAACAGCGACTCAAGACTTGTATATGTATGTTCCTAACAGTGCTAGTCACGACTGCCAAAAGATGAAGAAAGCAACCCAAATGTCCACCAATAGATGGTGGACACAAAATGTGGTAGATCCATACAGTGGAGTTATTACTCAGCCATAAAAGGGAATTGTGTTCAGATTCCTGCTACAACGTGGATGAAACTTAAAAATATGCTAGATGAGAGAAGCCACATGCAAAAGGCTGCATTTCTTATAATTACATTTATAGGCAAATCCACAGAAGAGGAAAATCCATAGAGAACAGTATGGTGGTTCTCAGGGGCCGGTGGGGGGATGATGATACAGTGTTCTGTTAATAGGGATGGAACTTCCTTTTGGGGTGATGAGAATGTTCTGGAACTAGATAGAGGAGGTGGCTGCACAATACTGTGAATGTACCAAATACTACTAAATTGTTCATTTTAAAATAGGTTAGCTTTATGTGATGTGAATTTCATCTCATTAAAAAAAGGGGGGGACCTTCTCTGATTCCCCTTTGTCTTATGCCAATTAAAACTAGGCCCCTCTGGAAAGGAACGGTGGTGACAGTTGCACAACAACGTGAATGTATTTAATGCCACTGAACTGTGCACTTAAAATGGTTGAGAAAAAAAAGATGGTAAATTTCAGGGGCGCCTGGGTGACTCAGCGGTTGAGCCTCTGTCTTTGGCTCAGGGTGTGACCCCAGAGTCCCGGAATCGAGTCCCACATCGGGCTCCCCACGGGGAACCTGTCTCTCTCTCTGTGTCTCTCATGAATAAATAAATAAAATATATTTTTTTTAAAAGATGGCAACTTTTACGTTTTGCCATTGTTAAAATAAAAAAAAAAAAACCAGCTTCCCCCCTCCCACTGTGGTTCCCACCTTTCAATGCCCCTTTTACTCCTCCTTCAGCCAAATTTGAAATGAATTTGAGTTTGCAGCTGCGATTCATCATGAAGGAACCCAGGTCTCCCCCTTGACTATGGGCTCCACGAGGGCCAGGCTTTCATCTGCCTTTCATTGCTGCCTCCCTGGCACCATACCAAATTATCTTTTTTTTTTTTTTTTTTACCGAATTATCTTTTTATACACTGAGAAGTTAGGCTACTTGCCTAAGGTCACACAGCCATAAAAGACAGCTTCAAATTATTAAGCAATTTCTCTTCACCACTGCCTAATTCCTCATATCCTCAGAACCAAGGTTGGGGGGCAGGTTTCTTCATTACCGCCTTCTGATAGAGGAGGACAGCGAGGCTCAGGGAGGGAAGGCGACTGGTCTAGGGTCACACGGCAAGGAAACGTGGAAACCTGGTATCGAAGGGCTTGAGAGTGGTGGGGGGGGCGCCAAGGAGCAGAACTCTTGGGGTCCTCTCAACCTGAGTATGCTGGGACCTGAGCGGCCACCCCTCTAAAGCTTCAGTTTCCCCGAGTCGGCCGGTTGTACTCACTACTTCTGGCTCTGGAGGTGCAGCGTGGAGGGGGCTCCCAGGTCCCCGAGAGCTTCCCACGAGCAGTTCAGGTCGCCCAAGGGTCCAACTCCATAGCACTGCAGTGGCCCAGGGCTGTCTGGAGAGGGAGGCACGGTGGGGGGTGGAGGGGTGTTCCCAGGGCAGAAGGCTCAATTCCCCCATCCCGCGCATCCCAGAAGCTGAACTTCTGCCCATGGTGGGGGGCCCTCCGGGGGTCCCATCCGGGGGTGAGCAGCAGGAAGGGGGCGCTGGGCACCCCTCCCCGGGCTTGGGGCATAACTCCTCCCCTCCCTTTCTACCAGCCACATCCTGTTACCACCCGGAGCCTCCACCCCAGCCCCGGGCCTCGGCTGCCCCCCGCCGCCGACCCCCGTCCCCGGTCCCCCCGCTCTCGGCCCGCCCGGGGCCTGGCGGCGTCTCGCGCGTGCGGGCCGCCGGTGCACGCGGGGAGGCTCGGCGCTGCGGCGGGGGCGGCCCGCACTCACCCTGGGGCCGGGTCCGGTGGCACAGCAGCAGCAGCGGCAGCAGCGGCAGCAGAGGCAGCAGCCGCAGCGGCGTGGGCCGCGGCCGGGGGGCAGCCGCCCGGGCCGCTCGCATGGCGCCCCCGCCGCGCCGCCAGTCCCGCCCGGCCCTGCCCGGCCCCGCGCCGCCGCCGCCCGCCTGGCTCCGGCCCCGAGCGGCGACGGGAAGCGTCCCTCCCCTGCCCGCCGCCTCCGCACCTTGCGCTCCGGGACCCGCCCCCTCCCCGCGCCGGAAAGTCCCAGGCGGCGGCGCAGGCGGGGGCCGCGGGCGCGGAGGGGCGCGGAGGGGCGCGGCCTGGGGCGCCGCCGAGCTCCGCGGGGACTGGTGCGCCCCCCTCCGCTTCCTCCCCCAGCGACGGCACACAGACGCTGCAAGGTCTTCTGGAACTTTTATTATCGGGGTTGAAGAAGGTCCTGATCCGCCCCCCCTGCCGGGCCTCCCACCGCAGGCTGTGAGGGGAACCCAGCCAGGGCTCCCGCCGCCGCTTCTAGGGCCCGCAGCGGGTCGGGGTGCAGGGGCTGGAAGGCTGGGAGAAAGGCTGGGCAAAGGCCGGAGTGGAGCCGGGTCGCGGTTTGGGCTGGTCAGGAGACACCGTGGTCTTGGCCACGGTGGGGGCAACAGAGAATCAGTTTGGGCAAAGGTCTGGCGATGCAGCCAGTTTGGGTAAAGTAGGGGCACGGTTGCAGCCGCGTGCGGTATAGACCAGGCAAAGGCATGATATGACCTGGGGAGAGGGAAGGGGTCAGGATCAGAGGTTCCCATCTGGCCAGGTAGGGGCAGTTTGCTCAGGGTCGGAATAGGCTGGTCAAAGGTCAGGGTCATTTAGGGGGACTGTGTCCAAGGGCACAGTGCCTGACCTCTGACTTGCTAATGAATGAATGCAGGAGAGTCCAGACACTGGTCTAGCAGAGGCTGCTGATTTCACTCTTGCTGCAGCCCCACTTGCAGCAGTTGCTGGAGAGGCCGGCCAGGACGTCGCGGCCACCACGCACAGCCCCCCGAGTTCCCTGCCAGCCAGGTTGGCCCTCATAGAAAGCCCGGGGGTACTTGGTCAGGGCCACCCACTCGCTGGAGGCTACAGCCTCATCCAGCTCACTGTCTGTGTCAGAGTCTGCATCTGGGAAGGGGAAACATGAAAAGAGTTAGTGCTTGGGGCTCAGTTTCGGTCACACCTAGAGTCTGGCTGGCCCAGCTACTTCTATTCTTGTCATGGTCAAAAGTTTTATTCCATTCCAGCCAGGGCTCCAGCTCTGATGGGCAGATTATTCAACCTCATTGAGCTTGCCTTTCCTCTCGTCATTTCTTTTCTCCTCCTCTTTATTTATTGAGAGCCTGATAGTTAAGAACATGCGTTTGGGAGCTGAACTAAGCACCAGTCCAGCCTCTCTGAATTATAATCCTGAGCAAATGAATTTACTTCTCTCTCAGTTTCCTTCTCTGAAAAGTGGGCATATGGGGGATCCCGGGGTGGCTCAGCGGTTTAGCACCTGCCTTTGGCCCAGGGAGTGATTCTGAAGACCCGGATTGAGTTCCACATCGGGCTCCCGACATGGAGCCCACTTCTTCCTCTGCCTGTGTCCCTGCCTGCCTCTCTCTCTCTCTTTCTCTCTCTCTCTCTGTGTCTTTCATGAATGAATAAAAGTGGGGATAGTAATAACTTCTATTTTATATGGAGTAGATGAAATAATCAATACCCATAGAAAAGCTTAGAACAGTGTCTGGCACATAAGAAGCACTCAAAATAGCACTGATCCTTTACTGAGCACTTACTTATGTGCCAGATACTAAAGGATCTGGTGCATTTAAAGGATCTAGTGCATTAACTCCTTTATTCCTCACAATGACAACCCCATGCGGTGGGTGCAGCTATTATCATTCCCATCTTCCAGAGGAGAACACCGAGGCAGGGATTGGTAGATTAACTTGCACAAGAAAACGCAGCTATGAAGTTGTAGGGCTGCCACTAGAACCCAGGCAGTGTGTCTTCCAGGTCCGTATACGTATCATCATCATCATGAAAGCCTTTTTCTATTCTTTTTTTTTTGTTGTCAGTTTTTGGCCAGGCCGTTGCATCTCATGAAACTAGACCCCATCCCCCCTGCTGAGCCCATGCTGAGCCCCCTGCCCAGCTTAGACGGTGTCCTAATCTGTTTTTGACTGTGTTGCCACTTAACCATCCTGAGAGATTCAGGGTCACCTGCTAGGTGGTGGCAAAATCTGGCCTAATATACCACCTTGTACATAGTGGTTGAAAAGCACTTCAGTGTCAGTTTCTAAATGGCATCCTACCTCCCACCTACTCCCCCAACCTAGGAGTTGTGCCAGGAGCAGCCTTGCTTAAGGCAGGCTCACACCCAGCAGGTGCTCCAGAAATAGTAGCCAGTTCTCCGACGACTAGAGGCTGTGGATGCCTTGCCACCCCCATCCCAGCTCTGCTAACTGGCTCCTCTCACCTCGGCACAGCTTTGAGTCTTGAGCAAGTTTCTCTAGTTGCATGTAGTAGGACAGGGACTCTTCTGTCCCCGCCCTTCATCTCATCTCCATCCCCCGCTCTTTGGACCATCCCATGTCCCATCCACTGCCCACCCCCTGCCCCTACACACTACCTCCCCCAGCCTCACCTGGAGCTTCATGAGTCAGGATGTCGGACCTTCTCCAGCGGGAGCCTCCGCAGGTGAAGATGACTGCTCGGATGAATTCCCGGCCGCAGAGCTTCACTCCGTAGGGTGACGGCCGGGCCTCAGCCCTCAGCCACAGCTCCCCAGCCAGTACCCACAGGGCTAGCAGCAGCAGCAGCGGGCGCTTGGCCATGCTGGACAGAACACCTGGCAAGTGGGGCGAGGCAAGGCAACTCCCCTGGGTGTCTGTGTCGCTGCTGCCTCCTGGCCCCCCATTTATACATCCTGGCTCCCCCGCACCTGTCATGGAGAAGGCGAGTGACCTCCCTTATCTCCTTTGGCAGAGGGGAGGCGGCACGGCCCTCCTCACCCCGACCTTTCCTGTTTCCAGGACCAAGTGATAACCTTTAACCAGGGATGCGGTGACGTGGTCCAGCTCACTGTCATCTCCAACAGAGAGGGGCGAGAAGGTCTCAGTTCAGCAGAGACCAGGAACCCAGACCCCTCCAGATAGGAAGAGAGGGCACAGCCAGATACCGCCCCCCTCATAGGGCTGGTCCTCCTCTGTGAATAATATTAGCAATGATAATGAGTGTTTCCCTGGTATGGGCTGCGAGGTCAAGCACTGCTCTAAGTTTGTTGTATCTACTTAATCCTATGAAAATGATTCTCAAATTTGAGCAAGCCTCCGAATCTCCTGGAGGGCTTGTTAAAACACAGATTGCTGGGCCCTATTTACAGAGCCTCTGAGAATCTGCATTTGCAATAAATTTCCAGGCCGTGCTGATGCTGCGGTGGTCCAGAAATCACACTTTGAGAGCCTCTGGACTAGGAGATTAGGACTAAGATTATCCCCATATTACCTATAAGGAAACTGAGGCACAGAGTGGTGACACATGGTCCCCAGGCTCAGCTAGTAAGGCAGGGGCGGGGGGCAGAAGATGAGGATTCAAAAGGGGCATCTGGTTCCAGAATCCATGCCCGACAAGGGAAAGTTTTGAGGATTAAAAAAATATATAATATGGGGACAGAGTTTGTTTTGCAAGATGAGAAGAGTTCTGGAGATGGATGGTGCTGGATGCCACCGGGCACTTAAAAATGGTTAAGATGGTAAATGTCATGTGTATTTTACTACAATTAAATAATAATAATTTTTAAATGTTTAATTTAGGGGCACCTGAGGGTCTCAGTGGTTGAGCATCCGCCTTTGGCTCAGGTTGTGATCCCGGGTCCCACATCAGCCTCTCCACAGGGGACCTGCTTCTCCTTCTTCCTATGTCTCTGTCTTTCTGTGTCTCTCATGAATAAAAAAAATAAAATCTTAAAAAATTAAAATATTGGGGATCCCTGGGTGGCTCAGCGGTTTGGTGCTTGCCGTCGGCTCAGGGCGTGATCCTGGAGTGCCGAGGTCGAGTCCCACGTCGGGCTCCCTGGGTGGAGCCTGCTTCTCCCTCTGCCTGTGTCTCTGCCTCTCTCTCTCTGTGTCTCTCGTGAATAAATAGGTAAAACCTTTAAAAATAAATAAATAAATAAATAAAATTAAAATGTTTAATATACATAGAGAAACTGGGAAATATTGACAAATGGGTTCTCCAGAAAAGAAAAAAAGGCCCTAATTTGTAGCAGTTGTTGGTTTCTGGCCAATTTCAAGCACCAAAGTGATGTCAGCGTGGTCACGGAAGTCCTAACAAGTTAACCATCAGTTCTCACAAGTCAGTGTCAGCTGGCTCCAGGACACTGTTAGAATGTGCAATTTAAAGAATCATGGGATCCCTGGGTGGCTCAGTGTTTCAGTGCCTGCCTTCAGCCCAGGGCCTGATCCTGGAGACCCGGGATTGAGTCCCACGTCGGGCTCCCTGCATGGAGCCTGCTTCTCCCTCTGCCTGTGTCTCTGCCTCTCTCTCTCTCTCTCTCTCTTTCTGTCTCTCATGAATAAATAAAATCATTAAAAAGAGAGAGAGACAGAGACAGAGACAGAGAAAAGAATCATAAACAGGACATCCACGATACCATCACTCAGGTCAGGAAGTAGAACGTTGCCAGCAGCACAGACATCCCCTACTGTGCATCCTCTCTGGTCACAACCGCGCCCTCCCCTCAGAGGTGGCTGCCATCCTGCCTTGAGTTCTTCCTGCTTTGCTTCTAGTGACAACTCTAACACTAACACGTGCATCTCTGAAACAGATAGTTCTTTGTCTCATTTCCTTTCCTTTTTTTGTTTTCCTTTTGTATTCTAACAATTTCAACTTTTGATCAAAGTATGACACACATAAGGAAAAGTGCACAGATCATAAGGTAACACAAACTGAACATACTTTGTAACCACGGCTGGGTCCAGAAAACATTTCCAGCCTCCCCCCAAGACAGAGGAGTTAATCTCCACCTTTTGGGAGGGGAGAATTTGGAAGAATCTGTGGACATATGTTCAAAGTACAGTAATTGAGAAATGCTTCAGATGAAACATTTTGAGGCTCTGGGAAGATCCTCTTTCCTTTTATTTATTTTATTTTATTATTTTTTAAAGATTTTATTTATTCATTCATGACAGACAGAGAAAGAGAGAGAGAGAGAGAGAGAGAGAGAGAGGCAGAGACACAGGCAGAGGCAGAAGCAGGCTCCATGCAGGGAGCCTGATGTGGGACTCGATCCTGGGACTCCAGGATCACCCCCTGGGCCGAAGGCAGGCGCCAAACCGCTAAGCCACCCAGGGATCCCCCTTATTTTATTTTTTATTTTATTTTTAAAAAATATTTTATTTATTCACGAGAGACATACACACACACACACACACACACACACACACACACACAGAGGCAGAGACACAGGCAGAGGGAGAAACAGCCTCCATGCAGGGAGCCTGACATGGGACTTGATCCCGGGTCTTCAGGATCAGGCCCTGGGCTGAAGGTGGCACTAAACTGCTGAGCCACCCAGGCTACCCTATTTTATTTTTTTTTAAGAGGGTTTTTGTTTTGTTTTGTTTTGTTTTGTTTTGTAGAGAGACAGAGTATGTGCATGGTGAAGGGCTGCAGATGGAGAGGGAGAGAGGGAATCTCAAGCAGACTCCTTGGTGAGCATGGAGCCTGACTTGGGGCTCATCCAGGGACTCCAGGATCATGACCTGTGCTGAAGGCAGATGCTTGCCCACTGCCACTAAGGCACCCCAATAGCATTCTTTAAAAAAAAATACTGGGATAAGGGCGCCTGGGTGGATCAATCAGTTAAGCATCTGACTCTTGGTTTAGGCTCAAGTCATGATCTCCAGGGGGTGAGGCAGAGCCCCAGGTCGGGCTCTGCACTCAGCAAAGCATCTGCTGTCCCTCTCCCTCTGCTTCTCCCCCTGCTTGCTCTCTCCACCCCCATCAAATAAATAAAATCTAAGTAAAACAAAATAAAATATTATTTTATTAGATTTAAATTTTTAATTAAAAATTTTAATATTTAAAAATAAAAATATTTTAATAAAATAAAATAAAATATTGGAATAAAGTTCCTATACATAAAGTTCACCATTTCAGTGTTTTACGTACACGTGTGTTCATAGCAGCACTATTCACAACAGCCAAAGAACAGAAATGACCCAAATTCCCATCAGCAGATGAATGGATAACCAAAATGTGGTAGATCCCTACAATGGAATAGGATTCAGTCATGAAAAGGAATGAAGTTCTGATATATGTTACAATGTGAGTGAACTTTGAAAACATTACACAGAGTGAAAGAAGCCAGAGCCAGAATGTCACATATTACATGATTTTGTTGACCTAAAATATCCCAAAAAGGCAGGTCCATAGAGGATTAAAAAAAAAAAAAAAACAAAACAGACTAGAAGTTGCCAGGGGCTGGGAGGAGGACAGAATGGGTAGTAATCAGCACAGGATATCCCTTTGGGGTAATGAAAATGTTTTGGACAGGGGCACCTGGATGACTCAGTGGTTCACTATCTGCCTTTGGCTCCGGTTGTGATCCCAGGGTCCTGGGGTCGGGTCCCACATCCGGCTCCCTGCAAGGAGCCTGCTTCCCCCTCTGTCTATGTCTCTGCCTCTCTCTCTGTGTCTCTAATGAATAAATAAATAAAATCTTAAAAAAAAAAAAAGGAAAATGTCTCGGACAGAGGCAGTGGTAGCACAATATTGTGAATATACTATATGCCACTGACTTGTTCACTTTAACACAGTTAATTTTCTGTTATGTCACTTTCACCTCAATTTAAATAAACAACAAGAGGGGCTATGGGGATGGGCTGAGTTGGGCTGGAATCCCATCTCTGCCTCTTCCCTTCTGTGTGACCATAGGCGAGTCACTTAACCTCTCTGTACCTTGGGTTGTCTCCTCTGTAAAATAGGGAAGATTCGATGAGTGCACCTTAAAACATTCTGTGGCAGTCAGTGAGTGCTTTTTAAATGTTATGTCTACCTGACACATTCCCTTTGGGTTCGAACTTTATTCCTTTGTCCTTTTCTTTGTGACAAACCCCTGACCTCGGTTGCCCCCTGTGGTATCTTGGGCCAAGGCAATGCTCCAGAAGGTGGGAATCATTTCTGACTGTACTGCTTTGAAAGGGCTGATGAATAATATGCTCCCCCACACATATCTCCTCTTCTCCCGGCGACTCTCCAGGGATGCACCCTTCTGCCCTTTCCTCCAGATCCCCAGTGCCTAACTCACCGGCTGGGAAAGATCATGCCAGAAAGTAACGGCTGCCTGTCTGATTTTGACTGATTTATGCCTCACACAGAATCAGAGTTTTGAGCCCAAAACAGCTGCATTCAAATTCCAGTACTCACGTGACCTTGAGCAAGGCTTGGCACTTCTCTGAGTTCATTGGGAAGATGGGGTTAATAAGCATATTTCCTTCATGGGGCTGTTTGGGGACTTTGGTGAAATTCGCAGTTGTTGGTGCATGCAGTTGTCTGTGCATGCATAGCACAGAGTGAGGGCAGTGGGTCGCATGTGACCTGCACAAAGATACCTCCACATCCCAACCCTCGGGAACTTTTTTTTTTTTTTTTAAGATTTTATTTATTTATTCATGAGAGATACAGAGAGAGGCAGAGACACAGGCAGAGGGAGAAGCAGGCTCCCTGCAGAGCCCGAAGTGGGACTGGATCCCGGGTCTCCAGGATCACGCCCTGGGCTGAAGGCGGCGCTAAACCGCTGAGCCACCCGGGCTGCCCCTCTCGGGAACTTTGAACATGATATTATTTGGGGAAAGGGTCTTTGCATATGTAATTAAGGAGCTAGAGATGAGATCATCTTGGATTATCTGGTTGGACCCTAAATCCAATGACAGGAGCTGAAGACATTCCCCATTTCCTCCCCAGCTTCCACTCAGCCCCTGCTGCCTACCACCCTCCCTTTTTGTCTCTATGGATTTGCCTCTTCTATGTACCTTTTTTTAAAAAATATTTTTATTTATTTATTCATGAGAGACAGAGAGAGAGAGAGAGAGAGAGAGAGAGGCAGAGACACAGGCAGAGGGAGAAGCAGGCTCCATGCAGGGAGCCTGATATGGGACTCGATCCTGGGACTCCAGGATCAGGCCCTGGGCCAAAGGCAGATGCTAAACCGCTGAGCCACCAGGGAGTCCCTTCTATGTACCTTGTGTAAGCAGTTGGTATTTGTCCTTTTGTGTCTGGCTTTTTGCACTTAGCACAATGTTTTCAAGTTCATGTTGTAGCATGCGTCAGAATTTCTCAGAATTTCGATTCAAGGTAGCATGCTTTACACATTCTGCTGCACCTTGCTTCCCCCCTTCCCCGCCCTGTCACTTAACAATAAATGCTAGAGATCTCCCCTTATTAAAATCTTCTTTAGGGGACACCTGGGTGGCTCAGTTGGGCATCTGCCTTTGACTCAGGGCGTGATCCCAGGGTCCTGGGATCGAATCCCACATCAGGCTCCCTGCAGGGAGCCTGCTTCTCCCTCTGCCTGTGTCTCTGCCTCTCTGTGTGTGTCTCATGAATAAATAAATGAAATCTTTAAAAAACAAAATTAAATCCTGGGCACCTGGGAGGTTCAGTTGGTTAAGCATCTGACTCTTGATTTCAACTTAAGTCATGATCTCAGGGTCGTGAGATGGGGCCCGGTATTGGGCTCTATGGTGGGTGTGGAGCCTGCTTAAGATTCTCTCTCTTCTTCTCCCTCTGCTCCTCTCCCCCAAAAAAGATAAATGAAACTCTCTTCATACACCCTGTTATTTTTCTACGGTTGCATGGTATTCTGCTGTTCACTCCCAGAGACAGACATTTTTTCATACATTTGTTTTTAAGCTAAGATTGCAGTGAAAAGCCTTGTAGAAACGCCATTTCACATACATCACATGTATCAGTAGAAAAATTCCCCAGTGCTCGCTTCGGCAGCACATATACTAAGAAAAATTCCCCAAAGTGAGATTTCTGGATTGAAGAATATGTGCATTTGTGACTTTTTAAAAAAAAGGTTTGTTTAAGAGAGAGAGAGCAGGGGGAGGGGCAGAGGGAGAGGGAGAGAGAGAACCTTAAGCAGACTCCCTTCTGAGCTTGGAGCCCAAGATGTGGCTCAGCCTCAAGACGCTGAGATCATGACTTGAGCCAAAATCAAGAGTCCAACACTTAACCGACTGAGCCATCCAGGTGCCCTTGTGCATCCGTGCTTTTTATAGATATCTCCAAATTTTCCCTTTGGAGGCTGGATAAATTCACATTCCCTGCAGCAACTAATGAGAGTTCTGTTTCTCTATGGCCTCACCAACGGAGTATATCAACCTTTGGATTTTTGCCAATATAACAGGTGAAAAATGGAATCTCAGAGAAGAGAAGATTTGTATTTCCCTTCCATAAGTGCAGTGCAGCATATTCCATGCATTCCAGAGCTATTATAGTTTTCTCTTTGCTCTCTGGCCACCTTCATTGCCCATTATTTTTTGGGTTGTTGATGTTTTTCTTCTTGATTTCTAGGAGTTCTTTATATATGGAGATTTACTATTGTAAAATGAGTTGTAAATATTTTTTCCCAATTTGCCATTTCTCCAAACTTTTAAATTAACACTAACATTTATTAAGGATTTGATGAGTGTCTGGTTTTGTGCTAGGTGCTTTAAACACACTATCTCATTAAACCTTATTGACATCATTTTTCATCTCTAAATACTATAGGATGCCTTTAGAGAAATAAGGACATTTACACAATGACAAATATGCAATCGTTCTTCAGTATCATCTTACACCAAACACATATTCAAATTTTCCTGAGTCTCTGAAATGTCTTTTCAGAGTTGATTTAGAGCAGCCCAGGCCAACAGAACTTTCTACAATGGTGGAAGTGTTCTATATCTTTGCTTTCCAACATGGTAGCCACTGGCTATATGTGGCTATTGAGTACTTGAAATGTGTTCAGGAGAAAAGAAGAACTAAATAGTTCATTGTATTTTATTTTATTTTATTTTATTTTAGTTGCTTTTACTTTTAATAGCCACATTGAAAATTACAGGTCAATATCCCTGATGAACATGGGTGCAAAAATCCTCAGCAAAATATTAGTGAACTGGATTCAACAATACATTTAAAGGGGGGCACCTGGGTGGCTCAGTTGTTGAGCATCTGCCTTTGGCTCAGGTCGTGATCCTGGGGTCCTGGAATTGAGTCCTACATCGGGCTCCCCATGGGAAGCATTTTTCTCCCTCTGCCTATGTCTCTGCTTCTCTCTGTGTGTCTCTCATGAATAAATAAATGAAATCTTAAGAAAAAAAAAAATCCCCCAGGGATGCCTGAGTGGCTCAGTGGTTGAGTGCCTGCCTTTGGCTTAGGGCGTGATCCCGGATTCCCAGGTTCGAGTCCCACATCAGCCTCCTTGCATGGAGCCTGCTTCTCCCTCTGCCTGTGTCTCTGCCTCTCTCTCTCTCTCTCTCTCTGTATCTCTCATGAACAAATTAAAATCTTAAAAAAAACCCAACAACCCTAGCCTGCTAATCATTCATAACGCTTCATATATAATAAGCAGAAACGCACCAGCTTCTATGATGATTTGCCAGTGTAACAGGAAGATACCTTGTTTGCATCTCAATGCACCAAGTGTCAGACTCTCACTACCTGGCACATTAGTAGATAGTTTTAAATTTCTTTTTTTCTACCTTTTAGCAAAATTCCATGGAGATCTCTTTCCTTTGCTGTTTGGGTCAGGAGCAAGGTTGCTATATTTTAAAATGCTATGATGTGTCTGGATTTCACCCCATTAGCACTCCGTTTCTTAAGAGCTACTTTGTTTTCACTGTTGGCTTAGTATTTATAACATGCAGCCTTCTGATTTCATCTTTCTAGAATGATGGACACCTACATTGCCTCCAGCTTCCCACTTCAATGAGCATCCTTACCTGATGTGAAACTTTCAATGAATATAAAAATGTGGAACAGAATTTACCAAGTCACAGTTCTCTCAGTTATTGGGTCTCTTAACAGAGACCCAATAACTGGCTTAAGTAAGACAGAATGTCTGTCTCTTGCAGGCTGCTGGCTGGGAACCTCATGTCCTTCTGTCAGTTGCTGTACCATCCTCTAGGATAGTATCTCCAAGGACATTTGGCTCTCTCTAGAGACATCTTTGGTTGTCATACCTGGGGAGGGATGGTGCTACTGGCATCTATATGTTCAATATGCTCTAATGCACAGGGCAGCCCCCTGCTACAAAGAACAATTTGGTCTTAGAAAAGTCCCCACTCTTTTTTTTTTTTCCAGGACTGACTTGAAGAGACAGGGACAGTCGTCCTGTAGCACACGCCACCCCATTTGTCTGTTGCTTCCTGATGTTGTCTTTTTTTTTTTTTTTTAAGATTTTACTTATTTTAGGGGAGGCAGGGAGGGGCAGATGGAGAGGGAGGAAGAATCTCAAGCAGATTCCCTCCTGAGCACAGAGTCAGACATGTGACTTGATCCCAGGACCCTGAGACCACAACTTGAGCCAAAACCAAGAGTCAGACACCCAATCGACTGTGCCATCCAGGTGCCCCTGATGTTGTCGTTTAATTTCTCTCTCTTCTCTTTCTACTTTCTGCCAACTGGATGTTAGGTGGAGAGACTTAATGAGTCAGGTTTAACATTTTGGCAAGATGTGTCATAGGGGAAGCTGTGAACTAATGAGGCCACAGGTCCCTTTACTGTGACACTGAGCTTCACTGCAGCTAAGTCTGACGATAGTCTGGCCTCCACGATGAGGTCCACTCCCCAATACCCAGTGAGCCATCCAACACCCTGTGAATATTTTGTTCCCCATCATCCTTTCATTTGATGCTTTATAATGCCTATTGGTGATCACTGCCCAAACCAATTATTTCCTTGGCTTTTGCAAAATGGTGATTTTTCTCATTCTCCCATTCCTCCTAAATTTTTCAGCTGGCATTCTTCTTGGGCTGTTTAGTGACCACTACAGCTAATACTGGGGAGGCAAGATGATCCTTAATTCCTTACTTTTAATTACCAATGTTTCAGAAAGGAATTGGTCAAGAGCTGCTTCCAATGGTATAATGTATGTATATGTTTTTAACTTTCAAATTGGAGCATAACATATATAAAGTGCACAGATTTTTTTTTAAGATTTTATTTTCATTTATTTACTTGAGAGTGTGAACAGGGGAAGGAGCAGAGAGTGAGGGGCAGGCAGATTCCACGCTGAATGCAGAGTCTGACACAGAACCCGATCTCATGACCCTGAGATCATGACCTGAGTTGAAATCAAGAGTCGGATGCTCAACTGATTGAGCCACCCAGGTGCTCCCACAGATTTTTAAAAATGATATTTATTTATTTATTTATAGAGAGCAAGCAGGGGGAAGGGCAGAGGGGGAGAGGGGGAGAGAGAGAGAGAGAGAGAGAGAGAGAATCCCAAGTAGACATTGAGCGCAGTCTGACACGGAACTGGATCCCACAACCCTGAGATCATGACCTGAGCCAAAATCAAGAGTTGGATGCTTAACGGATGGAACCACCCAGGTGCCCCAAGTGCACAGATTTTGAATGGAGAGCTAAGGGAATCTTTATTTCTATATAGCCATGCAACCACTATTTAAAAAAAAAAAAAAGGAACAGGGGCACCTGGGTGGCTTAGTGGTTGAGCATCTGCCTTTGGCTCAGAGCGTGATCCCGGGGCCCTGGGATTGGGTCCCACGTCGGGCTTCCTGCATAGAGCCTGCTTCTCCCTCTGCCTGTGTCTCTGCCTCTCTCTGTGTCTCTCATGAATATATAAACAAACCCTAAAAAAAAAAAGAAAAAAAGAACAATTCTAGCCCATACTACCTTCCCTGCCACAAAGTCTTATAATGATTATTTGTGATTGAAGAAGTGATTTCCAGGCTTGGCTGTGCCCATCTTGGGGCTGAGAGAGGTCAGGAAGGTGGGGAAATGGGTGAGAGGTGCAAATAAGGCTTCTAGTCCCCTTCCCATTGCCCACAGGGTTAGCCCTGAGAGCTCTGCCTGTCTCTCAGAAGCAGCTACAGGGTCTGAGTGACTTGCTCTGCCAGCTGGGATTTATCTTGGGCAACTTATGCCTGGAAGTCTCATTAATTCTTGGGGGGACTTTTCAGGGCTGGGGCTCAGCTGGCATTTCTAGGCAGATCAGGACTGATGCTACTTCTCCTCTTCCATGGAGGGTCATATCCAGGGGCATCAAAGCACAATGGGAAGTCCCAAAAAAGGAGACAGGCTGTCTGGGCTCTGCTGCCTCCAGTTGTGTGATCCCGAGGGAGTTACTTCCACCTGAGATTGTTTGCTTACCTGTCTAGTCGGGGGAATATTCCACTTTGCTGGGTTGTTGGGAGGATTTCTGAGGAATCATCTGGCTACCTATACTTCTCTGGCTCACCTCCTGCCACTTCCCTCTTTGCTCATTCTGCCCCAGCCAGATGTTTGTTCCTTCCCCACCTGGCCTTTGCCTCTGCAGTTCCCTCCACCTGGGTTTTATGGGGCCTGCTTCTTCTCACCACTCAGGCTCTGTTTGCATGACCCCTCCTCAGGTGACAGAGGCTACAGCACCCTCTCTTTCCTCCCCCACACCCTCTTATATTGCTCTCACAGCCCTTAAAAGCTTATCTCATGCATTACCTTCACTAATAATTGCATCTCCCCTAGAAGAATGCAAAGTCTGAGGATTTGTCTGCTTTATTTTTACATCCTGGGCCTTGCACACAAGAAGTGTGAAATTGGTTGAACTAGGAAACAGCAGCTCAGAGCTAGAGCCATTTTGTCTCACTGTCACACAGCAGAAGTGGAATTAGAACCATGGGCTCTGAGCCTTTGCGTTTATTGTCCTCACTGTGTCTAGTGGAGACTGGGGTGCAATATTTAAGGGACGGGGTGCCAAAACATTCACTTATTAAGATAACTAATATATTTTGAAAAGTCAAAATTAATGCAAAAACTTCCATGATCAAAATGTTTTCAAAAAAGTAAAAGTTCCGATCCTGTGCTTGCCTGACTCACCTCCCCTTAATCCCAAGTCCTGGCGGGTCCTATCTTTAACATTTTGGCATTTTGCTTATCACGGATTTATCGTTTTCCCATTAATTTTGACACTTAAAAAATATTGGAAAAAATATTAGAATGTCATTTATCCTGATGATCGAGTTTTTGCGCCCGAGGTGCGCTCCACCCTAATCCTGACCCGCTTCTATCTCTTGTCCCCTGGGGAAACTGAGGCAAGCAGGACGGTGAGGGGGGAATGCTCTGTGGCGGGGCTGGGGGGAGTGGGAGGGGGACGGTGTGGAGCCCAGCGGAGCAGCCCGAGCTCCCCCGGGAGGGGCTGGGCGCCGACCTTTGCTTATCGCCCGCGGTAGAAGCCTCTAATTAAGTCCTCCGCCTGCGGGAGACCTTTCCCAGGGCCGTCCGCGCCGCCTGCGGGAGCGAGATAGCCGCGGCCGTCCCGGCAGCAGTGACCTTTCCCTGCCCAACAGGGCGGGGAGGCGGGAGCTGGCGCGGAGGCCGCGTCTACGCAGAGGTGGCGGGGATGGGGGTTGGTGGCGGGGGAAGTTTGCTCCGGGTAGGGGAGCCAGGAATCGAACTCCACCTCGGCTCCCCTAGACCATCCCACCGTCGGAGGGCAGTGGGGGTAGGGGGAAAAGAGCGCCCAGTGACGTCATCGAACCCCCTAGCCCGGCCCCCGCCGCCGACGTCACAGACGAGCAGTGCACGTCACCGCATTCCTCCCGTGACGTAAGCGCGCGAGGGCAGGAACTGACCCACTGGGGAAGGGAGAAGTCTGAAGGGAGAGAGCTTTCCTTCCTCGCCTTTTATAGTTGGTAAGGCGTTTGAAGTACGCAGAGCGGACTACCGTTCCCAGCTGGCCTTGCTCCTCGCATGCGCACGGTCCCCAGCCGGAGAGCGCGGCAAACCTTTGGAATAGATTGACGTCCCAGTAGCTGAACCAAAAGGCAGGTTTTACAGCCGCAAACCAATCCCGACCTCACAGACCCCACCCCTTTATTCTTAGGCGGCCGCTTCCTCGCGGGAGTGACGGGTTCTTCTGCCTTTGAGGGCTCAGTTTCCTTTGATGGACATGCAGAGCGATGAATCAGAGCGCCGAGAAGTCGAGGAGGTGTTGAAAAGCGTGACTTCGGACCAATAGCTTCGCAGCAGGACCTAGCGCCGTCCAATCACTTCTCCCGGCGCCGCCAATCACCCGGGACTCCGCCCCGCCCGTGACGTGTGTAGGGTGGGTAGCAACAGTTGCCCCGGTGAGGGAAACGGAGGCGCCATAGCCACGGTAGTCGTGGCGACCAAGCAACCCGGCAACGCGAGTCAACAACAACAACCGCCCGGCCGACCCCCACCCCCACCCCCCCCTGCCTGGCCCGGGGACCCCGGCACGTTCCGTCCCCCTCCCAACATCGCCTCCGAGACCTCTGGAAAGCCCTTCTGCGGACACAAGTAGGAAGAAGCCGAGGTAACCGGGGCGGCCCCGGGGTGGCTGGCCGGGCCAGGGAGGGCGACGGGGCCCGGGAGGCGGGTGTCGCTGTAATCATAGTCCGGGGGGAAGGGGCGGGCGGTCAAAATGGCGGCGGCGACTGTCGGGGCCGTGGGGGAGGGGGCCGGGGCCCGGCTGGGGCGACACCACCCGCCCCTGGGGTCCGGGGCCCAGCCCCCGCGAGGGGCGGGCGCTAGCAGGCCGGCGGCGAGTGGAGGTCGGCCGGACGGGGCGGGGGGCTTTTATATGTTGGGAGGTGCGGAGAGGCGGGCCTGGGGAGGCTGGGCCAATGGGAGCGAGGGAGGGGCGAGGCGGGGCCGAGGTGAGTGGGCGGGGCCAGGTCGTAAGGTGTGGGCGGGGCCGGCGGGTGCGAGGGAGAACCGGGTGCGGCGGCTGCCGCCGGGGCCTTACCGCATCCCAGAGATGGGAGGCCACCTGTGCCGCGTCGCTTTAGAAACCGCCCTGCCCCCCCCGCCCCCGCCCAGGTCATTCCTAGTACACAGTATCTGCCACATCTGAGGCCTCAGTTTTACATCCTGTAAAGTGGGGAGAATCCTTGCCATCGTCCCTTTTCTGCATTTCAGGGACTCCTTTGATTCCTTTCAGGACTTTCTCTAGGGTTCATCTTTGAACTTTTACCCCATGTCCTGTTTTTGAATGTGGTTTGATGGAACTGTTAGCTAATCTTGATTTCAGCACTGCTGTCTGCTCCTAAATCTGTCTTCTTCTCCCTGAGAGAAGGCAAAGAGAAGCAAAGTTTCATGGCGAAGCTGTGGATTGGGAATATGGCTTTAGCCGGGAGGATTTGGTTTGCAGAAATCGGAGCCGACGGCAGGGAGGAGTGATCTTGGGTGACTGAGACAGAAGAACAGAAACTTGATTGCTTCTCTGGCAGCTGCTCTTAGACCTAGTGTTATCCCTGGGCAGAGACTTGTTTTTGGAGTGGGGATGATTTCTAACCATTCTGCCCATAAAGGTCTCCCTTTCTGGGCATGGGAAGCAAATGGCGCCCGAGGAAGTTTCTTAGATTTCTTAAGCTGCTTCTCTTGGCCGGACACATGTTTTTGTGTCAATCAAGTTGGTGTCAACTGGGTCACATGTCACTGAGGAGGTACCAGTCTCCAGAGCCACGTGGGCAGGAGCGCTACATGAAGATCAGAGGGAAAGGGAAGTGTTCCATGTTTGTTACAGGAGAATGTGAGCGACCGCTTTGCTGGGCAACAGGATCTGCCAGCTTGCTGGAGAACTTATTTTTTTCAAACAGCCAGCTGGGCCAAGTCCACTTTGCTTATTCTCTGTCTTGCTTTGGAGCTTGGCATCAGCAGAGCAGAGTGGTGGTGTGCAAACTGCAGCCGTTTTCCTTTAAAATCAATAAACTTCAAGAAGGATCATTTCAGGCTCTGCTAAAGCTTTCCCTCAAGAATTTGCGGGGTGGGGCGGGCCTCACTTCTCCAGGGACTTTTTTCTAGACTGAGTCCTCTTTGAGAGGTGGCAGGACCCCTTTGAAAGTTAGGAAGGGTGGGGATTAGTTTTCAGTACAAACCTGGAAATACCAAGCCTGCCTGAAAGGTCACCACCACCTGTTGGAAAGGCAGACTTTGAGCAGAAGGTGATGTTACCAATCAACTAGCTTTTTTTTTTTTTTTTAAGATTTATTTATTTATTCACCAGAGATACAGAGGCAGAGACACAGGCAGAGGGAGAAGAAGGCTTCCTGCAGGGAGCCCCATGTGGGACTTGATCCTGGGACTCCGGGGACATGACCTGAGCCCAAAGGAGACGCTCAACCCCTGGGCTGCCCAGGTGTCCCTCAACTAGCTTTGTTAACTGCTTGTCCCCACCCTCACCCGCCTCTTGCCCCATAACTTTTATATTTGAAGGGTCCAAGCCCAGAAGGATCTTTTGACAAGGGTAGAGGGCACTGGTTTGTTTTGCTTTTGTTTTTTGTTTTTTTGGGTTTTTTTTTTTTTTTTTTGGTTTGCTTTTGGAAACAATCACCTGCTTTCTAGCTGTGTGCCCTTGGATAAGTTATTTTACTTTTCTGGACCTCAATTTCCTTTTATCTAAGCTAGGGACAGTGATCACTGGTAATAATTTTAAGCTCATATTACTGTGTTATGGATTACATAAAGGAATGCATGTTGAGTATCAGATACATAGTAATTGCTCAAACTCTGTTAGCTACCACTGTCATTCTCATGATTGGCCCTTCCTGCTCAGCTCTCTGAATTACACCACTTGCATTTATTTTTATCATTTTGAATTGGGTGAGAGCCTAGTGGCTTTAAAGGTTGACTCACTTGCTGGGCTGTGTGGGCTGATGACAGAGATGAGAGAGAGATCCCAGGAAGCTGGATACCAGGACTCCAGTTTCTAGTGAGAAAGTGTCATTTGCCTTGCTCCTGAAGAGCCTTTCTGCCGCTTTAGGAGAGTAGCCAAAAAGCTAAATTCTCCTGGGCCTGCGCCCAGACTCAGCCCTAAGGCTTCCAGGAGGCAGCTGGGTGAGCCAGGGATGTGGGTGTCGTGGGAATGGTGTCTCTAGAGCTGAAGTCTTTGCCTTTCCCTCCCCATACACAGCTCAGCGTCTCAGGGGTGGGCCAGGCAGGCTCCCCCAGGGTTGCAGCCTGCAGATAGCAGCTGCACAATGCATAATGCTCTTCTTGGGCTGGGAAGCCCATTCTGTAATGCCCAGGGGGCATTACCTATTGCTGCTGCTGCATACGCCTGTTGCTGGCAGAGGCAGGAGGCAGGAGGCTGGAATGTGTTCACAAGGGTTTGTCAATTGGTAGATTCAAACCGGCCTTTGACACTCACTAGCAGTATGCTCCTGGCGTGTAGATACTTTTTTGACAGTAAAACTTGAGTCCCCCACCATGTGCCCGTCAGTGTTATAAAGAGCTGGAGATGCAGTGATGGGCAGGGCAGGCCAGGTCTCCGACCTGGGGGAGCTTGCATTTCTGGCCATGGAGAGAAAGGAAACTGTGAATAAGAGAGCAGACAAAGAAATACAGGGCCAGGAAGAAAATAAAACAGGAGTCTGTGCTTCAGGGGATCCCTGGGTGGCTCAGCGGTTTGGCGCCTGCCTTTGGCCCAGGGCGCGATCCTGGAGTGTCCTGGGATCGAGTCCCACGTCGGGCTCTCGGCATGGAGCCTGCTTCTCCCTCTGCCTGTGTCTCTGCCTCTCTCTCTCTCTATGTCTATCATAAATAAATAAATCTTAAAAAAAAAAAAAAAAGGAGTCTGTGCTTCAGAGTGCTTGGGGGTGGGAGAGGGGAGCACACCTGAGACCCAAGGTGGTGACATAGAAGTTGAGACCTGAATGATAAGAAGCAGCCAGCAGTGTAGAATGGGGGCAGAGGTGAGGTGAGTGTGTCAGTCAGGTGGAAGACTCTGGTGCAAAGGTCCTGAGGCAGGAGGCCTGGAGCATTCTAGGAGCAAGAGCTAGTTTGACTAGAACATTCAAAGTGAGATAGGAAGGACCTCAAGGCCCCATGATGCTTGGGAAGGGCTCTGGATTTTATTTTGTCTCTGTCATAAGAGCCGTCGAGCCTTCTGAAAAGAGGAGTGACAAGATAGGATTTGTGTTTTCAAAGAATCCTAAAGACTATAAAGGCAAGCATGGAGCTAGGAGCTAATAAAGAGGGTGTTGGAGGGGTCCAAGCAAGAGATGAAGACAGCTCAGTGTAGGAGGGTGTTGATGAAGGTGGAGAGAAGTATCCAGCCTTAGGATCTATTTTGAAGAAATCATTGAGCAATCTTAGACTCACTTGAATGTAGAGGATGAAGGAAACCCACATCTTTAGATCTAATTTCCCTGTTCTTCTACAAATTCCTTATTGAAGCCATTCTACAGGTGAGGAAAGGGAGTTTTCTTTCTGTTTCTTTAGGAGGGCTTGTTCCAAGATGTAAACCATTTGATTATAGAATCTCCATCCAAGACAGAGGTCAGCAGACAGGGGTTGCCACCTGGTTTTGTGTGGCCTGTGAACTAAGCATGATTTTTGCACTTTTAAATGATTGGGGAAAAGAATTACAAGAATATTTTGTGGTCTGAGTAAAATTTCAGGACATGTGATACCATATGAAATTCAAATCTAGGTGTCTATAAATAAAGTTTTATTAGCACATAACCACGCTCATTTGTTTACATGTTATCTATGGCTGCTTTCACACCGCAGTGGTGAGCTGAGTAGTTGCAACAGAGGCTGTCTGCCCACAAAGGCAAAAATATTGGCTGTGGCCCTTTATAAAAGTTTGCCAGCCCCTGATCTAAAGCAATTGATTCAAACATTCTCCCAAAACAGCTATTGGCTTTGGAGATAGGTGCAGCCATTGGCACTTTTCTTGGCAGTTTCATTGCCAAGGAACAGATTTGCTGAGCGATTCCCTTGTCTTGTGTGCCCTGCTCTGTAAAGGAAAGGATCTCATGCTGTTTAAATATTTGTGACTTATTTCTCTCTAGAGAGCACCCTGCAGAACTCTGCTTGACTTAGCCATCCACAAATGGAAAGAAAACGACTTCCTGGCCGAGTAATTGTGGGACACTCGGTGTCCGGTATTGCCCTTCCTGGGGACTGATTGACAGGGACAGTGCTGGGAAGGCCTCCAATAGAGAAGTGGGTTTAACTGTTTTACTAATCTCCCCTTCTCCTTTTCATGCTTGGCCTTTCAGCCTTTACTGTCGCCTCCTTCCCCTGCCCCTGAGTGGAAGGGATGGGGCCGGCAGGCTTCCTCCTCAGGGAGGAGAAAGCACCTGCAAGGGTGGCGCTTTTAACGTCCATTCCTTGTGGTAGGCACCACAGCAAGCTCTGCTAGGCCCCAGCAAGGCCCAGGCCAGGGTTTTTCAGAGAATTCCCCCAGGGCCATTGAACTCAGAATCATCCCAAGGGGGGGTTAGCTCAAAGAGCAGACTCTGGGGCACCCCCCCCTTTTTTTTAAAGATTTTGTTTATTTATTCACGAGACACACAATGAGAGAGAGGCAGAGACACAGGCAGAGGGAGAAGCAGGCTCCATGTGGAGAGTCCGACGTGGGACTCCATCCCGGGACTCCAGGATCACACCCTGAGTCAAAGGCAGACGCTCAACCACGAGCTACCCAGGCATCCCTGGGGCACCTCCTTCTAAGAGCCTGAGGAATGTGTGTGTCTCCTTCCCCTTTCTTCTGTCTCCACCTGGCAGGGTTATTTGTCCAGTGACAATGATAATAGTGACTTCCGTGTCTCAGCGCTTACTGGCTTGTCTCATTGGAGCCTTATGACGGCCCTATGAATTGGTGTCCTCACCATCCCCAGGCACAGATGGGGACACTTGAGTCCCAGGGGAAGGTCAGTAACGTGGTTGCGAATGAAGAGACAGGTCAAGGTTCATGTCGGGGTGGGTCTAACACCAGGCAGATGGACACAGATCAGTTGCTGTGACTCAAGCTCCTGCACTGGGCCAGAGTTTGGATGCAATGGTGTGAGGAGCCCCCAGATGGCAGCCCCTCTGAGGCTGGCAGGAAGGAGTTTGGGAGCGCAGGGGCTGGGGGACAGATGCCTTTTTCTAATGTGTGGCAGGTGTTTAATCTCTGTGGGTGGGGCTCAGGTCTCTCCCTCTGAAAAACGGGGAAGATGTTATCTTCCCTATTTGTGAGAAATAAACGAGCCCTGTCCCTGGCTTCCTGAGCAGGGCCGGGGGCTAAGAGCCTACATCCAGAGGTCAGAGAGACCTGGGTTCAAATTGTCTTCTTACCAGTTGTGGGGCACCCTTCACAGGGTTTTACTCATCTGTGAAATGGCCATGATGGCTCCTCTGCCATGGGGCTGCGGTGCAGAGGTGATCACAACAGAGGCTCCTGGGGCTTCTGGTTAACCAGCAGCAGTTGTTTCTCCCCCCTCCTTCCCCTTGCAAATCCTACTTAGTCACCAGTGGCTGGAGGGCCGCCTGTTGGCGTGAGATGGCCCACAGGTGCTCCAGGGTTAGCGCAGAATAGCTTCTGGTTCAGTGGCCAGTGGGCCCTGGAGTGTCACAGGTAACCACAGGCAGAGCTGTCAAAGTCAAATACTTCCCTGGGTCGGGCAGGGGTCACAAAGGTAGGGGGGTTGGAGCTTTTCCTCTTAACCACTCAAGTGTTTGCTCTGCTGTCCTCAGATACTCAGCAGCTGGGGATGGCCCCCATTAGTGTGGGCAGCGGGGAAACCATTTGCTCATCTTCTGATGAGGCTGAACTTGTTGAGAGAGGGTAGCCCTGAGCCGGAAGGGACAGGGCTGAGCAAGACAGACGGGGTGCCTAGCCCACTACCTGGGAGAGGGAACATGACTGCTTAGCATCCTGAAAAACTGCCTCCGCCTGGTTGGGCCAGCCCCATTCTGAGGTCAGCAGTGCCTGCTGAGCCTGCCCTGTGGCCAGGGCCTGCTCTCAGCCCAGTCCCCCTGGACTCAGAAGGGTACTCTTCCTGTGATGAGCTCACATGTGGTGTCGTCACCCATTAAGGTTCATTCAAGGGCCTGAAAGCCCCTGTAACCACAATATGCTTTCCGAATAAGGGCTTTTTGGACTCAAACACCTTCCCCTTGTCTGGCACCCCACTGGGAATGATACTCAGCCAAGAATCCGAGCCCAAATAGCAGGCATATAGGGAACTGGGACAGGCTGGCTGGGAGATGGCTTTCCCCTCCGACTTTGCCTTCCAGCAGTTAGCCAACTATTCAAGTGCTCAGAATGCCCAGGGTTCAGCCTCAGCCTGCTGTGTGCCTGGGGCAAGTTTCTCAACCTCTCCGAGCCTCAGCTCCTTATCTGCCAGAGCAAACCCAAACCCAGACATGATTATTGTAAAGTTTAAGATGAAATAATGTAGAGAGCATGGTGCTCCGTCTGCAGGAGCCCTCAGAAATGGGCCATTTGTCTCTGGGCGAGGGCCCAAGACCCCACCCTCGCCCACCCCCCTTTGTCACAGGGGTCCTCCAGGCACCAGGGACTGGGAAGGAAGGAGGCAGGAGTCCTGGACAGGGATGAGTGGAAGAGGCGTAGACTAGCCTCAGTCCATAACCAGTCCCCGTGCGGTGATGGGTTGGTTGTATCTGGCCACCAGCCTCAGGATTTAATTAAGTTAGTGATGAACCTAAACGTGTCTCTAGGGAGCCAGGAACTGTCCCTGGTTTCCTCTGCCTGTAGATTAATTCTTGTTTTTCCTTTTGTTTTTTTTTTTTTTTTTCCTGTTTTCCCCCCCTCTGCTTCTTCCCAAGAAAGAAAAAAAAAAGCCTTATTTATTATCATTTTCCCCACTGTTGGCATGGCAACACCAGCGTACGTTACTGAGCTACAGGCAGCCCCGCAACCATCCCAGCCACCACAGGCCCAGCCCCAGCCACCGCCGCCGCCACCAGCGGCACCCCAGCCCCCCCAGCCGCCTGCCACCGCTGCTACCCCCCAGCCCCAATATGTCACTGAGTTGCAGAGCCCCCAGCCCCAGGCACAGCCACCAGGCAGCCAGAAACAATATGTGACGGAGCTTCCGGCCACCCCCACGCCCTCACAGCCGGCTGGCGCACCCACCCCGTCCCCGGCGTCCCAGCAGTACATCGTGGTCACCGTGTCTGGTAAGTGGACATGCGCTCAGAGCCAGGGTGCTCTGTAATGACTTGGAGAGGAGTTTGGGGAATGGGCATCCTGGATGTGGGGAGCACAGTGATGCCCTCCCCAGCATGATGGCTTTCAGACTTGCTGGGGCTCCTGGGCAGGACTTGGCGGGTGTTTCTGGGGCAGAAGTAGTCAGGCCAAGCAGTGAGGCTTCTGTCCACCTATAAACGCCTTTCCATCAGGGCAGCTCTTAGGGCTGTTTCTTTCTTTATCCCCAAGTAAACTGCCACTTGAGGAAAGGACTAGGTGGTGGGCTAAAAGTTTGCAAACATCTGTTGGAGATGGAGGGTGAGCACCAGGCCACTGCACTCTGGGCCTAGCCTGGTTTCTCGCAGCCCCTCGGCCATCCTGCTTCTTCTGTAAAGGCTGGTAATGGCTTCATGAGCTCAGGGGATACATGCGAGGCTTTCACGGAGGCACTGTAGGGAGGTCAGCTGGGAGGCCTCCTGGAGGTGCCACATTTTTGGTTTTGGCAGGTCCCGGGGGCCAAGGAAGGCCATTGATTAGGCAATTTCATGATCATGTGGCCAAGGACCCCTGTTTCTCGCTGTGGTCTCTCTCCCCTTATGGCCGTGGAGAAAATGACCAGGAAGCCCAGGTCGTGGCACCCGTGATTCCTGCCCAGACGATCTTTCCCCCCGCCCCACTTCCCTCCATGATGGAGATGGGCCAAGCAGCAGGAACTGGGAGCAGAGGGTCAGGACAGGCAGTCATTCCCTTGAGAATGTGAAGCTCAGGCCAGGACTGGGCATCGTTAGTGGTTTCCAGTGTGTTCAGTGAAGGGGGGAGAATGTGGTGACCCCCCCACCCCAGTTTTTCCAGAGTGGTAAAGGAAGGGACGGGAATCAAAAAGCCATCTTAGGAGGCTGTGGAAGGGGCAGGTCAAAACTAGGCTTAGGAATATAGGACAATAAAGAGTGGCATGTGGCAACTGACATGGCCCCAGGGGACCAGAACAGGTGTAGCTGGGGCCCTGTGCAGCATCCTTTAGGCTCCTGGCAGTGTGGAGGTCCCCAGAGAGGGCTGGGGGTGGGGGCCTGCAGGGGCTCAGGGTAGTGACTCTTTAGCCCAGGGACTGGTCTGGAGGGGTGGCACGTGAGAGCCATGCTGAGAGTACCAGCCATGGACGTGGCCAGGGTTCCCAGGCCCCGCATCCCAGCGGGTTTCCAGCACTGCCCAGCTATTCTGCTAGGTTTTCTCACCAGCATGCCCCCACCCTGCAAGAAGCCCACCCCTACCTCCATCGTCTTGTCTCACTCTGCCATCCTGACCCCTGACCCCACTGCCTTCCTCACTGCGGACAGGCACCACCACATACCAAGAAGGATCCCATTTCCCCTGAGCCAGCCTCATCCCCCAGTCATCAGCAGCCACTGGCTCTCTGAGTCCCAGGGCCTCATCGCATCCCTCTCTTGCAGACCTTTCCCACCAGCATGCAGAGATGAAATAGCTCCATTTAATTTTTTTTATTATTATTTTTAATAGCTCCATTTTAATCAGAAATCCCAGTTCCTGTATCCAGTTGCTGCCCATGTCTTCACTTCCTTTTAAATCAGAATTTCTTGAGTGATCCACCCTCCCTTCTCTCATGCTCTCTCTTCTGCTTCTCTCTGCCCTCCCCTGCCCAGCCACCCCAGTTGGAGTCCCCCGACTTGTCCTCCTGCTGGGTCACTTCAGGTATTTGTTTTCCTGGGTCCTTGGGAGGCGCCTGACAACCTGGTCTCCTTCCTCCCAGAACTGCCCCCTGCCCTGGTCTCCATCCCATTCTTGCCTCCTTCTCCTCCCCTTCAGAGGAGGAGAAGTGCTGACCTTCGTCCAGCACCTCAGCTCTCACTGCCACCTTGGTGCTAACAGTGTGCCCATCTTGTGGTCCGTGCCCTGGGCTGTGGCCCCGAAGCCCAGCCACCTGTGATCATCCACTCAGGACTGAGTGGGCTCCTGAAGCCAGCATGGCCAAATAGAACCCTGGATTTTTCCCCTCATCTAATCTATCCTCTTTTGAGACTTCTTCATTCTAATAAATACCACCCCTGGTCCTGGCTCAGCATGGACTCCTACCCTACCTATCCTTGAGCCAGATGTCTTGTCTCTACCTCCTAAATGCTACTAGAACCACCCCAGCCCCCACCACCTCTCCCACCACCACGGCCCCCATCCTGGCCCAGCCTCTGCCCTCACCTGTCACAGTCCACCCGCACAGAGACCAGGAGGGAGCCCATCACAACCCACCCCAGATGATTCTGAGGCAGGGGGCCCTGATGACACTCTCTGGGACACCCTGACCTTGGCTTTCTCATCTGACAGGTGGCCCCCTGTGGCCCCTCCCACAAGGGAAGGGCTTTAAAAGCTCCACACTTCCTGTATCCCCTGCTGACAATTTTCTAGCCTCTCAGCTCTGGTCTGGGAGGCCTGCCAACTCCCCTCCCAGCCCCCACTCCCAGCCTTCCCTCTCCCCTCCCACACCTGCTCCAGCCCTACTGGCCTTCCCACGGCTCCAAAACCCACAAGGCTCAGTCTGGCTTCTAGGGCTTTGCACTTGCAGTGCCCTCTGCCTGGAGCACTCCCATCCCAAACCTCCTGGTGACTCGTCCCTTGTGTTCTAGTGTCAGTGCAGATCTACCTCCCTGACACCCATACCTCCCCACCTCCACTGCTCAATCCCTGTGTCCTCACTTTGCTTGATTTTTCTTAACGTTCATTACCACCTGAAGTGATGATGATGATGATGTCCAACCCTTCATCCCTGAGGGCAGGGCTCTGTCCACTGAGTCTTGGTGGCATGAGACCCAGGTGAAGGCTGGGCTGACCCGTCACAGCCCTCATGGTCTGTTAGCCCTGGGCAACTGAGAGCAGGTGGAAAGCCTCGCCTGTCACTGCTGGAGGACTTTGGTCAGCTTCCAGGGCATCTGATTGGCCATGGACTTCTTGGGTGTTGGCTTTGGCTGATCTGTGGTGGGGAGGTCCAGGGTCCTCTGGAAACGGCACATGGCTCCAGGCCCCAGAGCACCCCAACTCCTGGCACATTCCTCTCTCTGCCCAGCCTCCCCAGTTCTTCCTGGTCCATGGACTCCAGGGAGTCCCCAGGGCTTAGAGGTTGAGGCCTTTGTTCCCGCCTCCCCCTAATTCCCCCATCACCATGGGGTTACTCTGCTTATGTGCTGCAGTGAGTGGGCTGCTGGTATGACTTTCGGGATTCCTTCTTTGGTCTGAGGTAACCTTCATGGTCTTTCACAGGGGTCCTGGGGACTTTCTTTTCCCTACTGTTCCTTGTTCTGGTGGCAGTGAGCTTGTCCCCCGGAGGGTTACTGAATGGGCTTCCTCGAATTTTTCTGAGGAAGAGGAGGTTGGCTGTACCTCGTTACTCCACTTGCTGTTCTGTTGACCCTTCTCCCAGCCCCTGTAGTGAGTTCCCAGCACTCCTCCATGACTCTCTCATGGGTTAGCATCCCTTTTCATCTAAAGGTGGCCTTAGAGCCGCTTGAGCTCATCTCAGGCCTGGCGGGGGTAAGGGAGGTAACTGACACCAGTAAAAGGCAAGATGCCTGGGACTCCTCTGGAGCCAGAGCAATCTGAGCCGATCAGGGACCCAGGGAGACTCAGGAAGGAAACAGGGAGGGGCCCTGGGCCCAAACCTGGAGCCCAGGCTGAAAGCCAGCTGGGAACAACCCCACAGGCAGCTCATCCAGCCCGGTCCTTAGAGGCTCTGCCCTAAGTGTCTATGGAGGTGATGGGAAAGAAGCTCAGTTTCCAGGCTTAGTAACAGCCTTGTAGACCCATAAGCCCCTGTCTTCACAGGCTACCAGACTCTTGCCCAAACTCGAGGTAGAAAGAGGAGGGCACTGTGGGCCCTGGCAGCCACCCCCAGGAAGGTGAAACCAAGCCCGCCCACAGCAGATAGGGCTGGGCTGAAGGAGCGGCAGCAGCCAGCCTTTCTTCCCTGCGTCTCCCACACTTGGAGTCCCAGGGAGTCCAGGAAGACTTGTGTCTGAGAGGAAGATGGGAGGCTGTTTGTCAGCATCCCCAGCACAGATGGGGAAACCAAGATCAAGGGACCCAGGACCCACCAGCCCCCTCAGGAGCCCCCAACTGAAGTCCTCTCCTAGAGCAAAGGATCTGGAGGGAGGGAGCCAGATGGCCCTGCCGGGTGTCCACAGGGAGTAAGGCCCCAGCTCATCCTAATGGAGCCTCTCGGGCTTCCTCAGTCTTCCCCTTCATAGCTTGTGGTATTGGAGACATGAGTAGGTCTCGATGGGGAAGTGCAGGGCCCAGGGAGGAAGAGACGCTCATCAGATCGAGGGACAGGAAATCAGCTGCCACTTCCTGACTACAGACTTGAGACTGCAGGGCCCTCCCTGGTCTCAGGCACATGCCCAGAATGGAGGAGGCAGACAGACAGATGGAAAGGCTCTCAGACTTAACACCCCGCCCTCCCAGACACACTCAGCGAGGGCCACATGCAGGCAAACAGGAACCCACACACGGGAAGCCCCTCATCCGGACAGTAGACTCTGGAATCTCACCTGTTTATCCTCGTGATACAGGCCCGGCATGCCTGGTGGATGTGGGGGTCCCTGCCATCCCAGACTGTTTCCTGGGGCTTCCCCCACCCAGGCAGGGGCCTGATCTCAGCAGGTCCCCAGGCCTCCCAGCTGCTTAGGGTCCCACCGACTGAAAGATCAGCCGTGGTGTTTTCATCTGAACCTCCTGGCCAGCCCCCCCACTCACTCACTGCCTACCCTGAACTAGGCAAGACCTGTCACAGGCCACCTCGGTTGGGTGCCATTCCTTGGGATGGGCCTGGCTGCCCACGTCCTTCTGACACCCAGGTGTGCCGGGCCCCCCACGTGACTAAGGGCTTTCTCAGGTTTCTCCTGAGGGCCCATCTCAGTGGGGGCTGCATCCTTCACTGCTCAGGGAAGCCCAAGTGGATGCCCAGGAAGATTCTAGCCAAACGTTGGAAATGATGTCTCCTGGAATTGGCTGCAGATGCAGCTGGCCAGGCAGGCCTGAGGTTGCTCCAGTGCCCGTCCCACATGTGGCCAATGGGAGGCTCCCCACAACACCACCTTCCACATCTGGCCACTGCTTCCCCTACACCCAACACATAACACATTCATGAGCTCTGCCCAGGACTTAGTCCCTGGGGTTCTTGAATCGACCTGGAACTGCCCTTCTGCCCTGGCCAGGCCCCCTCCCTGTGTCCCCACATGGCTGAGGCCCAGCTCCCCACTCTGGAGGCATGCCCCCTTTGCCTCTCCCCTTCTCAGCTCCCTTGTTAATCACTCAGCGAGATGTGCTTGAAACTTGACCTGTGCCTGCCGGATAGAATCTCTGGGTACCAGCCCCCCTCCTGACTTCATAACAAGGCCCCAGCCCAGAGAAGGCTCTGCTTGGGCCACGCCTACTGGGAGGACAGTGTTTATTCCAAGAGGGCAGCAGAGGAGCTCTACAGCTGCATCCCTGGGGGTGGGGTGGGGGATTAGCTCCCCAAGGTTGTGGGTATAAAGCCACCCACTCACCCTGCTGTTCCCAAAGAGGTGGACCAGGAGTAAGGAGTATAGAACAGTTTCTCCTAGATAGACGGGGGCAGGGGCAGGGTGGGGGCAGGTGGGCACCATGTTCTACAATTGCCTCTTCTCGGCTGCCTGTCAGCGTGAGTAGCTGCCTGCCCACCTCAAGCCCCCTCTTGCCCCCGACCTACTGAGGACAGGGAGGCTGGGACAGTGGAGAAGGAGAGGGCCACAGGCTGGCAGGGCCTTGTAGGGTCACCCTTTTGACTATCTTCCATTCCTGGGAAGCCAGGAGTCATCTTGGTCCCAGAAGGAAGGTGGCCGTAGCATTTTGGTCCTTCTAGGGCTGCTGAGACCCCAGGGTAGAGGGCCAGTCACTGGAAGTCCATAGATCTTATCTGTTGGGAGAAGGGATCCAGCCCTTCGGGCCTCTGGTGCATCTTGGCTCCTCATTCACCCCTTCTGGTCTGGTTTTGGGATGAGGAGAGGTGGGGTGGGGCTGCTTCTGCACATCTAGGATCATAGGTCCTTATGGCTCACCTCAATGGGCAGTGTCAGGGCTGGCCAGGAGGCAGGCAGAATTCTTGGAGAGGCCCAGCGATGGTAGGGATCAGCTTCAGGCAACATCGTCCCATCCTGATGGATTCAGGCTTGGGCTCAGGGTGGAGGCAGGGACAGCAGGCAGAGCTGACCCAGTGACCCCTCCTCACAGAAGGCGCTATGCGGGCCAGTGAGACTGTATCGGAGGCCAGCCCAGGCTCCACAGCCAGCCAGACCGGAGTGCCCACTCAGGTGGTCCAGCAGGTGCAGGGCACCCAGCAGGTAGGACACACACACCCCTCCCCTGGGGAGGGCGGGCTGGGAGGATACACGAGAGGGGCAGTGGAGACTGTGGCCATGGGCACTGTGGCCTCCACTCCTGCCCTGCTGTCAGAGCCATCTGCTCACATGTTCTTATCAAGATGCTTGCTTCAAGTACCCCTCCACCCACCTGGGCCAGGCCTCACTGGGAAAGCTGGCATGGCTCAGGTTTTTATTCCTTGCCCCTACAGCGTCTGCTGGTCCAGACAAGTGTGCAGGCCAAGCCGGGCCATGTGTCACCCCTCCAGCTCACCAACATCCCAGTACCCCAGCAGGTAAGCCTGCCATGCCCGGCCTGGCCCTCACAGCCTCCCCCAGGGTAGACAGCCAACTCCCTGTGGCCTGCTCAGATTTGTCCTCACCAGCATCAAGGACATAGGCTCCAACCAGGCCCCTCTCCCCCCACCTGCTGCCTCCAGCAAGTGAGACCATGGCAGTCAGGGCCCATCGGAAAAGGATGACCCATACAAGTTATCTTAGTAGACAGAACTGAGGAGTAGCAATAAGGAAGGTGGCTTTTGGGTCCAGCCCCAGTGTCTCAAAGCAGAGAACCCAATGCCGGTTAGGAGCTGAGAGCCCGTAGCCAGCACAGGGACTGTGAGCGTGTGATGGTCTGTCCCCTGGAAGCCTGTGGGCAGGGTGGTGGGGCTCAGCATAGGACCCTGTGGCTCTGCCACTTACTGATTCCAGGACCTTAGGCAAGCACTTTTGCCGTCCTGAGCCTCTCTGTCACCCCTGTGAAGTGGAATTAGTAGCAGGGCTGTGCCGGGACTGTTGGGGCAGTTCTGTGAGCTAACAGGGGCACAGCACTAGGACATCTCCTGGTCTGGTAGCAGGTGCTCATGGCAACCGACAGGCTGCTGTGAGTGAACTGTGGTCCTTTCCCTCCTGGTTCTAGGCTCTCCCCACACAGCGTCTGGTGGTGCAGAGCACAGCCCCAGGCAGCAAGGGTGGCCAGGTTTCCCTGACAGTGCATGGCACCCAGCAGGTGCACTCGCCCCCTGAGGTAGGTGGTGGCCCCATCAGCTGACCTCCCTGTCTCTCTCTCCCCATGTACCCCCAGACTATACTTGGAGGGGTCCCTACCCCTCAAGCCCATTTTCTCCTGCCTGGGTTGAGTGGCTTGGCTGCCTGATTCATGGCCCCACTGGCAGTGAGCTGGGTCTAGCTCTGGGAGGAAGAAGCAGCCTCCACCTGGGTGGAGCTGGGCCTCCACTTCAGGGCTGCATATCCCAGGAAGGAAAGGAGGCCACTGGCCCTGCTCTGAGGATCCCCCAAACATCAGTGAGGGTGTTGGAGGCAGGCAGGCCACGGGTGCCTGGGAGCATGGGTGGTAGCATCAGGAGCTTGGGGTCAGACCCCCCTCCCCAGCTTAGCCATTTCTTCTGGGGGACTCTGGCGAGGCCCCTGGAGCCTCCCAAGCCCAGTGTTTTCTATGTGTAAAGCAGCAAATGATATGAAGTGCCGCAGCATGGCCCAGAGGACCTGCAGCCAGTCTGGCCGGGGTCGTGCCTGGCGCCACCACTCAGCTGTGTGGCCTTGGGACGTCTCTTCCCATCTGGTGCTTTAGCACATCATCTGTTAAGTGGGGATTCCCTCACCTCCCCCTCCTCACCTCAGGGGTATTAGTCTCTCTGATTATGGAGGCCACAGGCAGCCTCTGAGCTGAGGCCATCTGCCCTTGGGAGGCTGCCCCCCCCCCCCCCCCAGTGCCTCTGGGCCGGACTCCCAGCTTTGCCTCGGAGTGACTGGGGTAGGGACTCTTGCAATTCCGATTCAGGGAATTTGGCCAGTTAGTGGCATAGGAGGTTGAGATCTCTGTGTCCTGCCACCCTCCCCAAATAGCCCTTGGGAGAGCCCTCCTGAAAAGGGTTTTGTCAGGGCCTGGGCAACCAGACCATATTCTCGTGTCTCCTTCCCTTGCAGCGGTCACCGGTGCAAGCCAACAGCTCCTCCAGCAAGACGGCTGGGGCCCCCACGGGCACAGTGCCGCAGCAGCTGCAGGTCCATGGTGTTCAGCAGAGTGTCCCCGTCACCCAAGAGGTGCCAGGCCAAGGCGGGCAGTGGCTGGGGCAAGGGGTCCTGGCCAGGCAGCCTCTGCAGCCTCCTTGACTGTCTGGGAGCTGTGGCAGGGAAGGCTGCAGGAGCCCAGCAGATGGGGGTACAGCCTCAGCAGCCCCTCAACCCCTGGCCTTTGGCAAGCGCTTCCACCTCACTCCAGACTCAGCATCCTCCTCTAAATAATGCTTCTGCCCTAGGAGCCCAGGGGAGCAGGGTGGTCAGGGCTGCTGGGGGATGAAATGTGGTCTTCATGAGTGGCTTTCTGTGTGTAAAGCAGCAAATGATATGAAGTGCACGTGGCACTGTACGGGTGCTGGAAACTCAGAAATGTCCTGGCCTCTTTGGGCCCAGTTGCCTGGAGGAAGTCCCAAGGCCGAGTCCTGGCTTACCCCTAAGGAGCTTGGGGGAGGCCCAACCTCCAAATCCATGGCCAGCCTCTGGGAGGAGGCTATTGATCTGAGCTGCCAGTCGCCAGTCATGGCAGCTGAAGCAGCTTAAATGGCAAGGGATGGCTGCCACCTGGTTGCTATCACTCAAGTTGCGGGGTTCCAAACCCCTCAGAAAACCATATAAAACCATAGATTCTTCTCCCAAAAGAAAGCAGAAACCTCACCCTGAAGGATTCCCAGATGTTCCTGCCGGGTACCACAGACCCTCTGACCCTCCAGGCCTGGGTTTGAGCCGTAATCCACCACGCAGCACCCCCACCCTCCACCCCCTGCCCCCAGCTTGTGTCCCCTGTGTGGTGGGAAGGTGATCAGGAGGGTGATCAGGATCAGGTGATCCTGAGGGTGATCAGGATCCCTGCAGCACCAAGGATGTGGGGGTGTGGGGGAATCCATGTAGAGTAGAGGGGAGGACAGCAAGGACTCCCTCACTCAGGCCCAAGTTCAACTTCAGTTCTGCCATTTCCGGTGGGCCTCACTTTGCTGAGCCCAAAGTCAACGTGGTGTTGAATCTAACAGGCACTTGGTGAAGGGCAGGCAGGGAAAAGCTGCAGAATGGTGGCCTCTTTGGGGCCCCACGGTTACCAGAGTCTGACTTTCCTTTTCCCTCCCCAGAGGTCGGTGGTCCAAGCCACTCCGCAGGCCCCCAAAGCCGGCCCTGTGCAGCAGCTCACAGTGCAGGGGCTCCAGCCGGTTCACGTGGCTCAAGAGGTGCGTGTCTTCTCCACCTGCCTCCGGGCAAACCCCGGGACTGGGGCCCCGGGCTGGGCTGGGGAGGGGTGCGGGCCCCTCAGGGCGCAGGGAGGGAGGGGAGCGGGGGTCCTCAAGGGCCCCAGCCCGGCTCCAGGCTCCACTTGGGGCTGTGAGCTGCAGACTCGGTCTTGGCACATCCTCTCCCCCCGCCCCCGCCCCTGGCAGTTCAGGGGCCCAGGTTTGCTAAGAGAGAGATCTGGATTCTCCCCTCCCTGAGACACCTGGGGGGGAGATCTGTTGGGTTGCTGCATGAGCTCAGCGACCCGGTGGGCGGCGGAGGCCTGGAGCCCCGCCCGCGGCCGCCCCGGGTGACCCCCCAGTGTCTCTGTTTGTCCTCCAGAGCTCAGGCAGTCAGTTTCCCGCTAGGAAGGCAGAGCAGCAGGAGCCCCGGCCCACGCCGCCGCCGGAGCCGCCGCCCCGGCCACCCACGCCCGGGCCCCGGCCGAGCGCGCTGGCCCCGGAGCCGCCGGCGCCGCTCCCGCCCGCGCGCAGCGGCGAGGTCCCGCAGCTAGGCAGCCCCGAGCCGCCGCCGCCCCATTACGAGCCGGGCGCCGAGCAGTGGGTGGAGCTGGTGGGCGTGCTGCCCCCGCACCTGCTCCTGCCGCAGCAGAAAGTGGTCTTCGAGCCACTGCCCGGGCTCCCGGCCCGAGCCAGCCCCGACCAGAGGGTCAGGATCCAGAGAGTCCCCCAGGTGCTAGTGTTCGGCACGGCCGCCACGGCCCTCAAAGTAGGTGGCGGACGTACGGGCGGGGGGCGGCGGGCGGGCGGGGGCGGGATCCGCCGGCCCCGGCCCGTGCCCGGCCCCGCAGGCCCTGGAGACCCCCACCCACTACCACCTCCTCCGCCGCCGCCCGGCCAGTCCGGGGACCCGCCTCTGACCCCACCCCCACCCCACCCCCAAGGCGGGTTCCAGGCCCCCGGCTCGGCTCCCACAGACGGGTGGGGGTGGGGGTGGGGAACTCGGGCCCCGCCCCCGAGGCTCTGTCAGTAATTCCAGGTTCCGTCCCACGAACCGGGGCCCCACCTCTGATCTTTCACTCCGCCCCTGACATCCTGGACCGAGTTTCCAGGCCCCGCCCCTGCAGACGGGGATCCTTCCCTCGATGCAGGCTCCACCCCCGAGGCCCTGTTTGTACGTAGTTTCAGGCTCTGGCTTTGACTAGCTGTAGTGACAGCCCTGTGCCAGGGCTTGGCTCTATCCCTGGGGTCCAGCTTCCACGCCCACAGTACGACTCTGGGGTCCTCTCAGCCCTCTCCACTTCAGGCCCTTCTCTTGCTGTCCCCAGTCTAAGCACAGAGCCCTGGCTCTGACACAGCTCAGCCTGATTCCCAGCCCTGGCCGAGCCCGCGGCCCCTGGGCCTCTGACCCCAGGCTCTGTCCAGGATGTATTCAGAAAGTCCAGACATGCAGCCTGGGGGAGCCAGGTGTCCTTGCAAGCTTGGACAGCCACCAGCCCTTTAGAGATGGAGGCAGAGGAGCTGGCCCACCCCTGACCTCCTTTGTGCCCTTCCTCCCACCCCAGGTGCAGCAGCTGCAGCAGGTGCCTGTCCCACACGTGTACTCCAGCCAAGTGCAGTATGTGGAGGGCGGTGACGCCAGCTACACGGCCAGTGCCATGTGAGTGGGCAGAGGGCTGGGGGAGGGCAAAGGAGGGGATGACCTATGTCTCTGCCCAGGACCCTGCTAGGACTTGAGGCCTGCGTCCCAACCCCAAGCAGACCAGCCCGCCTTCAAGGCCTTGGGTTGACAGATGGTGGGTGCTTTTTAAGGATAGCCAGCAGCCGCCAGGCAGGGGCAAAGCAGAGGGAACCCCTCGCAGCTTGGCAAAAGCACCCCAGTGTAATTTAGGGCTTTGGAGTCAGATGGGCCTCGTCTTTAGAAAAGGAAAAAGACAATTTTACTTGTAACAGACTAAATTATCTAAGTAATAGAGAATGTTAAACAGTGAAGAGGAAATCTTCACTGTTGGGGATCCCTGGGTGGCTCAGCAGTTTAGTGCCTGCCTTCGGCCCAGGGTGTGATCCTGGGGTCGCGGGATCAAGTCCCACATCGGGCTCCCTGCATGGAGCCTGCTTCTCCCTCTGCTTTTCTGTGTGTCTCTCATGAATGAATGAATAAAATCTTTAAAAAAAAAAAAAAAAAAGAAATCTTCACTCCTGATGCCCAACCTTGCTTCAAAGGGGGGGCTGTGACCTGTTTCTTTGTTTCCTCCTAGAGATGTTCTGAGAATAGAAACTACCCCCTTTTTTGTTCAGAAACAGGCAGAGTGTTCTCTCCCTTATTTTTACCCCAGCGGTGTGTCTTGAAGCTCTGCCTTGTTTCCGTGAGTGGGCTCTGGTCGCTCTGTTTAATGGCTATGTGGCGCTTCACTGTGCAGATGTCGCACAAGCCACATAGTCAGTGCACATCCGGCTGACACCTGGGTGATGCCCACTCCCACACTGCAGCATTAATATGTACCACAGCAGGCACATGGCATGCCCCAGGCCTGCCCTAGCCCTGGCTCTGGTTCCCTCTCATCCCGGATACCCCACATACCACCTTCTCCCATCATCCATAGTAATAATTGCAGGATTATAGTGATTATTGTTTTAATTATTGGAAGTTTCCATTGGTTTTCTTTGCATTTGTTTTGTTTTTCTTATATCCTCTCCCCTGTCCCACGTGGGCATGATGCTGTGGATTAGCTCATGGAGCAACTCAGTCTCCGAGTTATGATGCTGTAGTAGATCCCAAGGGTGTAACCCAGGCACCTGAGTCATGGTCCGTGGCATCCAGCTACCTCATAGTTCCCTTGATTTATTTCCAGTGCTGCCAGTCAGCCATGCAGACCAGAGTGGGTAGTGAGCATAGGGGACACTCTGGAAAAGAGTATGGCCCCCTAGGGCCTCTAGGGATGTGAGACGCGGAGCCGAGGCACAAGCCCAGACCTTGTGGTGCCACGCTGGCTCCTTCTGCCTCCCCTGGTAGCATCTGTCCTTTGCTTCGTTTGAATTCTACTCTCCGTGATTATAGTATGTGTGATCGCACGTAGCCCATCATTGCCGTCAGATTCTTCTGTGTGAAGTTGTTAGCGGCATTGTGTCTTCTGTTTCTCTCTTGCAGTGAGTTTTTACTGGGTTCCCAGCCCTTTGCCAGCCTGGATCCCCAGCCCTTTGCCAGCCTGGATCCCCACCCTGGCCAAAGCCCCTGCACCTCTGTCCCTGGCCCCATCTAGGCCGTGCCTAGAGATGCATACATTCATTCATTCAGTCAGTCAGCATGTGGGGCTCTGGGCTGGGCTGGGCTGGGCTGGCTACGGTCCCTGCCTGGGGGTGGGGTGGAGGGCACTTGATGGGGCTGCTTGGGTCCCATGCTGTCAGGATTGCTCCGCACCACCTCAGTCCATGTGGACCAGGGTGCTCTGGTCAAGAGCTGCATCTTGGTGTCCAGCAGGCAGGGTGCTCAGCTCTGGTGACCGTACCTCCCCCCAGCCCCCACCCTCATACCTCTCCTTGCTGCCCCCAGAGCCCCAGAGGCCTTCAAGTCTCCTTCCCCTGCTTTCCTCGGGAGACTCCAGCAGTGCCTTCTAAGGCAAGCCCCACCTGGCCGGCTTTGCTCTCTTCTTGGTTTTCTAAAATTTGATGTTGTTTTTAATCACTAATATGTAAAGACGGCTCAGAAACCCAAACTGTGCCCAGCGCTGTCTTGTGAGAGGCCTGCTCCCCTCCATGGGCCTCCACCCCCACGGATGCAGATGGAGATATGAAATGGGGCCTAGTCGCCCCACTCTTCTGGAAACCCCATCCTTTCCTTTCCCCACCTCTTCCATTTACCTGACAGAATGTTCTGGAGCTGCTTCTCTGGGCAGGACCTTCCTCTTTCTCTCTCATCCCTCCATAGAATTCTGACACCTTTCACTTAGCATTCCTCTAAAGATGGACCCCAGTTTTCACTCTCTTGCTTCACCCTGCAGCCGTGAGCCTGCATCGTCTGACTCCGGTCCAGGGATGGCTTAGGGAGAAGGCTCCAGGGCAGGCTATGTCGCTGCCTCAGAGGGACGTACTCTGCACTCCAAAAGTCATCGCTGAATGACTCCCCCGGGTGGCTCTCCCCCTTTCTCCAGCACCTTCCTGCATTTTTTACCACCTGGGCATGGCCCACCTTCTGCCTTGATTTACCTTCATGCTTGCTTCTCCTCTGTCTTCCCCACCACATTAACTCCCCCAGGCAGGGCCTTTTCTGCTTACCCACTGCTGGGTCTAAGGCGCCTAGAACAGTGTCCAGCATACAGTAGGTATTCAATAATTGTTTTTTGTTTGTTTGTTTGTTTGTTTTGTTTCGTTTTGGATTGACTGTGTTGGCCTATTCCAAGTTGGCTTCTTCCCACCTGAGATGTGGGAAATTAGAAATTAGAAAAAAAAAGAAATTTTTTCTGAAAAATTTTGTGGACTCCTGTGCCAGGGGCCACTTTGATGATGAAATAAGAAATTGTGTCCCACCAAGCACTCAGGGCAGTGCCTGGTCCCGTGTAGGTAACTAGGTGTTGGCTGCGCTGGGGCTGCTGCTCCTCACTCCCTTCCCGGGAGGGGCCTGCCCCCCAGGAGCCCCATCCGTCAGGCTCTGGCCCTCTGACTCCTCCCTCTGCTTCTCTCTCAGCCGCTCCAGTACCTACCCCTACCCGGAGACGCCGCTGTACACCCAGACAGCGGGCACCAGCTACTACGAAGCTGCGGGCACAGCCGCCCAGGTCAGCACACCTGCCACCTCTCAGGCGGTGGCCAGCAGCGGCTCTGTGCCCATGTATGTGTCCGGCAGCCAGGTCGTCACCAGCTCCACCAGCAGCGGAGGTGGGGCCAGCAACAGCAGCAGTGGCGGCAGTGGCGGCGGTGGGGGAGGCGGCGGCGGGGGTGGTGGCAGTGGTGGCGGCAGCGGAGGCGGCAGCAGCGGAGCAGGCACCTATGTGATCCAGGGCGGCTACATGCTGGGCAGTGCCAGCCAGTCCTACTCCCACACCACCCGTGCCTCGCCAGCCACCGTAAGTGCCAGCGTGGGCCCCAGAAGAGGCAGGTGGTGGGAGGAGGGGGACTGGATGGAGGTGATGGGGCTGGGTGGTCGGTGGCCACCATCAGCCACCATAACCATTGCACCAGAGTCCTCAGATGAAGATATTCTGAGATCAAATCCTCACTGGTAACCTCAGACAGGTCCCAAGCCTCTCTGGGCCTCACCTAATACGCATGAAGCTGCTAGAACAGTGCCTCACAAAGTGTTGTCTCCTGTGATTATAACTGATGATGGTGGGTATAGAGCAAGGGGAGGGAGAGGCAGGCACCAGCGTGGGGGGAGCGGCCCTGAGCAAAGTTCTTTGTCCATCTGAAGGCATCAAGACAAACTCTGCCCAGAGGTAGGCTGTATGGAGTCACATGGGCAGAGCCCCCCATTAGCTCTGTGACTGTGGATGGGTCAGGGCCTCATAGTCCTGGGAGGAGTCCTCGTAGTCCTTGTCCTCTTGGAACTTGGGGTCTGGAGTGATATTAAGACTGCCCTTTGCATAGCAACCCATCATGGACCTCATAACCAAAATAGAAGCTTCTTGGAAAGCAAGCAGACCCTCCCTCATACTCCCGTGCAGCACGGCTTCTAGTCTTTTTTTTTTTTTTTTTTAATGTGGTTGTGACCTACCTAATTTTATGACCCCATAACGGGTCCTTACCTGAAGTTTGCAAACATTCTGTGCTAGAACAATGCTGTCATATAAAGCATTTTCCATTGATGGAAATATTCCTCTGTGCTGTTCAATAGAGAGGCGTCTGGCCACATGTTGCTAGTGAGTACCTAAAATGTGGCTGGGGTCACCAAGGAACTGAATTGAGTTTGTTTTTCTTTAAACTATTTTAATGTAATTGTAGTTTCAAAGGAAGCTGCAAAAATAGTACAGGGAGATCCCTATGCCCACCCCCCGCCCTTACCCGACTAGTTACATTTTTCATAGCTGCAGTATAGCATCCAACCAGGAAACTGGGTTTGGTACAGTGTGGGTGTCTACTTACATCTCATCACGAGTGTACATTTGGGAAACCACCACTACAGTCAAGATGCAGGACTGTTCCATGTCACAAGGATCGCCCTCCTGCTCCCCCTTTATAGTAACTCCCGCCCTCCTCCCTCCTGGCATCCCTAACCACCACCTCCTGCCCCCCCCCACCCCCGCAACCACGAATCTGTTCCCCATTTCTAGAATGCTGTCATTTAGAGAATGTTCTGTGAATCATACTCCACATGACCTTTTGACATTGGATTTTTCCACTCAGTATTAATTAATTTAAATAGCCCCATGTGGTTGGCAGCAACTACAGTGCAGTTTTAGAGAATTCATGGGATGTAGTTCCCATCGGTGATTATGATATGATGGGCCCTACAGTGTGGTTCTCAGGATCGCAATTGGAAATAGGTACAGAGAGCATTGACCAACGAGTACTCGAGAAACTAAGGTGATTCTTAGTGCTCTTCTGTCCCTGGTCCGGCCCCAGGTTCAGTGGCTCCTAGACAACTATGAGACGGCGGAGGGTGTGAGCCTGCCGCGGAGCACCCTCTACTGCCACTACCTGCTGCACTGCCAGGAGCAGAAGCTGGAGCCCGTCAACGCCGCTTCCTTTGGCAAGCTCATCCGCTCTGTCTTCATGGGCCTGCGCACCCGACGTCTTGGCACCAGGTGGGCCACCCACCCTCGACAGCTGCAAGGCCCACCCTCGCCCCCACCCCAAGTTCTCCAGGGCCGCAGCTACCCCTCTCATGCCCTTACTCATTCTGCTCTAGCTCCACTGGCCCTTTCCTCTGACATCCCCACGCTCCCACCACAGGAACTTTGCATGAGCTGTGACTCCACCTTCATGTGCTTTTCTCCATCTCCTTACTTAAATGCCCTCCTGGCCTCCTTAACTGAAACTGAAGCCTTCCCACCTCCCTCTTCCCTGACACTCCCCACCCCCCCTTCCCTGCTTGCTCTCCCTCCTTACTATGGAGCACTATCCCACATGCCTTTTGTGGTTATTCTTTTCTTTCTGATCTGGCCTCCAGTGCTGAAATGCACTTACCTTGAGGGTGTGGTAGCTGCCCACAGTTGGTGCTTAATCAGGGCCTTCAAGTCTGAATTTATGTAGGAAAGAACAAGGGGCCCTCCCCTGAGCCCACCCTTCCATTCTAATCCTTCGCAACCCTCACACCTCCCTGGGGTGAGCTCTGCTCATCTCTCGAGTCCAGGTCCCGGCTTAGGTGTCACCTCATTCACTTACGCATAACCCATGGGCAAAGTACCACGTCTCTCTGTGCTGCAGTTTCCTCATCTGTCCCTGGAGGATGCCAGAAGCACCCTTCATAGGATAGAGCTAAGGGACACATGGATTTGTATATGCTAAGTGCTCAGAACAGTGCCTGGCAGATTGTCATAACTAGTAGTCAACAAGTACTGTTGAGCTCCTGCCCCATGCCGGCATCGGAGGCTGAGGAGTGCCCCAGACGGCTGGCCCTGTCTTCTTGGAACTCAGTTGGTACAAGGGGACCTCTCTTGGCACCCACAGCCCCTGTACTTTCCCCAGCACAGCACCCCTGGCTCTGTGGAACATGGGTCTTGCCCCCAAGCTGTGTGGCCCCCGAGCAGGGGAGGCAGGTGTGGTATGAAGGTCCTGGTGGACGCCTGGAGGCCCCCCAGCCGAGCTCTCAGCCTCTGCCTCCCTCCCAGGGGCAACTCCAAGTACCACTACTATGGCCTGCGCATCAAGGCCAGCTCGCCCCTGCTGCGACTGATGGAGGACCAGCAGCACATGGCCATGCGGGGCCAGCCCTTCTCACAGAAGCAGAGGTAGGAGGAGGGGCCGGCTCTTGCCTGTGCCGGTGGGTGGGGGAGGGCGTGCTGGCCTGTCTCAGCGCCCCACCGGCTCCTTCCCCAGACTCAAGCCTATCCAGAAGATGGAGGGCATGACCAACGGTGTGGCCGTGGGGCCGCAGCAGGCCACCGGGCTGTCCGACATCAGCGCCCAGGTCCAGCAGTACCAGCAGTTCCTGGGTGAGAGCACCCTGGCCCATGGGGCGGGGGCCGGGCTGGGGTTCATCTGCCTTCCCTGAGCCTCCCCATGACCCACTGCTCACAGGAAACCCCCGCTTGTGAGGAAAGTTGAGGACACCTTGATAAGACCCCAGGGAGGGGCTTGAGGGGGGCAGGCAGGTGGAGGGTAAAAGCCCTCATAGTGTCCTCTCCTGCCTCCAGATGCCTCGCGGAGTCTCCCTGACTTCTCAGAGCTTGACCTCCAGGGCAAAGTGCTCCCTGAGGGCGTCGGGCCTGGGGACATCAAGGCCTTCCAGGTCCTGTACCGGGAACACTGTGAGGTAGGGGCAGCTGGGCAGGCAGGCAGGGGCGAGGGGAGGGCGTGCTGCCCGCCCGGCCCCGTACTAACCCCGCCACACATCCCTGAGCACCTAGCCTCCCCAACAGGCCATTGTCGATGTCATGGTGAACCTGCAATTCACACTGGTGGAGACGCTGTGGAAAACCTTCTGGAGGTACAACCTCAGCCAGCCCAACGAGGCGCCTCCGCTGGCCGTGTGAGTCCCTCAGTGGGAGTGGGGAGGAGAGCAGGAGGGGGGCACCGCGGAGTCAGCACCCAGGGCCAGGGCAGCCAGACCTTGGCCGCGGGTGCATCTGCCTGCACCCTGCAGTTGGTGGGGTCCCCACAGCCTCCTGACCCCTGCTCCCAAGCATGCTTGTGCATCTGCATGGGGGACAGCCAGCCCCACTAAGCCATTTCCTCCCTGCAGTGGGCAGGGGCCTGTGTGTAAGACCTCCCCCATCTGACCTGGGGGGTGGGGGGCGGGTGCCCACAGGCATGATGAGGCTGAGAAGCGGCTGCCCAAGGCCAGCCTGGTGCTCCTCTCCAAGTTTGAGCCAGTGCTGCAGTGGACCAAGCACTGTGACAACGTGCTGTACCAGGGCCTGGTGGAGATCCTCATCCCTGACGTACTGCGGCCCATCCCCAGTGAGTACACAGCAGCCACCCCACCATTGACCACCACCCCACCACCCCGCCACCATCCTGCTCAGCCCCTCCTTGCTGCCCCCCTCGCAGGTGCCTTGACCCAAGCGATCCGGAACTTTGCCAAGAGCCTGGAGAGCTGGCTCACCCATGCCATGGTGAACATCCCTGAGGAGATGCTGCGTGTGAAGGTGAGGGGAGATGGGGGGCTGGGCACCGGCTTACAGGGAGGGCCCGATTGGCCAGCCTGGGTGCACAGCCCAGCTCCTGCCTGTGGAACTGGGGGCTGGAGGCCATGGTCCCCCATAGAGGCCATAGCATTTGTCCTGCCTGTTCTTCAGAGTGAGCTTTGGGTATTGTTTTGACAAACCAGCTTCCTCAGGTACCCACTTCTGAAACACAACCCCTTTGTGGTCTTTTGTACACAACACAGTATCTTGAAAAAATAAAAACCAAATGCAACTTGAAGTAGTTCTCTCCAGACAGCTTCAATAGGAAAAAAAAAAAAAAAACAGCATCTGTGGGGGAACAGAATAACGGGACTCTTCATCAATGCTGCACATTCACTAACTACTCTGATGTGAGGAGTTAGATGTGATGTGCTTGCTCTTGAGCAAAATAATAAAAGGAAGGTAAGGGGGGGTGTCATCCTTAAAATGATGAGACAGTTACACAGAACTGGGCATCTGAGGCATCACCCCTGGGTGCAGTGGAGAGGTGGAAGGTGGAAGGAGTAGAAGCTCGATCCAATGAATAAATAAATGCATTCATTCATTTATTCAGCATGTATTTATTGAGCACCTACTGTGTGGCAGTGCGGTTCTCAATGCTGTGAGCACAGCAACCACTGAGATGGACAACACCCCCCCCCCAACCTGATGTTCAAGGGAATAACAGTGCAAGCACTGCCCTTTCTAGTCGGTGCCCTCTGAGGGTTTCTGTTGTGTCCTAATCCTTAATAATAATGCAGGTCAGACACATTTCGTGAATTTTTTTTTGTCCCATACTTTGGGTGTCCACCCGAAGTTTGAAAATCCCGACCCCTTGATCTGTCAACCAAAGCAATGAGGTACAACCTTCTCTTTTAGGAGAAAGAAAGGCTCCTAGAAGTTGCAGCTGCAGCGGGTGGAGCAGGGCTGAGGGGGTGGGGGGTGGGTTCCGCACCAGCGCCAGCGGCAAGCACACGCGCACCCCCCCCACCCCCGCCCCGCAGGTGGCAGCGGCCGGAGCCTTCGCTCAGACGCTGCGACGCTACACGTCGCTCAACCACTTGGCGCAGGCGGCTCGGGCCGTGCTGCAGAACACCGCGCAGATCAACCAGATGCTGAGCGACCTCAACCGTGTGGACTTCGCCAACGTGCAGGTGAGCGCCGGACAGGGCAGGTGAGCGCCGGACAGGGCAGGTGAGCGCGGGACGGCGCAGGTGAGGGCGGGGCGGCCCGGGGCGGCGGCTGAGCCGCAGGCACTTGCCCGCTGTACTCCAGGAGCAGGCCTCGTGGGTGTGCCGCTGCGAGGACCGCGTGGTGCAGCGGCTGGAGCAGGACTTCAAGGTGACCCTGCAGCAGCAGAACTCGCTGGAGCAGTGGGCGGCCTGGCTGGACGGCGTCGTGAGCCAGGTGCTCAAGCCCTACCAGGGCAGCGCCGGCTTCCCCAAGGCCGCCAAGCTCTTCCTCCTCAAGTGGTCCTTCTACAGGTGCGCTCTGGCTCTGCGGGCGGCCCGCGCGGGACAGGGCGGGGCCTCGGGCGGCTCCTCCTCTCTGGGGCGGGCCAACGCGGGATCACGGAGGCCACGCCTCCTCGCGGAACGTGGGGCCCGAGAAGACCCCCCCCTCGGCTTCCTTGGGGCGCAGGAGCGCTTTCACCAAGGCGGAGGCCCTTCCGGCAGTGGGCAGGGTGAAGCCCCTAAGCTCTCACGATGGCCGCGCCGGGGAAGCCCGTGCGGGCCGGGGTAGCTGGGTTTGCTGGCGCCCCGGGCCTCATGGCCTCCTCGCCGCCGCCACCCACAGCTCCATGGTGATCCGGGACCTGACCCTGCGCAGCGCTGCCAGCTTTGGCTCTTTCCACCTCATCCGGCTGCTCTACGACGAGTACATGTACTACCTGATCGAGCACCGCGTGGCCCAGGCCAAGGGCGAGACCCCCATCGCGGTCATGGGCGAGGTGCGCGCGGCGGGGCTCGGAGGGCGCGGGCGGGGCGCCCCTCGGCGGGATCCTCACTCCCTGTCTTGCCTCCTTGCAGTTCGCCAACCTGACCACCTCGCTGAACCCCCTAGACCCGGACAAAGGTAGGCGGGGCGTGTCTCCAGGCCTCGGGGCGGCTGACTGTGTATGTCTGTGGGGTGGGGGGGGTGGAGGCGGCGCCCCCCGCTGAGCCGGGCCCGCTCTGTTGCCTCAGACGAGGAGGAGGAAGAGGAGGAGGAGAGCGAGGATGAGCTGCCGCAGGACATCTCGCTGGCGGCCGGCGGCGAGTCGCCCGCGCTGGGCCCTGACGCCCTGGAGCCGCCGGCCAAGTTGGCACGGACAGACGCGCGTGGCCTCTTCGTGCAGGCGCTGCCCTCCAGCTAAGCCCCGCGGCATCCCCCGCCCCGCCCGCCCCACCCCCGCCGCCCGTCCACTCCAGGGTCCCTCACAGCTTCTGTGGCTTCGCCGTCACCGTTCCAGCCTCGGCCAGGGCCGGGAGGGGGCCTCCAAGACAGGGAAGGCTAGGGGGTCCCCGCCCCCAGTGGGGCCGGCACAATCACAGGGCCGGGCGGAGCCGCAGCTGCAAACTGACACAAAGACGTGCCTTAAGGAACCCGCCGCCGTGCCCAGGTGCCCCGTGGGACAGCCAGCTAGGCTCCTTGGCCCCCCGAAGGCCTCAGCATCTCCCTCCCCCAGTCCCACCCTCCCTCCCGTCATCCCGGGGGGCAGGCAGGCAGGCCCCCCTCCCCTGTGGAACCGTTAACTTATTCAGCTCGCTGGCTTTGCACAGTCTGTCCCGGGCCCAACCCTGAGCCCCAGGTGGGCACAGGTGGGCATCACCTGGGGACCCCCACTGTCAGCAGCAGCCCCGGGACCCCTCCCCCAGCAACCCCACCGCTCCCCACTCCTTGGTATAAGTGCAATTAAAGCCGTGGGTGTCGCATCTTCTCCAGAGCTGGGCCCTCCCTTGCCCCGCAGCCCTCGAGGGGGGCACTGCCCAGCCTGGTTGGGGGGAGGGCGGCAGGGGGCACTGCCTCCAGCTTCCAAAGAGCAGCAGGCTGGGCTGGACCTGGGAGCCCCTAGGGGCCTGCTGCCGGCAGTGGGGCCCAGAAGTGCCCGCCTGTCCTGGCCCAGGCTGGGGGCTCGGCTCCCTCAGATCCAAGACCCCAGTGTCCCAGGTCACCCGCCTCTGGTTTGTAATGGAACCTCTGTGCTCCTTCTCTCCCGGGAGACTGTGCTCCTCCTCCGTGCAGTGCGACCCGCCCCCCACATGACTATTGTGCGATTTGTGAGCCGCCTGAGCGGAGTTGGTAACTTGTTGGTTTTTTTCCAACCATCATGGCCTTATCTGTTCCGGTTTTCTCAGTGTCTTCAACCTGTGAGATAGATGTTTATGGCAAACAGCAAAAAAAAAAAAAAAGAAAGAAAAAAGAAAAAAAAAATCTGACCTATTGTATAAAAATCACTATTTTGTGTGCTCCGCGTGCTACAGCTTTTGGGGTGGCCCCCCCTTCCCCTACCCACTCCCTCGGGGCCCCCCCCTCCTGGCCGTGAAAGTGTCCACGCGTGTGGTAGTCTAGTGTGCCGAGCTGTTTTCTACCTTTTTGTAGTCTTTCTTAAAACACAATAAATTCCGCTGTGATACGTGGCTGCTGCTGACTCGAGGGGCCTTGGGGCTGGGGGCTCCAGCTGGGCCCCGAGCGGCAGGAAAGGGAATTGAGGGAGGTTCAGAAATAAAACATTTATTACATGAAGAGGAAGGACGGGCAGGGGGAGGGGATGGCCACGAGGCTGGCCACCTCAGTGTCGGGTGAGGGGGGAGGCTGGGGCGGGCAGGGCAGGGCAGGGCAGGACAAGGAGGTCCAACTGGCCTCCATGAGGGGGGGGGGGGGGAGTAATGTCCACAGCTGTAGCCAAGGAAAGGGGGCAGAGGCGCAGAGAACGAGGGCCTGTGCCCAGCGCAGGGTGAAGATGGGCGCTTGAGGCTGGTGGGGCAGGGGGCTCCCTCCCTCTGCCCCTTACCAACTTAAATAGGCATAAATAAGAAGCGTCCAGACTCTCGGGCCACCAGGGGCTGCCCCGCCCAGCCCCCTTCCCCGCAGCCTAACACGAGTGCCGCTCGTCAGTTGGGCATCGGTGGGCCGGCCAGCCGGGGAGAGGCTGCCAGGGAGGCGGCCAGCTCCCAGGCCGCGGAGGTAGTTGGAGTCAGTGTCCAGAGCGGCCGGGCCCTCACAGCACAATCCATGTGTATCGCTCACTGTCCGCCAGAACCTTCAGTGAGCACCCTGCAGGGAAGGGTCAGGGGTGAGCCTCGGAGTCTACAGGCCCAGGCTGGGGTGCCTCTTTCCCTGACTGGACTTGGGCCCCAGGTTCCAGAAGGCAGTGACCCTGAGTTACCCTGTGGGCCTCCCACCTACAGCCACCCAGTAGCCATCTACAGAGCAAATGAATGGACTGGCTGGGGGTCCCCAGGTACCACACCTGCCAGGTCCCCTCTGAGCCAGCCCTTCCTTCACCCCAGTTACGTGGTATCCACTAGCATGGCCAGTGGACTCCATTCAGGAACATATCAATCTAGGCCTGGCATGGCACCAGACAAGGGCCTCAGTTCTGACCGTCAATGGGTCATGGAGCCTACCTTTGTGCAGCGCCTCGTTGGTCATCCTATTGACATAGCGGCCGCTGCTCTCGGGCACCAGCCACTTCATGACCATGTCGACGCAGCTCTTGCGGTATGAGCTCCAGACACTGCCGCTGAGGGCAAGGGGGTGAGGGCTCTCATCACCCAGGCCACCCCCTCCCCAGTCCCTGGCCCTTGGCCCCCGCCCCAGCCCCACCTCACCTGGTCTGCCCCTTGACCTCGGTGAGGTCGCCTACACTGACTGTCTCGAAGATGCCTGTGTTGAGGTCCCATGCCACCTTGAGGCTGGTATGATAGGTCTTTGGTCTGCAGCAGGGTGGGGGGCAAAGGAGAAAGGGATGGGACCAATGGGTCCTGCAGCTGGGACCCAGGCGACTCAGGGATTTCTGTCTTTGGAGCAGGAATGGAGTGCCCGATCCAGGTTATGGGGGCAGGGGAGGTCGTCTCACATCCCCACTTAAGTATGTGAGTGTGGCTGCCTGCTGACAAGTGAGGGGCATCCCTGCTCACTCACCGGAGCTGGCCCTCCTCAGTTGGGGACGGGAATGCCAGGAGTAGCAGGCCGATGTTGATGAGGACTTGATTGGTTTCCGGGCAGACCTGGAGTGGGTGGGTGGGGATGGCAGTGACAGCTATTGAGTGACACCCAGAAGAGAGGGGCCCTGGGCCCACCCCGTCCCCTCCCAGGGCCCACCTCTAGGATGACAATGTCATAGTCACTGAAGGAACAAAACTGGTGGGCCCAGGTGGCGTCATGGCGGATGACCTCATTGATGACGTACTCAAAGTCCAGTGTGAGCTGCTCCACCGTCAGGTACTGACCCTGGGGGTGGGGGTGGGGGGCTGCATCACCTGCCACGCTGGCAGGCTCCCCAGGGGCTGCCCCCCGACTGGCACCAACCTGGACGGCAGCCCGCTCCCGCATGGGCCTCAGGTTGCGGCCACGGAGATCGGTCACCACAAAGGGCAAGGAGATCTTGTCATCCTCGAACTCTGAGGGAACAGGAGGTGGGGGTAGGGGTGGGGTGGGGCTGATGGCCCCTCTGGCTGGCCTCCCACACCTCGGGCCCTGCCCGCTCACCGTCCTCCGGTTCTGTCCCTTCGCTGGACCCCAGCACATAATACAGCTTGGTGTAGTTGACGTAGCCAGGCTCTGGAGCTGGTGCCTCTGCTGCGGGGGGGCTATCTCGGGGTACCACCTCCCCACCTGGGGCCAGGGGCTCGGAGGGCAGGCGGCAGCGGCTGCCTGAGGGCCCCGGGCACGGGGGTGGCCGGGCTTCCTCCAAGGTCCCTCCCTTGGCCTCTCTGGCCCTGCGGAAGATGTCAGCCACAAACTCCTTGGCTTTGGCGATGGCAGGCGATGGCTCGGGGGCCCCGGGGGGCCGGGCGGGAGCTGCTTCAGGGCAGGGGCTGGGGAGGGCGGGGGGCACCTCGGGGCTCTGGGGCCCAGGGGGGCTGGGAGGGGCCGGCGGGGAGGTGGTGTGGTCATACAGGATTTGGCAGAAGCTGCTCTCGCCTGGAACGAAAAGAGGGGAGGGAGGTGGGGGGTGGTCAACAGGTGAGTTCAAGTTTGGGACACTGCCAACCTCCCTACCGTCCCGGGGGTGATTCTTAGAGATCCACCTTGAAGAGACCCTTCTAGAGGACTTAACCTATGTTCAAAGATCAGTCTGAAACATTCAGAAGGGGAAAAGGCCTATACACACGCATGCGCATCAATACCACATTCAGGCTTCAATTTGGAGCATCTACCAAATGCCACACGCTGAGGACACAAGTGAACAAGACACAAAAATCCTTGCCCTTGGGAAGCTGACAGTCTATAGTGACAAAAGGTAAAAATCACTGAAGTCTGAGTTTACTACACAGCCATCCATCCTCCCCATCGGGAACCAAGCTGGCTTGGGCACAGAGCAGCCAAATCCCAGGCCTCCGTCTGTGTCTGCCTGACTAGGGACCAGTTCCCCCTCTGGGGAATGTGGGCTCAGCATGGACGACCCCGACAAGTCCACTGAGCAGCACCGGGAGCTGGGCCCAGGGCTCTCCCTTCACCACCTCCGTGGGGCCCCCCACCATCAACGCTGGGAGGGTAGGAGCTGTGTCCAGAGACTAGAGACAAAGGCTCAGAGAGAAACTTGGCCAAGGCCACACTGCAAGACAATACCCCTATGGTGAGGTGAGTGTTAGGTACAGGTGACAGTGCCCCCATTAGCCCCGACTGCACGCAGCTGAGTCCTGTCCCACACAACCCTTCCTACAGGGACCCACAGCCACAGGTACATGGGGTATGGGCCTTGGCTAGGCCTGGCTTGTTGGGGGCTTGCAGCTTGATGAGGGGCAGGGCCTTGTGTACAGTGGCCCAGGTGGCCAGGGCCAGGGGCCCCTGGATGGGCCTAGGCACAAGGCATTCTGGCCCTTGCTGATTTGTGATCTTAGTTATATACACATTTAATTCTCTTTTCATGTCCACTCCCTTTCTTCTCCCAGAGGCAACCATTTTATTGTAGTTGGTGGTTATCTTTGTATTTGACTGGGCTCTTGCAAAACTGGAATATATTTTTAATTTATACATAAGTGGTATCATTATCTGGCCATAGATCTCCTTTCGTTTCTTTTGCATTCGAGCATGTCTTGAAGGCATGCTCCATGGACATGCAGGCTGGGGTGCCCACTGGGACTGCTGATCCAAGAGAATACCCGCCTTGTCCTACCTCCCCGATCCCCAAGAATAGACAGTAGGCAGCCCCCAGAGCCTCGGACACTCCCAGGCGCAGGACAGCGGGGCTGCAGTCACACTGTTGCCGTGTGGCCCTGAGAGTACAGGGGAGACCCAGGGCCCCACATCACCACCAGCCAGTAGCATTATCAGCTTCTTAATGCTGAGCACTCCGTCAAGGGACATCACCCTGTGATCTTCACTGGCATATTTCCTATTTCCAAAAATGCACGACAGCCACATGTCCACTGTCCACTCACTCCTTGAAATTTTAAATTTTCGAAAAGAACACTGTACTGTCCAGCATGGTAGCTGTGGCCACATGTGGCTATTGAAACTCAACCAAAAAGAACTGAAATTAAAAACTCAGTTCTTTGGTCACACAAGCCGCTTTCAAGTGGCTAATGGGGGCAGCTATAGCAGACACAGCAAATATAGACCATCCCAGCCCTGCAGAAAGTTCTAGTGGACAGTGCTGGGGTGGAACACAGCTAGCTCTGGATTCAGCAGTCCTGCTTTCCAGCTGTGTGATCTTGGACAAGGGATGCCAAGGGATCTTGGACCAGGAGCTCTGAGGCTCCCAGCACGTACTGGGCCTATCATCAGACCCGGGGGGGCCTACCTGCTGAGTGGACCGAGACGGCACAGGCCACCAGAGAGTAGCTGGTGTTGAGCAGCACCACCTGGTCCTTCTTGAGCTGAAAGGCAGGCTGGAAGGTGGGGAAGGGGTAGACCACCTGGTACTTGGTGTGCAGCATAAAGCCGTGCCGCAGGCACTGCGCACTCGGGTCACCTGCGGTTAACACATGCCACACAGGTTCACTTGTGGCCTCGGGGCAGGGAGGCAGCCTGCACCCCAAGGCCCCCAGGCGCTCACCTGGATGGGCCCGGCTGGCTTCGCGGCAGGCAGCGCAGCGGCCTGGTGGCGGCACCGCCACAGTGCTGATGTAGATGTCCCGGTGGTTCTCGTCACTCATCATCATCATGTTCATGAGCATCCCATTTGCTGAGCGGGTGCTAGGGGCCAGCACACCTTCAGCAGCCTGGCCCATGCACCGCCCCTCCCGGGTCCCCAGGCCTTCCATGTCCCCAAGTCTTACTTGAAGCCGAAGACAATGACCTTGGAGGCATCGCTGGGCCACTCACACACGGTAAGGTATAGGTCGCTGTAGATCTCCTCGTCCTGGAAGAGCCGCACCTGCCGGACCTGAGCAGCAAGTTCAGGGTATGGGGTCTGAGCAGGTTGGGTGGAGGGTGGCAAGGGGCCCAAAGCCACATGACACTGGGCTGGAATGGGAGCTGGGGCTGAGCTGGCAGGAGCACCTTTTTGGGGGGCTAGGGGTGTTTCTGGCTCCAGGCAGGGAGTCCCAAGCAGCCCCTACACCACCCCCCTCTGCATTCCCAAGAACAGGCTGGGCAGGCTCCCCTTACAAGCAGGGGAATCAGGGAGGCCAGCCTAGCACGGGGTGGGGGGGAGCTGATGGGAGCCCTGCCCCAAGAAATCAGACTCTGCCAGACACAGCAGTTCCAAGTGCCGTTCACCCTGAAACCTGTTCACCTCTTTGAGCACATGTAGAAACTGAAGTAACAGCACTCACCTCCTGGAGTGGGGGGAGGGGTAGGTCAAGGTGTCAAAGTCAGGGTGAAGTGAATGAGCTAGCAAACCTAACGGGTCCTACCTGGCCTGAGCCTGCCATTTCCTTCTTACAGGCTATATACACTGAGTTGAGTCACAAGAAAGTGCTGCTGTTTACCCGCTTTCAACTATGAAAACGGCAATTTCACATCAGGTTTGACCTAACACACAGCATAGTTTCCCCACTCTATGGACAAGGAAGCAGAGGTTTGGGGAGTGATGGGACCTGCGGGTCACCTGCTGGAAGGGACAGCCCAGCCCTGGGCCCAGCCCTACCAGCTTGAGTTTGCTGTGCACGTTGAACTCCCACCAATACAGATGGTAGATGTAGAAGGAGAAGTCGTCATCCCCACTGCTGCTGGTGTATGAAAGAACGTACCGGCCGCACTTGGAAAAGCCCAGGAAGATGTGTCTGTGAGGGGAGAGGGTGGAATGGCCAGGTCAGGACCAGCCTATTGCGCCCCCACCGCCCGCCAGCCCCTGCCCCAGCCCCGCAGCCTCACCCTGCGTAGAGAAAGTCCTCATCCACAATGTTCTTGAGGGAGACGCAGACCCTGGGCGGCAGCTTCCGGAAGAGGCGAGGGGAGAGCTGCCCACTGATCTGGGGAAGGGGCAGCCCTGGCTCTTGAGGCACTGTCACCTCCCCAGTCCCCTCACCTAAAGCAGAGTAGCACCCCCAGGGTCTGGCCCAGACAGCCCACTTCCTGACAACCATGACGGTCAAGAGTGGTCCAAGCTCTGGAAGGTGGAAGTAGCCAGGGAAGATGGATCACCTGGGCCTCACTTGAGCCTCCCCTCCACCAGGGACCCATGCCACCCTCCCAACCTCACATCTCTTCAGCCTCAGAGCCCCTCTTCCCCCAAGCACCCAGGTTCTAAGGGCCAGCACTGGCATTATCTCCCTGGGGAAGGTTCCCCAGTCACCCATGGGTCATAATGGGCCACTGGCTGCCTTCCTGAAGGCTGCTTCAGGATGCACTGAGTTGCAGGTGTCCTCGACCACTAAGGAGGCTTGACCAACTGCACTCACCTGTCCCTCACCTATGACCCTACAGACAGGGTGCTCAAGACCTTTGGGACAGCCCTGGCCTCGGCTGGGGACCCTCTGAGGCAGAAGGGTGGGGCTGACCAGTGACCTTCCAATTCCTGCCCACTTCCCCCTTCTCAATTAACCTGGCCACCTTCTAACCGAATCCCTCATCCCAAAAACTTAAAAGGAAAGATTTGTAGTGGGTGTGGGGGAGGAGTTGGAGGGGGGGGGGCAGGCAGGCACAAGCTGGGTAGTAGAGGATCAGCGCACCCTGAGTTGTACAGGCCAGTCTGAGTGAGATCCTTGGCCTTAAACCAAGAGTTGTACAGAGCACAGTGCGATGAGAAAGAGATCTATTTGGGGAGCTCCCTAGCAGATGGGGGAGACAGCCCACTCCTCAAGGAGATCCTAGTCTGATGGAACAGCCCGACCGGAGAGGCCCAGGCTGACAAGGGAGACACAATCCCGGTCCAGGGAGCCTCCAAGCTAAGGGTGGAGCCACAGCCCAACCCAGGGAACAACCAGGCTGAAGGCGGAGACTGTCCCTGCCCCAGGACCTCTCAGAAGGAGACACAGCGCTGCCCTCACAGAGTTCCCAGCCTAATGGAGAAGGCGCTCTCCCCAACCACGGGGATACAGTTCTGGCCAGGCTGCCGCTGACCTGACAGCAGAGCTCCCAAACCGACGGGGGGGAGATATGCTGGTGCACTGTGAGCTTACAGCCCGATGGAGACCTCAGAGCCCTGCTCGGGGCGCTCCCAGTCCGAGGGGGAAGACCGGGCTTTCTCCAAGGAGGTCCCTCCCATTCAATGGGGGAGGCAGACCCAGGTACAGGAACTCCCGGCTGCGGAGCGGTCAGAGCCGGGACAGAGGAACACTAGGCAGAGGAAGCTCAAAGCCGGGAGCAGACGCTCCGCCAAGGGGGCGGGAAGGCTCCGGAACGGAGGGGCCACGGGAGCAGGGGTTTGAAAAAGGAGTCTGACCCTGGATCGCCCCCCTCCTCCTCAAGCCCGCAGCCCTTCCATCCTAGCCCCCTCCTCCGGACCCCGCCCCCAGCCCCCTCCATCCCAAACCGCGTCCCAGCCCCCTCCCCCCGACCCTCTCCCCCGGGCCCCGCCCAGGCCCCTTCCCCCGAGCCCCCTCCCCCGGGGCTCCGCCCCCAACCCCTCGCCCCGCGAACGCCCTCCCTCCCTCCGCCTCCCTCGTCCCTTCTCCCCACCCTGCGGCGCGCCCCTCCCAGGCTCCAGGCCTCACCTTGACCCGCTCCAGCTGCTTGAGGACGTGCTCCCGCCGCCGCCCCGCTGCCCGCTTCCCCGCAGCGCCCCCGGGGCCGCCGCCGCCGCTCCCGGCCCCGCTGTTCCGCTCCGATTTCGAGCTGGGCGCCATTTTCACCCCCTCCCTCCACTTCCGGAGCAACCGGCCTTTTGGTCCCACCCCCGCCGCCTCCTCATTGGCCCTCTCTCGGCCTTGCGGCCGGTCGGTTGGGTGGCGGCCCGCACTCGGGGCCTCTTCCCGCTAGGCCTGTCCATCACAGCCAGCGCGGCCCTTGATTGGTGGGGACGGTACAACCCCCGTGGTTCGCCGCCGTGTTCCCGCCTTTCCGCAAGGACGCACCCGTCAGAGGCCCCGTTTGCGCCCCGGGCCGAGATGACTGTGACCCGATAGGCGAGGGCCCCCATCCCTCTCGGCGGCGTCACGCCCCCCTGCGGCTGGTGGGTTTCCATGGAGACGGCAGGCGGTCCAGGCCGGTGGGCGGGGCGACCGGAGCCCGTGGTCCACACGGGCGGGAGTCCCCACAGCCTCCTCTCCGAACGCGCGGAGGCCTAGCGAGTATCCTGGGGCCGCCCGGCCAGGCCTACGAAAGGGATTTGCAAAAAAGCATGAGATTCGATGAAAACCTCTTTCAGATGGCCTGCGGGCGGCCTGGTGGGATGATGATGATGATGATGCTAATGATCGCATGGATCGCTTGTATAGCGCTTTACACCATGCTAGACACGGTTCTGAGCTTACAATAATTCTACATCGTAGGTCGGTGTTGTGCCCATTTTACAGAGGACAGTAATAATAATGACGATTGTTGAATGTCTGCTATGAGTATCGTCTTCATGTGCATTTGATCATTTAATCTTACCAACAGTTGCAGATAGGTTCTTTTATTATGTCCATTTTTACACAGGATGAAACTTAGGGGCTTACAGTGTAGTGTGCTGAGTACCTGACATGCGTACACCTCAACTGTGACTATAATCAGGGAGGAAGTGAATGGATCTTGCTCTTCACATTCTTCCAGCCTCATGCATTCATTTAGTCAACAAATATTTATTGAGCACCTACTGTGTTCTAGACGCTGGTGAGCAAGACAGATGATAAACAAGGAAATAGATTTCGGATACCTAATTCCAGGAAGGATTAGAAATCAAAAGAAAGGAAGAAGGCTGCTCAAGGCAATCAAAGAGGGGCTCTGTGCAGGTGAGGAAGAGGAATATTCTAGGAAAGGCCAAGCCTTCAGAGGGATGAGGGTGGCTTGACTGAGAGACCACAAAAAGGCCAGTTGGGCCAAAGTAGAAATGAGCAAGGAAAGGAGACAAAGCACCAGAAAGCAGGCAGGGGAGTGTTGGTAAGCAAGAGAGTTGGATTTTACCCTTAAGCATAAAGAGAAGTCTCTGGAGCTTTTTAGTAAATGATGGAATCTGATATGAGAGTTAAAAGATCATTGTGATCCTACCATTGTGAGGTAGATCCATCTACCTCACTGGCTCAGCGGGTAGAGCATGCAACTCTTGATCTCAGGGCCTGGAAGTCAAGCCCTGTGTTGGGTGAAGAGATTACTTAAAACAAAAAAACCTAACAATAAAAGATCATTGTGATCCAAAGAATTAAATAAATACCAATCAGTCCATACTGGTATAAATAAATGATTGAATAAAAAATGAGGGAAAAGAGAACACCCTTCCATATAGAAGATGTGCAATTAATAAGTAAAAAAGGAATGAGGGAAATAGAAAATCATTATCAGGCAAACAGCATGGTTATAATTGCAGCAGGCAAGATCTACTAATGACTGCTAAAATTACTGGATGAAACTTTAAGGAGAAATGGGACATTTGCTTACCATAAAAGCATCTCTCCTGAAATATTTATTAATTACTGGGTTTTTAAGAATATATGTCCCATATGGGTGCCTGGGTGGCTTACTAGGTTAGGTGTCCAACTCCTGATTTTGCTCAGGTCATGATCTCAGGGTTGTGGGATCAAGTGCTCTCTCTCTCTCACTCTCTTTCAAAAAAAAAAAAAAATGTCCACACAATGTATGCTATTACTCCTTTCAAGAGATGGAGCTTAACTCACCTTATTGGGTGTGGGCAGGATTTAGTGACTTGTTTCTAAGGAATAAAAGTATGGAAAGGGCAAAAAGTAACTTGACAGTGGAGAAACCTGACAGATACTACCTCAACCAACATTACATTATCATCACAGCGATGAGTCATCTGCATGGACCTCTGATATGATGTGAAGAGTACACGACACTCTCTGGTACTGTCCCCCAAACCCATAACTTCAGTCTACTCAGGAGAAAACATCAGATGTTTGTCCCAAATTGGGGGACATTCTACAAAAAACCTGACTGGGACACTTCAAAAATGTCAAGGTCAGGGCAGCCCGGGTGACTCAGCGGTTTAGCGCAGCTTTCAGTCCAGGTTGAGATCCTGGAGACCCCGGATTGAGTCCCACACTGGGCTCCCTGCATGGAGCCTGCTTCTCCCTCTGCCTGTGTCTCTGCCTCTGTGTGTGTGTGTGTGTCTCATGAATAAATAAAAATATTTTTAAAAGAATGTCAAGGTCATGAAGGGCACCTGTGTGGCTCAGTCAGTTTAAGTGTCCAACTGTTGGTTTCAGCTCAGGTCATGATCTCAGGGTCCTGAGATTGAGCCCCATATTGGGCTCTGTGCTCAGCATGGGGTCTGCTTGAGATTCTCTCTTTCCCTCTGCCCCTCCCCTTCACTTGCTCTCTCTCTCTCAAATTAAAAAAAATAATAATAATAAATAAATATATAAATCTTGAAAAAAATGTCAAGGTCACGAGAAACAGAGCATGACCAAGAAATTGGGATGGATTAGAGAAGTCTTAGGAGGCATGATAAATGAAATGTGAGGAATCCCTGGGTGGCGCAGTGGTTTGGCGCCTGCCTTTGGCCCAGGGCGTGATCCTGGAGACCCGGGATCGAATCCCACGTCGGGCTCCCGGTGCATGGAGCCTGCTTCTCCCTCTGCCTGTGTCTCTGCCTCTCTCTCTCTCTCTCTCTCTGTGACTATCATAAATAAATTTAGATAAATAAATAAATAAATAAATAAATAAAATAAATGAAATGTGATGTCCTGGATGGGATCCTGGAACTGAAAAGGACATCAGAGAGAAAACTGGTGTAATTCATATTAAATGTGTAGTTTAGTGAACAGTAGTACCAATGTTAGTTAATCTCTTAGTTGTGACAATTATACCATCGTTATGCAAGATGTTAACATTCAGGCCACTGGGGTGAAGGATAGACAAGAAATTGGCAAATTTGCAGGGTGCCAACCTTGCAAATTATCTTAGCCCATTGAGCTGCCATACTAAAAATGCTATAGACTGGGTGAATTTTTTTTTTTTAAGATTTTATTTATTTGAGAGAGACAGAGAATGAGCAGAGAGGAGGGGCAGAAGGAGACAGAAACAGACTCCCCGCTGAGCAGGGAGCCCGATGTGGGGCTCGATCCCAGGACCCTGAGATCATGACCCAAGCCAAAGGCAGACGCTTAACCAACTGAGCCACTGAGGTGGCCAGACTGGGTAAATTTATGACAAACATTTATTTCTCATGGTTCTGGAGGCTGGGAGGTCCAAGACCAAGGCACTGACATAGCCAGTATCTGGTGAGGGACCACTTCCTAGATTATATATAGGCCTTTCCTCAATCTATGCTCACATGGCTGAGAGAGACAGGGAGAGAGAGAGCACGCAGAATCATGTGAACACCAGCTCCCCTAGTAAGGCCCTAATCCCACTCATGAAGGCTCCATTTCATGACCTAATCACCTCCCAAAGGTCCCACCTTCTAATACCATCACATTGAGGGTTAGGTTTCAACCTATGCATTTAGAGGAGACAGAGACATTTAGTCCATAGCACAAATCTTCTGTAAATTGAAAATTATTTCAGAGACACCTGGGTGGCTCAGCGGTTGAGCTTCTGTCTTTGCCTCAGGGCATGATCCCAGGGGTCTGGGATCGAGTCCCACATCAGGCTCCCTGTGAGGAGCCTGCTTCTCCCTCTGCCTATGTCTCTGCCTCTCTCTCTGTCTCTCATGAATAAATAAAATATTTTTTTTAAAAAAAGGACAGAAAGAAAATTATTTCAAATTTTAAAAATTTTTGAAGAGTTTTGGTAAGGGGCGCCTGGGTGGCTCAGTGGGTTAAATGTCTGCTTTTGGCTCAGGTCATGATCTCAGGGTCCTAGAATGGAGCCACATGTCGGGCGCCCTGCTGAGCTGAGAGTTCGCTTCTCCCTCTCCCTCTGTCCCTTCCCTGCTTGTGCTTTTTGTCTCATTCTCACTCTCTCAAATAAATAAATAATTTTAAAAAGATAAAAGAGTTTTGATAAAAGGTCATTTGGCTTCTGTGTGGGCAAGAATGGCCTCAGGGAGTCCAGAGGGAAAAGTTATAGTGGCTTGGATTCACGTAATAGCATGGAGATGGAGAAAAGTGGCCATATTTGGAACCAATGGGTCATGTTCATAGACCAGGTATTGGAGTGGAGACCAGAAGGGGACCAGAGATTGTTGTAGCACCTGAGTGGATATTGAGTTCCAGCTTCTCTACATCCTTGCCAACACTGGTTATCTTCTGGTTGTTGTTTTTTTTAAGATTTTTAAAATTTTTTATTTATTCACGAGACACACAGAGAGAGGCAGAGACATAGGCAGAGGGAGAAGTAGGCTCCCTACGGAAAGCCTGATGTGGGCTTGACCCCAGGACCCCGGGGATCATGACCCCAAAGGCAGACACTCAACCACTGGGCCACCCAGGTGCCCCTATCTTCTGTTTTTTTTTGTTGTTGTTGTTGTTACAACCCGACCCAATGGATGTGATCATTTACCTTTTTTTTTTTTTTTAAGATTTTATTTATTTATTCATGAGAGACACAGAGAGAGAGAGGCAGAGAGGCAGAGACACAGGCAGAGGGAGAAGCAGGCCCTATGCCGGGAGCCCGGGACCTGATCCTGGGACCCCAGGATCACGCCCCTGGCCAAAGGCAGGCTAAACCACTGAGCCACCCAGGGATCCCCGATCATTTACTTTTAAATAGGTATTACCTTCACACAGTTTGAAATTCGACACAGAGAAGACATAAAATGGGTAATAAGCATGAGAAAAGATGTTTGACATTCTTAGTCCTCAAAGAAATACAAATAAAGTCACCATGACAGACTCACCAAAATGGCTAATATTGAAGGCTGACCACACCAAGGGTCGACAAGGACATGAAAGAACTGAGACCCTCATAGAACACCTGTGGTAGTGGAAAATGGCACAACCACTTTGGAACACAGTTTGACAGTTTCTTGAAAGGTTAAATGTAGAGGTGTCTGGGTGACTCAGTTGGTGAAACATCTGCCTTCCGCTCAGGTCATGACCCCTGGATCCTCAGATGGAGCTCCATGTTGGGCTCTCTGCTCAGCAGGGAGCCTGCTTCTCTTTCACTCCCTGTTTCCCCTCTCTCATATGTGTGCTCTCTCTCTATATATATTTTTTTAAATATTTGATTTATTCATGAGAGACACAGAGAAAGAGAGCCAGAGACATAGGAGGACGGAGAATCAAGCTCCCCTCAGGAAGTCCGATGTGGGACTCAATCCCTGAACTCTAGGATCACACCCTGAGCCGAAAGCAGAGCTTAACTACTGAGCCATCCAGGCATCCCTCTCTCTCATTCTCTCTCTCTCTCAAATAAACAAATCAATCTTTTTTTAAAAGTTAAATGTACACTTACTGTACCATTCAGCCATTTCACTCTTACGTATCTACCCAAGAGAATTTCTCTAAGACATGTTTACTCAAAGACTTGCTCAGGACTGTTCATAGAAGTTTCATGTAATAGCCTGAAGTAGGAAAGAAGTAGAAGTCCATCAACATATGATAAACAAATGGTGGCCCATCCAAATAACATAAAAGAACAAATTATATTACACCTAAAACTCATGTTCTATGTCTATGTCTATGTCTATATCTCAAATTTTCAAAATGTTAAAATAAACTTTAAAAGAAGAATGAGCAATCAATGCATGTAGCACAGATAAATCTAAAACTAACTGTCCCAAATGGAAGAAGCCAGATACCACAGACTATATACTCTGTGATTCAATTTTTAAAAAAAAAACATATTTATTTATTCATGAGACACACACAGAGAGAGGCAGAGACACAGGCAGAGAGAGAAGCAGGCTCCATGCAGGGAACCCAATGTGGGGCTTGATCCCGGGACTCCTGGGATCACTCCCTGGGCCGAAGGCAGATGCTCAACCGCTGAGCTACCCAGGCATCCCCATGATTCAATTAATATTAATTTCTAGAAAATGCAACCTGACCTGTAGTGACAGTAGATCTGTGGTTACCTGGGGTTGGGCATAAAGGGTGGGAGGAGGGAGGGCTGACCAAGGCGCAGAAGAACACTTTTGGAGGTGATGGAAATGTTCATCAACTGGTTATGGTTTCACAGGGGCATGCATGCTGAGGTTTGGAATGATGGGGTTTTTTTGGTTTTTGTTTTAAGACTATTTTATTTGAGAGAGAGAAAGCAAGGCAGCATGAGCAAGTGGGAGGGGCAGAGGGAGAGGGAGAAGCAGGTTCCCTGCTGAGCAGGAAGCCCAACAACACAGGGCCCGATCCCAGGACCCTGGGATCACAACCCTAGCTGAAAGCAGACACTTAACTGACTGAGCCACCCAGGTGGCTGGAATGATGAGTTTTGACTCAGGTAGACTTTAAGACATTTTCATTCTGGGGGTGCCTGGGTGGCTCAGTCGGTTGAGTGTCTGATTCTTGATTTCGGCTCAGGTCATGATCTTAGCGTTGTGAGATGGAGCACCATGTCTGGCACTGTGCTCAGCAAGAAGTCTGCTTGAGATTCTCTCTCTCCTTTCCCTCTGCCCTTTGCCCCACTTACATGCTCTCTCTCGCTCTCGCTCTCTCTCTCAAATAAATAAATAAAAATAAAAATAAAATCTTTAAAAATTTTCATTCTGTTGTATGTCATGTATACCTCAGTCCAGTTTTTTTTTTGTCTCTTAATTCAACAAGGATATGGGGATCCCTGGTTGGCTCAGCGGTTTGGTGCCTGCCTTTGGCCCAGGGTGCGATCCTGGAGTCCCGGGTTCGAGTCCCGCATCGGGCTCCCGGCATGGAGCCTGCTTCTCCCTCTGCCTGTGTCTCTGCCTCTCTCTCCCTCTCTGTCTATCATGAATGAATAAATTTTAAAAAATATTAAAAAAAAACAAGGATATAATGTAGCAACCCCCCCCTCATTCCCAGGTACCCAATTCTTTCCCCAGAAATAGCTGATACCTTTCTTAATTTATGAAAATGATCAAAATTGTCATCCTTGCTCTGTACCTTTTTTATCCTTCAAGATTAGCCCTACTCACACTAATCCATATAATGATTTGAATGGTGATCCGCAAAAGGATATCCTGATGTTCAAACCTGCTGAACATGTGAATATGACCTTATTTGGAAAAAAAATTTTTGTAATTAAGTTAAAGATGTTGAGATTATCCTGGATTAAGTGGCTGGGCCCTAAATCCCATGATCAGACTCCTTATAAGAGAGAGGAGGAGGGACATGCACAGACATACACACACACACAGGAAAAAGCCACATGGAAATTGAGGCAGAGATTACAGTGACGCAGCGACAGACCCAAGAACATCAAAGATTGCCAGCAACCACCAGAAGCTGGAAGAGACGCAGGGAAGGAAACTCCAGAAGGAACGACTATGCCAACACCTTGACTTTGGACTTCTAGTCTCTCCAAGTCCAAATAAATAATTTGAACTTCTGAAATGAATAAATGTCTGTTCTTTTAAGCTACTTTGTAGTCATTGGTACAACAGCTCTGGGAAACTAATACATTATGTATAGATCAAGTCACTTATGTGTCCTAGATCTCAGTCTCTATTATTACTATTTTTTAAAAAGATTTTATTTATTCATTCATGAGAGACACAGAGAGAGGCAGAGACATAGGCAGAGGGGGAAGCAGGCTCCCTGGGGGGACCCTAATGCAGATTCAATCTTAGGAACCCAAATCACCCCCTGAGCCAAAGGCAGACACTCAACCCCTGAGCCACTCAGGTGTCCCTTGGTCTCTATTATTTTAAATAAGACATTTCTTGTTTGTTTATTCCTCTCTTGTGGGATTTTTTTCATTTGGTCACACCACAGATGTTCATTGATCACCTGATATGTACTAGACGCTGTTCTAGGTGGCGGGGGCAGAGGTGACTATGGCCAAGTGCCCACCTCCACGGATGTGCCCACCATGGATAGTGGGCAAATATATAAATCAGGATGTTTGAAATACCAGGAAGAAAAATAGGCAGGGAAGAAGAGAGAGACAAAAATGTTGCTTCTAGGGCAGCCCTGGTGGCGCAGAGGTTTAGGCCGCCTGCAGCCCAGGGCATGATCCTAGAGACCCTGGATCGAGTCCCTAGAGACCCTGGATTGAGTCCCATGTCAGGCTCTTTGCATGGAGCCTGCTTCTCCCTCTGCCTGTGTCTCTGCCTCTCTCACTCTCTCTCTCTCTCTGTCTCTATGAATAAATAAATAAATAAATCTTTTTAAAAAATGTTGCTTCTGATCGGGGGTTCTGGTGAGGGGCTCTCTGAGGGAGTGATGTGAGTTAAAATTGCAAGCTGTGTGGGATCCAGGGCAGGAGAGAATTTTCACTGTAATAAAAGAGCCCCACAGGGAACGTCTTGCACATATCTGTTACTGGCTGTGTAAGAGCTTTTCCAGAATAGGGGCGCCGGTGGCTCAGTCGGTTAAGTGTCTGCCTTGAGCTCAGTTCATGGTCTCGGGGGTTCAAGTCATGATCTTGGGGCCCTGGGATCCAGCCCAGCATTGTCAGGGCTCCCTGCTTAGTGGGAAGCGTGCTTCTCCCTTTCCCTTTGCCCCTCCCCCCGCTTATACACTCTCTCAAATAAATAAAATCTTTTTAAAAAGTGTTTTTTCAGGGGGATGCCCAGGTGGCTCAACAGTTTAGCGCCAGCCTTCGGCCCAGGGCATGATCCCAGAGCCCCAGGATCAAGTCCCACATCTGGCTCCCTGCAAGGAGCCTGCTTCTCCCTCTGCCTGTGTCTCTGCCTTTCTCTGTGTCTCTCTTATGAATAAATAAATAAATAAATAAATAAATAAATAAATAATATTTTTTAAAAAGTTTTTTTTTTTTTTTCAGAATAGACTTCTGGTCCTTGAGTGCTGCAGAGAGAGTAATACTCCAAATATTCCAAATTGCTCCTCCCCACCCCCCAACCCCTACCCTCACTTTCTCTGTCCCTAGCTATCGGGCAGGACTATGTGACTAATCCTGGCCAATGAAACGGGAGCAGAAGGGTTAGATGGTATTTTTGGGTGGAAACCCTGAGAAAGTTGACTTGGGAGTGCTGTCCCTGTTTCCATGGTGCCCAGGAACCAAAGTTTGGGGGCTGCTGTTCAAAACGGGCAGCTTCTGTTGGGCTGGATCCCTGAAGGGGCCATGTGGTTCAGAGACCTCGCTGATTGGTCGGGATCGTATTGTGTGGATGACCAACTCTGGTGTTAGTCACTGACCTTTGAGGCTGTTTGCTACACAGAATGACCTTGTCTGCCCGACTAATACACATGTGAAACAGAACCAATATCTGTATGTGATATATTTTATATAGATATCCTTTATCCTTTATATATATATATATATATATATATGTATGTATGTATATCCTTTTCAACTTGCACATATGAAACAGAACCAATAAAATAGATATTTCTATATCTATCTCCTATCATGTTTATCTTTCATATATATATCCTCATATATACAGATGTACATATCATTTTATATTTTTTCTTTTTTTTTAAGGTTTTATTTATTCATGAGAGACACATAGAGAGAGAGAGGCACAGAGACACAGAGGGAGGAGCAGGCTCCATGCAGGGAGCCCGATGTGGGACTTGAACCCGGGACTCCAGGATCATGCCCTGGGCTGAAGGCAGGCGCTAAACCGCTGAGCCACCAAGGGATCCCCATATTTTTTTCTTTTGATCTCTATCTATAGATCTATCTCTATTGATTGACCTATCTATATCTCTATATCTCATCTATTATCTATCTATAGAAAGAGAGATTTATGATGAGGACTTGCCTATGTGATTATGGAGGCTGAGAAGTCTTGTAATGTGCCATTGGCAAGCTGGAGACCCAGGAGCCTCATGGTATAATTCCAGTCTGGGTGGGCATCAAGGCCTGAGAACCAGGGTTGCTGATCGTGTGAAGCCCAAAGCCCAGTCCAAGGGCAGGAGAAGGCCAGGGTCCTACTCAAAAGTCAGACCAGAAGAAAAAAGGGCCAGTTCTTCCACTTGAAAAAGGACTTCTGCTGCGTCCATTTGGACCTCAAATTTTCCAAGTTGACTTCTTCTTTCCAGCTTGTCTGCTGTGTCTCTGCCTCTGTGTGTGTGTGTTTCTCATGAATAAATAAATAAAATCTTAAAAAAAAGGGGGGGGGATCCCTGGGTGGCTCAGCGGTTTGGCGCCTGCCTTTGGCCCAGGGCGCGATCCTAGAGTCTCGGGATCGAGTCCCACATCAGGCTCCCACATGGAGCCTGCTTCTCCCTCCTCCTGTGTCTCTGCCTCTCTCTCTCCCTATGTCTATCATAAATAAATAAATAAATCTTTAAAAAAAAACAATGATTGATGTGACCTTCACTGACCACCTCAGGTACTGACCCACCTTTGCCCCACGTTTTCCTTCTATAAACCTGGAAGTATTTTCTGCATTTGGGAGACTGTCTTTAAGACAGTCCGCTGTCTTTCCCAGTGTTGGCCTCACTGAAATAAATTCCTTTCCCTGCTTTTGGATTTTGTCAGCGGCAAGTGGCTGAAGCTGGTCTTTTTGGGACCCCAGGAGCCAGATGCTCTCGCACCCCTGAACCCTGGCCACACCTTCTCTGCTTTTTGTTCTGTCAGGCTCTCCATGGTTTGAATGATGCCCATGCACACTTGGGAGGGCAATCTATGTTACAGAGTTCACCGATTCAAATTCTAATCTCCTCTGGAAACAGCCTCACAGAAGCACCCAGAGATCATGCTTAATCTGGGCACCCCATGGCCCAAAATCATTTTACGATATAACCTTGCACTTGACCTATACAGTTAACCATCCCAAGCACATGGCAGGCACATTTTCAGTTGTACCAGATACTTTCAGATTCCTCTTCTCTTTCTGACCCTCCTTCTCCATGACCGCTGCTGGCTCCCTTCTGCCCACCCCTCAGGCATAAGCCATCCTCAACAGTTTCTCTTGGTCTCCCTTCTCATTTTAATTTTATACTTTCTCCTTGGGTAATGCCATCTGAGCCGTGGCTTCAGCTCTCACTCTGTGGAGAGCCTCCGTATTCGTTAGGATTAGAATACATTGTTTTTCCAAAGGAGAAAAAAAGAGAAATGGTGGCTTATACATGAGAGACATCTGGGGTGCCTGGGTGGCACAGTTGGTTAGGTGTCCAACTCTTGGTTTTGGCTCAGGTCACCATCTTGGGATAGTGATCTGGGGGTTATGAGGTGGAGCCACACATTAGGCTCTGTGCTCAGTGCAGAATCTGCTTAAGAGGGATGCCTGGGTGGCTCAGTGGTTGAGCGCCTGCCCTGGGCCCAGAGCATGATCCTGGAGTCCCTGGATTGAGTCCCACATCGGGCTTCCTGCATGGATCCTGCCTCTCTCTCTGCCTCTCTCTCTATGACTCTCATGAATAAATAAATAAATCTTAAAAAAAAAAATAAAAGAATCTGCTTAAGATTCTCTCTCCCTCTTCCTCTACCCCTCCTCCACCTCTCTCTCTCTCAAATAATAAATAAATAAATCTTTAAAAAAATCTTTGAGCCTCATAGGGTGCCAAAGGCCTAACCATGAGAGTTTCTCTGCTTTTGTCAGATATGCCTCCCTACTCCAGCTGGAGGGAGAGGCTCCCCACCTAGCTAGCTCCTCTATCAGATCAGCTGCACCCCATCTGGTCCTCGGCCTAATTGAGTTCACCTCTCTGCCAGCCTGAGAAACTATCCAAACATGTCAATCATATCCTCCCATGGGAACCAGAGGTCACCTGTCCCTTTGTCACTACAAAGCCTGCCTGCCACAGCTCCTGCTTCTTAATATTTTTTCTTCATGAAAAAAAATTTTATCCCAGCTTCTTGGTGATGATATCCAAGATTCACACTAATTTAAGCAGATTGTTTTATGAATAAGCAATTTTTTTTGAATAAGCAATTTTCATGAGTAAACTTTGGAGGCCACAATTGAAATAAATATGCTTATTTTATTTTATTATTATTTTTAAAGATTTTATTTATTTATTCATGAGACACACACACAGAGGCAGAGACACAGGCAGAGGAAGAAGCAAGTTCCATGCAGGGAGCCTGATGTGGGACTCGATCCTGGGACTCCAGGATCACACCCTGGGCCGAAGGCAGGCACTAAACTGCTGAGCTACCCAGGGATCCCCAAATATGCTAATTTTAATTGTGAATTTAGTGACTAGGCTAGTCGTTTGACTCTGTTTCTTGACTGCTCCCACGTGTGACACCCCTATGTGGTTCTGCATGGCCTCCAGTGTCCTGCCTCTCCTCTGGGCTGTGACTATACATGACTAATAAGCCAATGGCAATTTTTTTCTATTCAGGGTTGGGTGTCAGATGCTTGGCCATCTTGTAGCACTTAGAGCAGGAGATCCCTCCTTCATCAACAGGGTAAACAGGAGGTGATCAAAACCCTAGTCAATGCAGGGATGGCTTTCCATCAGATGTGAAATGTAGGTTGCCTCAATCAAGGTCACTATTCTCAAGGTAATGTCATGGCCCAAGATGGCTGATGGAGTTCCAGCCATCACATCGACCTTCCAACGATAGGGAGGAGAAATTCACTCCCTTTCCCTCAAAGTTGTACCCACCACTTCTCCTTACACAGTCACATGGCTATACCTAGCTGCAAGAGATGCTGGGAAATGTGGGTCTTTATCTTAGGCAGCCATATGCCCAGCTAACTATCATAATTTTATGGATTTGGCCCAGATCCTGAAGGGGTAATTAGCCAGATGAAGCCTGATTGAGAAGTTTGGCCTCAGTCTGTGTCTTGAGGTTGAATGCCACTAGAGGATGGGGAGGGGCAGGCCCAAGTTATGCCTTGGGATCACTAGTTGGTATTGATTTAGGCTCTTTTCTTTTCTAATTGCAGAACTACATGTCCTATTATTCTCTTGCTTTCTTTTCTTTCTTTTTTTTTTTTTAAGATTTATTTATTTATTTATGATAGACATAGAGAGAGAGAGGCAGAGACACAGGAGGAGGAAGAAGCAGGCTCCATGACAGAAGCCTGATGCAGGACTCGATCCCGGGACTCCAGGATCGCGCCCTGGGCCAAAGGCAGGCGCTAAACCGCTGAGCCACCCAGGGATCCCCTTCTCTTGCTTTCTTTCACATCAACCCCACCTCCTCCCTTACCCCCCAACAACCAAAATGAGACCAGATTACTGCACTAGCTAGCTGCCCAGTGTTACTGCAACTGTCCCTTGTCCCCATGACCCTATAGTTCTCCCTACTCTGAAGTCAGAGGCTGAGAGACACCAACACTTCCTCCCCGTGCAAACCTTCCCACACATACAGACAAAATCCTACATGCATTCCACGAAGGTGTAATAAATGGTGATTATGCTAGGCTCTACATGGGCCAATCATATTCTTCCACTGTGGTCCCTGCAGAACTCTTTGTTGGGTAGGGGAAGGCTGTACTAGGCAGGGCGGGGCAAGGCTGGGCTGGGCTGGGCTAGGTAGAGAGAAGGGAGTTTGTTTCAGGGAGATAAGGCCAGGGGGTCATTTATAAGAGCAGTGGTTAGGTTCCTAGCCAATCAGCACATTCCATCCTTCTGGCCATGGAGACTGGTTGAGATAGGCACGTGACAAAAGCTAGGCCAGGGAGATTTAAGCTTGAGGCTTTCAGCTTGACTAAAGCTGGGGATGTGCATATGTTGCTGCAGGGGTTATCTTGGCCCTATACAGAGAAGTCTGCTATAGAGCCAAGAGACAGAGGGAGAATCTATCCTAGGACATCATTAAGCCCCTGGATCCAGCTATACCAGAAAGATACATCCGCTAAACATTTCTGTTCATGAGTCAATAAATGGTCTCATTTGCACTAGCTAGTTTGGTTTGGGTTCTCCATCGTTTGCAACTGAAAGGGACCTGCCAAAAACAGCTTGGTACTCATTGGGGCTAGGATCAATGCAGTAATTCAGTAGCTCTGTGGGGTTAGTCCCATTACTCTGCTAGAGAGACTGGGGAGCTTCTACTCAGTGTCCAAACTAGCAGCCACTGGTCCCACATGGAGAACTTGGGCTGCAGACTATTGTTCTCTGGCTGAAGCTGAGACCTGCCTCCTGCCCTAGCCCTGAGGGACCCTGAGTGCCTCTTGTCATGAGCCCACACAGTCCTGGGCAATGTGGGTAAACAACCAGCCCAAGTTTCTTCCTTTGTGGGCAGGGGCATTAATAATACAGACACACTCTCTTTCCATCATTCTCCCACATCTTGGTCCCTTCCTTTGACCTCCCCCGCTGATGAAATTCACTGCCCCCTGCCCTCCCATAGCAGCCTGCCCTGCCCCACTCAGGACTCACCATCAGGCACCTATATCTGTTTGGGACAGTGCCTGTTCTACCCAAAGTGCCAGTGAGTTCAGACCCTTCAGGGGCAGCTCTCAACCAGTGTCTAATGGAGGGAGAGAGAGGATCAACATCTCAGCTCCCTCACTCCTCCGGTAGGACATGTGTCCTATGCAATCTCCTGGCATTCCCTAGCAGCACTGAGCCCCACCAGTCTCTGGTGGAAACTTGTTTGATAACAAGAGTGACAAACTGTCCCAATTTGCCCAAGACTAAAGGTTCCCTGGGACACGGGATTTTGAGTGCTAATACTGGCAACCTCCAGGTTGATTGATTATCCCAGCAATAACTCATCATTGACTGCTCCCTTCCTTCCCTCTGTCATTTCCTTGCTCCCTTTCTTTCTTTTTCTTTTTTTTCTTTTAAGAATTTATTTACTCGGGATCCCTGGGTGGCGCAGCGGTTTGGCGCCTGCCTTTGGCCCAGGGCGCGATCCTGGAGACCCGGGATCGAATCCCACGTCAGGCTCCCGGTGCATGGAGCCTGCTTCTCCCTCTGCCTGTATCTCCCTCTCTCTCTCTCTCTCTCTCTCTCTCTCTGTGACTATCCTAAATAAATAAAAATTTAAAAAAAAATTATAAAAAAAAAAAAAAAGAATTTATTTACTCATGAGAGACACACATAGAGAGGGAGAGACATAGGCAGAGGGAGAAGCAGGCTCCCTGCAGGGAACCCAGTGCAGAGCTTGGTCCCAGGACCCCGGGATCACGCCCTGAGCCGCTCAGCCACTGAACCACCCAGGCATCCCCAAATTCTTTCTTCAAGACAAATGTGCTCAATCCTTGTCTCAAGCTCTGCGTCTGGGAACCCACTCCCCACCCCCCCGCCCTCCTTCATTCTCTTCTTGCAGCCCATCAGCTCAGCCACTTGTGAGCTGAGCACTCATGAGGAGCAGATGCGGTGCTTAGAACTTTCTGTTCTCTACCTGGTTTTGTCTTGTGACAGCCCTTTGAGGAAGGAAGGATATGTTGGCATCTGTCTTATATGTGGGAAAACTGAGGTCTGGGCAGGAAAACAATCTGCCTGAATACACCTTGCTGGCACGTAGGACCTGGGGCAAAGGTCGGCCTCTTCTCTCTCCACTGCTGCTCTGGTGTAGAGGGCGTGAATGGAATGTGTAGGGCGCTGTCCTGCCCATCTCATCTGTGATATCTCATTGAATCCTTACACTGCTCCTGGGAGGTGCGACAACCACTTCCCCGCTTTGCAGAGTGGGGAACTAAGGCCCAGGGAGGTGGGAGAGTGCAGGTTCAAGCCCAGGCAGGCTGGCGCTGAGTGCATCTCCCTAACCACCGGGCTGGTGCCTCAATACGTGTAATTTCCTTTCAGGCGGCGGCTGTGGCCATTCAGGGAGGCAGAGGAGGGGCCCAAATGGCAGACCTGGCTGAGAGCCCCCAGGCTGGCATCTGGGCTGGCGGGCTGAGCCTAGGCCTGCCCTGACCCCTGGCTCCCGGGCCGGTTCCTTGGGGACCCTCCTGTGGCCTGAAGCATCCTCCACTCCTCTGCCCCCACCCCTATTTCTGTGGTTGGCCCAAATACCAGACAGGGCGAATCTTAGCTTTCCCCCAAGCATTCCATCCTCCTGTGGCCCGGCCCAGGCTGGCCGAGGTTACGCAAACAGAGCTGGGGTGGTTGGTGGGGGTGGGACCGAGGGGACGGGCTGGCCTGTCCTCACCACCCCATCCGGCGGACCCGCCCACCGTCCCCAGGGCGGGGAAGGGGGTGGGCCTGCTAGTTCTCCACCACCCCCGGCCCCTGGGAGAACAAGCTGGGTGGAGGGTGGCCTGTGCCAAGAGATGGGGGGCGGTGGCAGCCACGGAAAAGGCTCCAGGAGGTGACTGCCTGGTTTCCATTAGGGAGCCCTGGTCGGCATTTCAGGCAAGACGGCAGAGCTGGGGCTGGCTATGGTAAGGTAGGGTGGGGGTGGGAGGGCAGAGCAGGGGAGGGGAGGGAGGGGAGCCTGTCTGCTCCCTCTACCACCCCCACCCCATGCGGGGATGCTCCCGTCACCATGGTGACCTGGTGCCTGGCCTGGGGACACCCTGACCCATCAGCCCCTCTATTTGCAGCGGCTGAGCCTGCTGCTGCTGCTCCTGCTGCTGCCCGGCCCCCCACCCACGCCCGGCATGGAGGACGCCGCCTTCCCCCACCTGGGGGAGAGCTCGCAGCCCCCGCCCCCGGCCTGCCCGCTGCGCTGCTCCTGCCCCCGGGCAGACACGGTGGACTGCAATGGCCTGGACCTGCAGGTGTTCCCAGACAACATTACCAGGGCAGCTCAGCACCTCTCCCTGCAGGTGGGGTGGTGGCAGGGTGAGCATGCAAAGTGCTGGGGTTGAGGCTGATGGGGTCCGTGTGTAGGAATGAGGTGTCGGGTATGCAGGTCTTGGCAAGGGTGGAAGCTGGCCTTGAGGAGAGCGTTGGGGTCTATGTGTTAGGGGCAAGAGGAGGTGGGGGTACAGGTGTTGGAATTAGGAGTGTTTGGAGGTGTTAGAAGTCAATGTCTTGGCAGTTACAGGGATTTTTGGAGTCAGAGTGATGGAGCATTTGGGTCATTTTGGGGGTGATGGGATATCAGATGTCAATGTCTTTTTGGTTATGGGGTTGTTTGGGGTCAGGGTGATGGGTGTCAGGGGTCAATTACAGGGATGGATGGGGTGCTTGGGGGGGCAACATCTCAGTGGTTACAGGGGTTGTTTTAGATGCAGGGTAATGGGGCTTTGGGGATCAAGTGTAGGGGTGAGGGGTATCAAAGCTCACTTAAGGCAATGGGGAGCTGGGAATCAGGGCTCTGGCCACTCCTTGAGGGCTCAGGGGTGTGAATTCCTCCCCCAGAACAACCAGCTCCAGGAGCTCCCCTACAATGAGCTGTCGCGCCTCCGCAGCCTGCGGACCCTCAACCTCCACAATAATCTCATCTCCTCCGAGGGTGAGGGGTGAGGGGACCTCTGGAGGCGGGAGGCCGCCCCTTCCCTCCCCTGCCGGGTCTGTGGGTAGCTCTGCGGTAGTTCCCAGAACTGCCCTTTGCTGAGCAGGACGGAAACTCAGGGCATGGAGGGGGCTGTGGCTTTTGAGGACAGGCAGGGAGGTGGGTAGGAGGGTGCCTGGAGGAGCCTCTGCCCATCCCCAGACAGGAGCCCTGGGGCAACTGGGAGCACAGACTCCCTCACTGCCCCCATCTGGGCCAGGCCTGGGGTCCCCTCACCGCCCGTCCGCTCCCAGGGCTGCCTGATGAGGCCTTCGAGTCCCTCACACAGCTGCAGCACATTTACGTGGCCCACAACAAGGTGAGCATCCCAACGTGCCCCCTGGCTTGGCCGGGGTCACATAGCAGAGTGCAGAGGGGACAGCAGGTGGGGAGGGAGAGGGTGAGGCACCAGGACCAGCGTGGCTGTGCTCCTGCAGCTCTCCGTGGCTCCCCAGTTTCTGCCCCGCTCCCTCCGAGTCGCAGACCTGGCTGCCAACCAAGTGACAGAGATCTTCCCGCTTACCTTTGGGGAGAAGCCTGCACTCAGGTAGCCCCCTGGCCCAGCCCAGTCCTCTCAGACCTCAGATACGCCTTGGCCGCTCCCTAACCTTGGAAGTCTGAGGGGTTGATGAACCTGCCCTGGGGGGCGGGGGGCCAAGGCGGCAGAGCCCTACCCTGGGGGTGTCTGAGGCAGGAAACCCTGGATGCTCTGTCTGGAGAAGTCCAGACAGAGGCAGCGTGTGCACACACGCATGTGGGCACACTCAAGGCAGATCTGGGGTGCCGGGTAGGAATGAGGGGTCGGTGGGAAGGCCAGGGGCAGGCTGGTGGCTGGAGCCTGGCTCCCCTCAGGTCCGTGTACCTCCACAACAACCAGCTGAGCAACGCCGGACTGCCACCGGACGCCTTCCACGGCTCTGAAGCTGTGGCCACCCTCAGCCTCTCCAGCAACCGGCTCAGCTACTTGCCTCCCAGTCTGCCGCCCTCACTGGAGCGGCTCCACCTGCAGGTACCTCCTCTCCTTCACCTTGCCATCCCCATGTTCCTGCTCCCCGGGGCCCCTTCACCTCTCTCCTGGGGAAGCCCTCCGCTTCCTCCTTCCAGTAGTCAGAAGTAGCTTCGGGTCTTGTCTGTTGGTGTGGGTCATTCACAAGTGCTGTCTGAACAGCCTTGCTAAAGCGAGCTCCTTGGCACTCCCTTACTCAAGAGCCTTCCATAGCTCCCTGCTGCCCTCTCTCCCTGACCCCCAAGTCTCCTTCTGTCTTCCCTTCCCAGGACAACCTCATCTCCAAGGTGCCCCGGGGAGCCCTGAGCCGCCAGACCCACCTCCGTGAACTCTACCTCCAGCACAACCAGCTGACAGACAGCGGCCTGGATGCCACCACCTTCAGGTGGGGCCTGGGACATGGTAGGACAGGGGTGCAGCCTCGTGCTGGCAGGAGGGGTTAAGGTCCAGAGCCTGGGCACCCCAACCCTCTGCCCCCCTCTGGTGTAGGACTCCCAAACCGAGGCCTCCTTTGGTGAGCACCTGCCATGCGCCAGGCTCAGCCAAGCACCCAGCAGCCATCCTTGCTCCCGACTACTCTGTGCCTCAGTTTTAAATCCAAACGTCATCAACCCCACATGCCACTCTTGGACGGCGAACGCTGTCCTGCACCTCCCCATCCAGCCCTCAGGCCGGATCTGCCCTGACCTGTCAACTCTTCCCGGCCCAGGCTGGGGTCTCCAGCTGTCAGGACCACTCCTCAAGCCCCACCCCCAGCCCCGCAGGCCCCACCCTGGGCGCGCAGCCGACGGGGTCCTCTCTCCCGCCAGCAAGCTCCACCACCTCGAGTACCTGGACCTGTCCCACAACCAGCTGGCCTCCGTGCCCGCCGGGCTGCCCCGCACTCTGGCCGTGCTGCACCTGGGCCGCAACCGCATCCGGTGGGTGGAGGCGGCCCGGCTGCGTGGGGCGCGGGGCCTGCGCTACCTGCTGCTGCAGCACAACCAGCTGGGGGCGGAGGGGCTGCCGGCCGGGGCGCTGCGGCCGCTGCGGGGCCTGCACACGCTGCACCTCTATGGCAACGGGCTGCACCGCGTGCCCCCCGCGCTGCCCCGCCGCCTGCGGGCCCTGGTGCTGCCGCACAACCACGTGACCACGCTGGGGGCCCGTGACCTGGCCGGCCTCCGGGGCCTGGCCGAGCTCAACCTGGCCTACAACCGGCTGGTCAGCGCCCGTGTGCACCGCCGGGCCTTCCGCCCGCTGCGTGCCCTGCGCAGCCTCGACCTGGCTGGCAACCAGCTGACCCGGCTGCCTGGCGGCCTGCCCGGCAGCCTGCGCACCCTGCGGCTACAGCGCAACCAGCTGCGGGCCCTCGAGCCGGAGCTGCTGGCCGGCCTGGACCAGCTGCGGGAGCTCAGCCTGGCGCACAACCGGCTCCGGATCGGAGACATCGGGCCTGGCACCTGGCATGAATTGCAGGCCCTCCAGGTCAGGGACGGGCTGGGTGGTCGCACTGTCCCCAGACAGTCCCCCCAAACCTTGTGCCTCTCGGTATCTGCGTCCGAGGCCCCGAGATGCCCCAAAGGGAGCCCAGCTGATGGGCCTGGGATTGGAGGAGAGACCCTCCAGGCCTTTGGCTATGCTGTCCCTCCCCCCTGGTCCTCAGCAACCACCGTCCACCTTCCCAGCAAACACAGTGCCTCTAGCTCCTCCGGAACACTCTGGATTCCACAGAGTTTAGAGCATCGGTGGGTGCCAGGTGCCATTCTCGGCACTGCAGATGCCACCAGGGACAGAACAACACAGACATACTAGTTAGGGAGAAAGCAGTCAATGACCATCATAAATAAACTGTTGGAAGGGCATGAGGTGAGGGAAGCACCACCTTTGTGAATGATCGACTCAACCTGTCCCGCCTCCCAGCACCTAGGTCACGGCCTGCCCCAGAGGCACCTTGGCATACTTCTATCAGGGGGAGGAATTTGGCGGTTGTGGAGGGGCAGAAGGCCCAGGCTGGCATGGCATGCCCAGGAAGAGAGGTTTGGGCCCTGCTGAGTGGATTGCTCGAGGCCTGGGGCCACCATGGCACCATCTCTGCCCTTCTGCCCAGGTGCTCGACCTCAGCCACAACGAGCTATCCTTTGTGCCCCCTGACCTGCCTGAGGCACTGGAGGAGCTGCACCTGCAGGGCAACCGCATCGGCCACGTGGGCTCTGAAGCCTTCCTCAGCACGCCCCGCCTACGTGCCCTCTTCCTCAGGTGTGCCAGGGCAGTGGGGTAGGGTGGGTCCAGGTGTGGGGCGGGGTGCCCCTGGAGGGCTGCGGTGAACCCAAGCAGGTCTGGGTGGGTCAGGATGGTCATGACCCCCTCCCTTTGCACCCACTCTCGTGCCCGCCTCTTGGTCCAGGGCAAATAGGCTTCACATGACCAGCATTGCACCTGAGGCCTTCCTGGGCCTCCTGCACCTGCGTGTGGTGGATACGGCGGGGAACCCTGAACAGGTCCTGGTCCGGCTGCCACCCACCACTCCACGTCGGCCACGGGCAGGGGGCCCCTGAGCCCCAGAGGAACCTAGCAGTGCAGCCCAGACTTCTGGGGTTCTGCTGGGCCGTGGACTGAAGAGACAGTGCCCACCTGGGGCCTCGACCGGGCTCTCTCAGGCCTTTGAGGGCTGGGCTGCCTGACCCGTGGCGGCCAGGAAGCTGGGGCAAGAGCACCGCCTCCACACACAGGGCGTCCTGGGAGAGGCTGAAGTGCGCAGCTTGCACACCAGGCACACAGACAACGCCAACCCTGCCGCATACATGCCCTGCTCCCCCTACAGGTGGAGACAGCAACAATAAAGCCTAACTTTCAAGTGCTCACCACCCACCAGGTGCCCTTCACCTTGCAGGAGGGGCTCTCACCATCCCTGCATCCAACTGAGGAAAGGGAGGAGGCTGTGGGAGGCTGAGGGTCAGGCCACTTGGCCCCATAGCCAGCGAGCAGCAGGGCTGGCTCTTAGGGTTACCAGGAACCACCATGTAAAGCCTGACCACATTCGTAAACCCAGACATGCCCAAGGCCACCAGCTACAAAAACACTGGGCACATCAGATGCCCTGAAGCAGGCCATGGGCCCTCACACACATCCCTGCACAAGCGTGAGAAGCAGACACATCTTTCACAGGCACGCTTCCCCCCACAGCCTGCCCCTCTTGCAGACACCTTGCCAACAACCCCCAGGGGGACTGTGGGGGAGACCCAGCTAGTCACAGAGGGAAGGAGCAAGAAGCAAACACAGGACAGAGTGAGCCAGGCGTGGCCCTGGCTGTTTATTCCCTGTGTCAGCCCTGGGGAGCCAGCTGGGCTCTGGCTGACCTCAGCGGCTTCTTTGGGGTGTGGGTGGGCTTCTGGGTTAAGGCTGGGGAGGGACAGGAGATAAAGTGCTTGCAGGGGCCCTTGGGGCTTGGTCCTAGCTGCCCCCCCACCTCCAGGGCAGACCAGGGGCCCGACACCCCAGGCTGTGCAAACGGGACTGTCCAGGGCCCACCCAGCCAGGCCTGGGCAAGGGGCACAAGCTGGCTGGTGTTTCTATCCCCAGTGCCCCCTGCCAGGGAGGCTGTGGCCTGGTTAAGGGGGGACCCAGTGGGGGTTGTGTCCATCTGGAGCCGACTGTCCGCTGATTGTCTGCTTATCTGGTCCTCGGCTGTGGCTTTGTCAGCTCCTCCCAGTGCCAGGGCCTTGGGGCTACTCCCCGCTCTCCAGGGGTGCCCGCCTGGTTGGCCCCTCACCTGCGGAGCCGCTGCAGCTGAAGGGGAGGCCACGGGGGTCAGGGTGGTGCTCACGGCCACAGCCACACTCCCCCCATACCCTAGCCACTTACCTCACTCTCCACCAGGTTCCGCCTGTAGAGTGCCTCCTTTGCGGCCTCCTAGGGGCCAAGAGGGGATCAGCGGGCTGCAGCCCCCAGCAGCCCCACCCCTCCCAGCGCCCACCTGGCCCTCACTCCGCTCACCCTGCTGCCATCATTGCCCAGGCGCCGGGCGGCCTCTGTGTAGAACTGCAGCTGACGCTCCAGCTGGGCTGCGTACTCTGTGGGGAGGATGGGGTCAGGATGGGGACTGCTGCCCTGCCCTTCCATCCCCGACCTGTCCCAAGACCCTACCCCTCCGGATGCCCGGGCCCCCCTGCTCCAGCTGCGCCCGCTGCCACTGGCTGCGTTGCAGGATGTCTTGGTACTGTTGGGCCACTTCCGGGGGCACTGGCCGCCGTGCCTGCCTCAGGGCCAGGATCTGCGGGGGTGCAAAGTAGGGCACTGTGAGGGCCCCACCTGGGGCCTACGGAACCCCCAATCCTGCCCCACCAAGTCCACCAAAGCAGGCACCCACCTTCCGCTCCAGACGTTCTTGATCAAAGGCCAGCACACTGAGGCTATGCAAAGGCCGTGTTGATCTATGGAGTTGGGAGAAGGATGAGAAGCAGCAAGGACCTTCCCAGCCCTGACCGCTGGGCACTGGGGAATGGCAGGAGACAAGCCAGGCCCACCATGCTGCTGGGCCCGCGACCTGGTGGGGATGATGGCTGTACACTAAGGCAACTGCCGTGCCAGGTGCTCGGGGAAGGCTTCCTAGAGGCCACGGCCAAGTTGGAAGTCAGCGTTGGGAGGAGAGTGGGGGGCCAAGTGGGTAAGGGAGTTCAGGGCAAGATCACAGAAAAGCCCAGAAGCCAGTAAAAACTAGGTGTAGGTAACCATGAAGAAACAGGAGGAAGTGGGGAGAGAGAAACTACTGGACATATTGATGATATCATAAACGATCTTAAAAATCAAGCCGAGGAGTTCAAACTGGATGTTTCAGGAGCAAGGAGGCAGGCCACGTTTTGGAACCAGGGAGAGACACACTAAAATCTGTGCCCGATGAGAGACTGAGACGGGAAGAAGGGGCTTCTCTCCAGCATGGCTGGCACCAGCCACCTACCTGTTCCCTGGCTCCCTCGCAGGGGCAGGTGCGGGAGGGGCCTTCCCTTTGGGCCCAGCAACCTGCTTCGGGGGGACAGATCCAGTGTTGTGATTCCCGCCCCCCCGCCCCCCCTGAACTTAGCCTCCCTCTCTGGAGTTGCGGATGGGCAGGAGTCTCACTGTGGGTGCTGCTGCTGGCACAGGGTCGATGACCAGCCACCTCTCGGTTGTGGTTTCCAACTGCTGTGCCGTCAGTGGCTCCCGAATTCGAACCATCACCTCCAGTCGCCCCCCTGTGGGCCTGCGACCATCCAGGACCTGGGTGGGAACGAGGGGAGGCTCCTGAGAAGCAGGCAGTGCCTGGAAGCCCAGGGTTGGGATCAGGGGAGAACCAGGGCAACTTCCAAAATAAAAGCCCCTGGGTATGGCTGAGATACCAAGTGGTCAAAATGGGAGCGGGGTGCTGGGAATACTCAGGGTTGGGTAGTAGGGAGGTATGGGACCCCTGGGGGATGGGCTGGGTCAGCAGAGGAGACCCCAGGAGGTCCAGGGCCTGTAGAAATCATCTGAGTGTTGTTAACAAGTGACACAGCCACAGCAGAGTCTCCAGACAAATGTCTACATCGCACCTCAAGGATCTCCCGGACCTCGCATGCTGTCTCCAGGGCGTCCAGCTTCAGCTGGGCTGTGCCCAGTACCCGATCTGTCTTGAACAGCCCCCTGTGTGTGCGAGGGGGACAGGATGGTTAGCCCAGGGCAGCTTCCCCTCTCCCAGAACCCACCCACACCACCTGCACCCCCAGCTCACCCCTTGTGAACCACTTCAAATTTGATGCCTTTGGTCTGGATGGCCCTTCGGAAGCCACGGTGGCTGCGATTGATGCAGAGTTTGAATTGCTCCTTGAACTCTACTCGGGAAATGAGGACAGGGCGGGTGAAGAGGAAAGAGGGAGGGGTCAGGCCCTGGTCTCATGTTCTCTCCGCATGGGGCTGGGGTGCCTCCCACCTCGGCTCAGCCCTCAGCTCAGCTCAGCTCACCGGGGGAGTCTGTGTTCTTAATCACGCTGGTCTTGTCTTTCTGAGCTTCTTCCTGCAGCCAAATAGGAGGCAGGGAAACTCAGGGGCTGGGGCCTCCCTTTGGACCCCTGCCCACCCATTCCCAGCCCGGAGGGGTTTCGGCCCGCCCCTCCCCGCTGATCCACGTACCACATTGGGATAGGGAAAGTCAAACCGAACAAAGACATCCAGGTCGCTGGGAGACAGCCCTGTGCGCAAACAAGGGTCAGAGCTGGGCAGAGAGGCAACCCCGCGGCCCTGACCCCAGCCTGCCACCCCTCACCTGGGGGCGTGGGCAAGTTGATGCCCTTCACGATGAACAGGAGCATGTCGTTGCTGCTGAGGTCAGGAAAGATCCTTCGGGGAGGGCAGGTGGGGAGACAGAGGCACATCAGCCACAAAGCCTGCCCGCCTGCTTTTCCCTTGGCGGGTCCAGAACAAACCCGGTGCCGGCCTTTGCAGTTTATCAGGCCCTGGGCTCCACTTTTAGAATCAGAACTAGAGTTCTTTGTCCAATTCTGCCAATGGTTTATATTTGAGACTTTTCAGTCTGCACCATCTATCTGGGACCCACTTTGGGTCAGCCGGTGGCCTCCCTGCTGGGGGAGCTTTCCTTCATTTGAAATTTCTGGAGTCCCTAATATTCGTCATCCCCTGCCTCAGCTGCTAGGGGGCCTTCCTTATTCTCTTCATCTGGCATTTCTTGAGCACCGACCATGTACCAGCCAGTGACTGCCCTAGCTGCTGGAGGACTTTCCATTCATTTACCGCTATTTCTGGAGCCCCTACTATGTATCTGTTGGTGCCCTCGCTACTGGGGATGTGGAAGTAAGTGAGACAGACCCAAACCCTGCGCTCATGGAGCCCAAGGTAGCTGAGTGAAGAGAGGACCAGTGAATATACAAATAGAGAAGCAAAGCAATCCCACAGAGAATTAAATAGGGGAGAGGGTGGAGTATGCTCAGGAGGGGCCGCTACAGACAGGGCGGTCAAGGAGGGCCTCTCAGGGGAGGTGACATCATAGGTGATTTGGATGCCAGGAAGGCACTGCTACGTGGAAACCTGGAGAAGAGGGTCTGGGCAGAGGAAACAGCTGGTGCAAAGGCCCTGAGTAGGATACATGGTTGGTCCATCTGAGGGACCAAAAAGAGGCCTGTGTGGCAGAAGGCTGGCAAAGTGGGGACAGTGGGTGGAGACGAGGTGATGGGGAGCTGTGGTGAGGGGTGTGGGTTATCCCAGGTTACTGCAGTGGCTGCAACTAATCCCATCTATAAATGGGAAAAATGACCCCAACTGCCCAGGGAGACTAGACAGGAGCAGGACCAGCAACGATCATGAGGGCTCACCCAGGCCCTGGGACAAGGCACATCTCAGCACTCGCTAGATCTTCCCCAGTTCCCAGCGTGTCACTGTCAATATCCCATCACCATCCTTCCCTTGCACCACATGTCTGCCCCAGGACCCTTGCATATACCATGCTTTCACCACCCAACCAACCTTTCCCCCAGAGGCAAGTCCTCCACTGGCTTCTGGGGAGGGCAAACCCCTCTCCAAAGGGGCGTGTGGGCCAAGGGGCATCAGGGCCTTACTTGATGACACTGAAGGTTCTCTGCTCAAAGCGGGCAGTGGGCGTGGGGAGACCCCGGGCAAATGCCTGCTTCAGAATCTCCATGCTTCGCTTACAGTCCTCTGCCAGCTTCTCAAATCTGCCACCAAGAGAGCCCTGCTCAGGTCCCTAGGCCCAGGGGTGGCTTAGGGGTGCAAACATCTGGCAGAGGTGGGGAGAGGGGCACTTACTTGCTGGTTTCAGCGATGTTGCCCAGGTGAGTGAACTGGTTAGAGTGGTTCAGGCACATCTGGAGAGCAGAAGATAGTGAGGGGAGGGTTGGGGGGCTGTGACCCTGAGGGAAGCCCACTGATCCGGGCCAGGGGCCTGCCTCACCTCGTGCTGCTGCCTAATGAGTTTGGTGAGTTCGCCGTAGCGCCGGGCGGACTCCTGAGACAAACCTGGGCCGGGCCGCTGGACCAGAGAGAAGTCATCCTTGTTGACAGGGGCAGGGGGCACCTGGGGAAGACGAGGCTCATGGGCAGGGGCCCGTTGGCCAGCAACGAACAGCCCACCCGTGGAAATGTCAACCCTCCTTGGAGAGGCCTTCCTGGACTACTGTTTTGCCCCTGTCCTGGTCTCCCTTCTTCCCCAAGATGAAAAGTAGTGCTCAGAGAAAAGGGGAGGATCCATCTGAAAGTGGCAGCATCTTCTAACTCTTTTGCCCAAATGTGATCCTTACCCTCCCTTCCCTAGCAATGGAGTTATGGCTAGGGACAGAGACAAGAGACGTCATGTCCCAGCATCCCTTGCAGCTAGGTACAGCCGTGTGATTCAGCTCTGGCCAGTGGAAGGCGAGCACAAGTAATGGCACACCGTGTCGCTTCCTTTAAAGGAAACTGCTTGCCTTGCCCTTTCTTTCCCTCACCGCTTCCCATGGACTGAATGCAGACAGGGCGCCAACCCACTCCAACCATGTGGACAAAGGTGACCTCTGCAGGTGTGGCAGAGAGACATCAAGGAAGGAACCTGGACCCTGGGTGGCTTTGTCTTTCGGAGACTGGCCAGGACATTACATGCAAGAAATATAAATGTTGTTTTTTAGCCACTGTTTTAGGGAGACCTATTTGTTAGAGTAGCTTAACCTGGACGCTAACATACTGCCAGTCACATGGCCAAGTGGCCGGAGCCCAGTGGGTGGGTGCCTGGGAAAGTGAGCAGGCCTAGAGAGTTCACCTTGGCGATGTCCACAGGCAGCCCGTTGCGTGAGGCCTCCAGCATGGGCTCCAGCCCCTTGGCCTGGCGCAGGTGCATTTTGGCACCTTCTACGTCATTCTTCTGCTTGGCTCGCAGGGCAGCCTGCAGGAGCTGCTTCTTGCGGCCCTCCAGGAAGGCCAGTTGCTGCTGGGCTGTGAGTAAACAGGGGTGTTGATGGGTGCTGCTCAGCCCATAGCCAGGCAATGAGCAGCCAGGGAAGGGAGGCATACCTACCTCTGGTGGATGTGGCCTTGGGGGCTGTTTTGGCTGCTGAAGTAGAGCCTGATTGTGGTGCCCTTGAGGGTGGGGCCTTGGGCTGGGCCGTGGGGGCCGGAGAGCTGGTGGGCTGCCGAGGGATGGAGAGGAAGTTAGAGCTCTCCTAGTGCCTGCAGAGGTTCCACTCCCCAAAGTGTCAGGGTCTGATGCTGACAACAGGGACTGTCTTAGTTTCTGTTTCCTCAGCACTGAACACAACGTAAGGCCCCATTCTTGTAGACTGCAACAGCCCTGGGAGACAGAGACTGTCACCATGCCCACTTTCCAGATGAGGAGACAGGATCAGAGAGCAAAATGACTTGCCCGTGGCCACATGGCCAGGAAGAGGCAGGGCTGGGAGTAAGGCCAGTTCTCACCAGGCTGTCAGGGCTTGGCTTTGCTGCCACTCCCCTGCCTCACCCCAAGACCCCAGCCCTTCACACCTTCTTAGGTTCCTCATCCTCTTCATCCTCCGGGCCTTCATCCTGGTTGGCCAGCTTCATGGCAGTTTCCAGGACCCCCACCAGGTTCTGCTGGGTGGGCTCAGTGGCCTCCAGGCCCTGGATGGGGGGAAAGCCTGGGCGGCCAGTCAGGGCCCAGTCAGGAGGGAGAGACCCATGCCATAATGATGGAGACGTGGGTTCCTCCCCCTCCTAAGGAGCCTCTGGGCTTTGGATATACTTTGAATCCAGGAAGGCGCTGCCTGCTGGTTCTGTGTGGACATCAGATCATTCTAACTCCCTCTTGCCTCTTGGTATGTCTCACCTGACCCTGGGGCCTTGACCAGACTCCAAAGTCAAGCACTAGATAAGGTAAGGTACTGGGCACAAGACCTGGTCACAGGCCTGGGGGGATTCCTAGGGGACCAGGGTGCTGAGAGATAACTGCTTTCATGGGAGGGGACACACAGGCAGCTCTGAGAGCCCAAAGGAGAACCCCAACCCATGGGGAGATTGAGGGGAGGCTGAGTAGGTATGTGCAAAGCTGAGAGCTGATGACTAGGAGACAGTGAGTTGAACAAAGAAGGGATCAGATGACGGTGGGCTGATGAATAGTTCTCCAAATAAACTGCCCTGATTTTTAGCATCTGCCAATTTCCATGGTACAAACAGTCCTATTGTGACCCAACTTTAAGCTGCCAATTGTCTGACAAGTCTGCAGAATTCCTGAATGCACAGCAAACAGCTTCCTGGGCCTGTGCAATCAGAAGGAATAGCAGCTGCAAAGGCTCAGAGGCCAGAGGGCTAGGGGTAGGGGGCAGTGCCTACCTGGGGGCACTGGCAGCTCGCTCACATCTACTGCTCGGCCAGCCTTGTGGGCTCGGATGGCATCTTGGTATTGCTGCAACAGACACAGTATTAGGGCTACCTGGGCCAGGTCACCAGGTGCGGTCCACATGCCCATTAGGTCCCCCACATACCTTGACAATGCGCTCATGCATGCGAGCCTTCCGCTGATCCCCTTTGGTCTTGGCCTGGGCTGCAGCCACATGGTATCGCTCCATCCGCTGCTCCAATGCCTCCAGGAGAGTCCGCGGAGGTGGGGGAACCTCTGGGGCAGACGGGGGGGTGACGGGGAGCATAGGGGCGGGTTAAGAGTCTCAGGAAGGAGAGACTGTCTTGCCCTTGCCTGCCTACCACACAGGGTTCCAAGAGCTTACCTGGCGTGGAGGGCACCGTGGTGGGAGTCAGAGGCTGTGGCGGTGGTGATGGTGGGTCTGGGGTCAGCTGGTCTGAGGGCAGAGATCCAGTCCAATGAGGGGCTGGCCTGAGCACCCCTCACCCTAGGCTGATGTGGCCTGAGGGGGTTCCCAGGCGACCAATGAGAGAGGCAGCATCAAATCCTGAAGGGTGAGCTGGGTAGGGTTCTCACCAGGGGGAGGTGGCAGGCGGGACAGGTCCACGGGCTCCCCCCGGCTCAGGGCCTCCAAGACAGCATCGAAGCTCTGTGAGAAGGAAGATCGGGGAAGAGGCTGCAGCTGGGGCCAGGACCCTGTGGGGAGCCTCTGTACCCTGCCATTTGACAGAGGTCCCCTAGCTCCCATTCCTCTGCACCATCTTCTTGAAGTCTCTTCCAAGATTTATGCCCATTTCACAGAGAGGGTAAACTGGGGCTTTCAGAGGTACAGCAAACAACTCTAGAGTGACTAGGGGCCAGGATTGAATCTGGGTCTGACTGCAGAGCTCCTGCTCTTTGCTGCCACACAAAGTCGGAAGCATCCTGCCTTTACCCTCTGATCCCATTTGCCCATCTGGACGCACCTTGGCCACACGGAAGTGTCTGGCAGCAGTGGCAGTGTCTCCCTGCTGCTTGGCATGAAGGGCAGCCAACTTGTATTCCCGCTGGCGGCTCTGCAACTGGGCCAGGGCGCCAGGGCTACAGGGACCTGGAAGGGGGAAGAGTGTATGAACCATTTCTTTCTTTCTTTTTTTTAAGATTGTACTTACTTATTTTAGAGGGAAAAAGAGAGGGGAGGGGGTCAGAGGGGGAAAGGAAAGGGACAAGCAGAGTCCATGTTGAGTGCAGAGCACCATGTGGGGCTTGATCTCACAACCCTGAGATCATGACCTGAGCTGAAACCAAGAGTCAGACACTTAACCAACTGAGCCACCTGGGCGCCCCTAAACCAGTTCTATTTAATCCTCACAACGAAGACTGTTCTTTAGGTCCATTGTACAGATGTGAGAACAAGGCTCAGAGGGGATGCCACCTTCCTGAGGTGACCACCTGAGGATGGTGTGGCAGGCATTCCAGCCCAAGACTGGCAGTCTCTGGAGCCGCTGCTATTTGGACCCCAAGAATATTTTGGGAAATTTATATACCCTTATGCATTTCTAAGTTGGCATCTAAAACTTTTTGTCTAGGGGTGCCTAGATGGCTCAGCTGGTTGAGTGTCGGCCTTCGGCTTGGGTCATGATCTTGGGGTCCTGAGATGGAGCCCCCCACATTGGGCTCTCCCTATTCAGTGGGGAGTCTGCTACTCCCTCTGCTTCCACTCTCCCTCCTTGTGCACTCTCTTTCTCTCTGTCAAATAAATAATAAATAAAATCTTTTTAAAAAATAAAAAATAGGGCAGCCCAGGCGGCTCAGCGGTTTAGTGCCGCCTTCAGCCCAGGGTGTAATCCTGGAGACCCTAGATTGAGTCCCACCTTGGGCTCCCTGCATGGAGCCTGCTTCTCCCTCTGCCTGTGTCTCTGCCTCTCTCTCTCTCTCTCTGTCTCTCATGAATAAATAAATAAAATCTTTAAATAAATAAATAAATAAATAAATAAACAAATAAATAAATAAACAAATAAATAAATATAAAAAATAAATAAAATTTTTTGTCTTAAGTTTCAAAAGTTGGCCACACTTGTCATTCCCAGGGCCTTGCAAATATTCACAATCACAAATTAAAGCTATCACATCATCCTTTTAAAATCTAATGTACTTCTATAAATAAATAAATAAGTAAATAAATAAATATAAAATCTAATGTACTTTAACTACCATGGTGATTTGAAACTTACCAATATTCTTTTTTTTTTTTTAAGTAAGCTCAACACCCAATGTGGGACTTGAACTCAGGACCCTAGATCAAGAGTCATATGTTGTATACCAACTAAGCCAGTCAGGTTCCCCCCCCTTTAGTTATTTTTTTTTAATTGTGGCAAAATACATATGAAATTCACCATCTTAACCTTTTCTAAGTACACAGTTCAGAGTTCAGAGAGGCATGCAGTTGACCCATGAACAACATGGGGGTTAAGGGTGCCAACACCCCTCCTACCACATAGTTGAAAATCCACTTTAAAAAATTTTTTTAAAGATTTTATTTATTTATTTATGAGAGATAACAGAGAGAGAGGCAGAGACACAGAGAGGGACAAGCAGGCTCCATGCAGGGAGCCGGATGTGGGACTCAATCCCGGGACTCCAGGAACACACCCTGAGCTGAAGGCAGCCACTCAATCACTGAGCCGCCCAGGCGTCCCTCCACTTTTTTTTTTTTTTTTTTTAAGATTTTATTTATTTGAAAGAAAGAGCAAGAGGGGCACCTGGGTGGCTCAGTTGGTTAAGCATCTGCCTTCAGCTCAGGTTGTGATCCCAGGGTCCTGGGATCAAGCCTGCTTCTCCCTCTCCCTCTGCTGCTCTCCCTGCTTGTGCAACCCCATCTCTGTCAAATAAATAAATAAAATCTTAAAAAAGAGAGGAAGAAAGGGAGAGCACGAGTAGCGTGCTATAGAGGGACAGAGGGACAGAGGGAGGGGGCGAAGCAGACTCGCCACTGAGCAGGGAGCTTGACGCTGTTCAATCCAGGATCCCGGGACTATGACCTGAAACAAAGGCAGACACTTAACCGACTGAGCCACCAATGCGCCCCTCAAAAATCTGACTCTCCCAAAACTTCACTATTACAGCTTACTGTTGAACAGAAGCATTACCAATAATAAAGACAGTTGATCGACACATTTTACGTGTTATGTGCATTACATACCGTGGTGTTCCTATAATAAAGCAAGCTACAGAAAATGATACTAGGAAAACTACAAGAGAAATATAGTGCTCTGGGATTCCCGGGTGGCTCAGCGGTTTGGCTCCTGCCTTCGGCCCAGGGCGTGATCCTGGAGTCCTGGGATCGAGTCCCACGTCGGGCTCCCTGCATGGAGCCTGCTTCTCCCTCTGCCTGTGTCTGCCTCTCTGTGTCTCTCATGAATAAATAAATAAAATCTTAAAAAAAAAAAAAAAGAAAGAAATACAGTGCTCTGCTGTGTTTATTAAAGAAATAGTGACCCGCTCAGTTCAAAGTTGCGTTGTTCAAGGGTCAACCGTATTATGTGGGTGCTTGGAAGCCTTTTCTTGACCACCGTATTGTACATTTGTGTAATCAAAATCCATCCCTGTGGTGTGTTGGCCAAGTGAGGAAACAGTTAAGCTTCTTTTCAGTTTGTTACAGTATCAAATAACACAGTTCAATCAGTTTTCTAGAAAAGCATCTATGTTGAAAGCAATCCGTGCAATTTTTGGCATTAAAAAAAAAACAAAAACAAGTATAATAGATATACCACCCAGTCCACAAACCCTAGAATGGCCTGGAAAGCCACAGGCATTGAACTTTCTCAAACTGACAATTGCACCTATAGCTTTAAGTTTAGGTGTAGGAGTCCATAGGTTGAGGCAAAACACCTTGACATTTGACCGGTTTTATGATGTATCATTGCAAGTCTCTCAGAGCTGAGAAAATGTTCTTCCGGGTTGAATCACTGGTATTAGTAGCATATAATTGAGCAAAGCCTAAATATATCAAGCTTTTGGATGAAGAATTTTTATATGCCAAGAGTAAAATTTTACGAGCGTGCGCCTCTTGCTGAGGCAGTCAGGGATGGGTCCACCCTCTACCAATTAACTCCTGTTATTCATTCATTCTTTTCCCAACCTCCCTGTTTTCTTTTTTATAGCATAAAGAAACCTGCTTCACGCCAACGAACAGATGGGAAGAGGCGGAGTCTTGTCATCACCCGTCTGGGGATTCCTGGAACCCCTGCCAACCTATGTGCCAAAACCCTATCGTGAGAAATGTTTTGGTGATTTCGGTGGAGAATTTCAGGTGATGATTTCCAACAATCCGCCCTGAACGTTGCCAAAACAATAACTTAGAAACCAGTCTGGCTGCAGAAAGATTTAGACCTGATGTTTACTTTCTCAAACGGGCCAGCCTGGTTTTGAGTGTCTCTTTGGTTCGCTTGGGGAGTGTTTGCCCCTGGGGCAGAGCCTGTGTTGATATTCTAGAAGGGACAGGGGCGGGCAGTCCCTTCTCATAGTGGGAGGAAGGCTTACCGGAGAAGGAAAACCTCTTGGGAGGTTGGAAAACCTCCAGCAGGTGAGTGTTAGGAGAGCAGACAGAGAAGCTGAGGGCTTGGAAATTATCCACTGAGAACCCTCTGTCTGAGAATGGTAGCCCCCAAAAGGAGTGAAGCTCTGACACACACTCCAACATTATGTTAAGTGAAAGAAGCAGGACCCAAAGGACAAATAACACGTGGTTCTACTTACACTAAATATCTAGGAGAGGCAAATTCATAGACAGAGGGTGGATGATGGGAGCCAGGGGGTGCGGGAGGGTATGGGGAATTAGCGTTCCATGGGGACAGAGTTTTTCTTTGGGGTGATGAAAAATCTTTGGAAAACAGAGGTGGTGGTTGCACAACACCATTGAATGTGCTACACGCCGCTCAACTGCGCACCGAAAAATGGTTAAAACAGCCAATGTTATGTTACATATATTAGACTACCACATGTACGAAAGAGGCATCGATGAATTCCAGAGGCATGAGGACCCAGGAAGGGAAGACTTGTTAAGAATATCTAACAATCAGGGCACCTGCACGGCTCAGTCGGTTAAGTGTACAACTCCTGATTTCAGCTCAGGTCATGGTCTCTGGGTCATGGGATCGAGCCCCGTGTTGGGCTCTGTGCTCAGAGCAGAGTCTGCTTGAGATTTTCTCTCTCCCTCTCCCTCTGCCCCTCCCCCTGCTCGCAAGGGCTCAATAAATAAATACATAAGTAAATAAATGAAAGAATATCTAATAATCTATGCAGGGTCTGCACCCCCACAAAATGGCCAACCGCTGAATACCATCCCCGCAAATCCCATGTCAGCCTAGCCCTGCCCTTGGCCTACCTGGGGGAAGCTGGGGCTTAGCCAAGCCTATGGATGTGGCTGGAGCAGTGGAAGGAGGGCCTTCGACCGTGACCCTGGGCTCTGGGACTGGTGGGTTTGCAGAGGCTGGCTGGGTAGGTGCCGGAGTGTGGCTGGGTGTGGCTGCTGGGCCTTTCCCCACTGCCACAGGTGGTGGGATGTCCCCTTCATCGATGGTGTTACCCTTCCGGACAGAGGCCAGCAGGTTTTCAAGTGTCTGAGAGAAGGTATGAAAGTGGGTTTTAGAGGAACTTGGAGCTGAGTGCAATGGGCAGTGGTAGGGTCCCAGCACCCTCCCGTCACCTGCCCACTTACCTTAAGGCCCCGGTCGTAGCGCCGCACCTTGGCACCATCTCCAGCTTGCCTAGCACTTTCGATCGCTGTCTGGTAGAGGGCCAGCCTCTCCTGCAAGGTGGCCTCCACGCCTGGGCTGGGGGCTGTGGCTTTAGGCTGCAGGAGGGACCAGGGCATGGTCTGGGTGGTGACCCCACCTGAGCTCTCCCCATGAGCTCCCTTGTCAAGAGCCTCCCACACACCAAGCATGTTGCCTCTGGGTCAGCTGTCCCCATACCCCACCAGGCAGAAGTCATCATCCCCATTCCCGGTGCAGGGAACTGGGTCTCAGAAGTGCCACGTCACTTCCGCAAGGTAACATGGTTGATAGGCAAGGGAGGGCCTCGAACTCTGGACCACGGGGAGCAGGTTGCTGGGCTATACCTGAGCCACAGGAAGGTGGGACTCCACAGTCTTCTGCTCCTCCCCAAGGACCTCGTTTAGTTCTGCCTGCAGGGACACACGGCCACAGGCCACACATGAAGGCCCGCTGGATGGGGTAGCGAAAGCATAGGAAGTCCCCTGCTTTGCCCTGGGTACTCACCAGCAGGTCATCATCAGCCTCTACGTCCTCCTCATCTGTACCCTCATCCTCATCCTCATCTGGATCTCGCATACACAGGCTGGCCATCTTCTCAATGGCCTCCATGGGCAGGGGACCTGGTGGCAGGGAGAGGCCCCAGCTGAACTGGGATCCTTCCAGGGCACCCCACAGCCCTCAGGCCCACCAGGTACAATTCCGCTCCCTGCCGATCCTGCCCGCCTCATCTCTTCCCTATCAAGCCTGACTTCACACCCTGGCTCTGCAGCTTTGTCACTCTGGAGCCCTGGGGAAGTCACTTGACTTCTCTGGGACTCAGTCTTCCCATCTATTAGATGAGGACAACAATTTCTCCCTCACAGGTGGATTGTGAGAACTAAAGATAAATGAAGCTCCCAAACAGCACATGGTCAGCATTTTGTTATTTGACTTATTCTCATGATTTGCATTAGTTATGTTCTACAAAACTGCCATAAACACTGACTTAGCAAATACTGGACCATTGCCAGAGAAAATACAAGGTTAGGGTCCCATGAGCCTCTGGGCACAAAATTTTCATCAACCAGTCATTACATAACCTTGCTCGATGTGAGTTTCTATCTAATGACACATTTTAAAATATAGATTGTTGTTACCACTGAACTCAGCACTGTAAGTCATGTCTGAATGAAGCTCATCGGTTAGGTCTTTTCTCTATAAGACACGTCACTGCTTTCTTGCTCTTAGAGACATGAGACAGCGTTAAGCACTTCACTTGGGGGCCTTTGCGAACAGCCAAATCACCAATAAAAGGCACCAAAAAGAGAACAAATGCAGCCTTACACACAGACTGTGTGGAAAGGACACTTGTTTGCAGTATGCCCCAGGACAAGAAGGCAGAGTGTCATCTTGCTCTATCTCAGCTGGGAATGTGTTTGATGAGTGATCGAACTTTCTGCAGCTCTCTGAATGCCCATCAATAATTGCAAAAGCTGGGATCCCTGGGTGGCGCAGCGGTTTGGCGCCTGCCTTTGGCCCAGGGCGCGATCCTGGAGACCCGGGATCGAATCCCACATCAGGCTCCCAGTGCATGGAGCCTGCTTCTCCCTCTGCCTGTGTCTCTGCCTCTCTCTCTCTCTCTCTGTGACTATCATAAATAAATAAATAAATTAATTAATTAATTAAAAAAAAATAAAAAAGAAAAAAAAAAAAAAAAAAAAAAAAAAATAATTGCAAAAGCTCCCCAAGGACTGATTTTGGTGTTACAAATAAAGTGTAGCCAATAGATGAATTCACAAATATGGAATTTATCAATAATGAGGATCAGCTGAATTAACTGAAAAATATAAAGGTTCCATTTGCCCTCAGAACTCCAGCCCCACTGCCCACTACAGAGTTGCTGTCCCCTGCCACCTCCCCTAGGGGGATTTAGAATATGTTGTGGCCCCTCCCAGAAGCCCTTCCCTGCTTTTCACCTGGCCTTCCTTACTGTCGGTGCCTCTCAAGGGCATCTGGCCCCAGCTCACAGGTCTCTACCATCCTTCTGTGCTTCCCTCGTCCCAGCCCTCATCACAGGACAGCAAGTTGGAGGAAACACTAGACTGTGTGTGAAGTGCTTTACAAATACTAGAAGAGTAACTCCTGTGATTAAGTGTGGTCATTAATCCCATTTTACAGATGGGGAAACCAAGGCCCACACAGATGCTGGGACTCATCTGCTCACAGAACTAGTTAAGTGGCAGAGCTGGGATCTGAACCCTCCTATAGGTCCAGTATTGATCACTTAACCCCTTACCCAGGCTGTTGGTTTCAGGAGGGCAAAGACTTGTCTCTTTTCCTCCTTCTCTCCACAGTCCAGCGCTGAGCCCTGCCCACAGCAGAAGCTCAGAAAGTGTTCAAGGGTGGGTTGAGAGTCTCACCTTTGCCTTTGAGCTTCTCCAGGACTTGGGGTTGGCCCCCAACCAAGGCCAAGAACTCAGCCTCCAGTTCCTCATTGTTAATTCCATCCTCAGGGATCATCAGGCCGTCTGGGGAGAGGTCAACCAGCAGGCCCAGCTGAGGGAATAGCAAGGGTCCAGTCAGACCTCGGAATACACCCCACCTAGCCAGAGGCAGCCAGGAGTTCCCGTAGGAGGAAGGAAACCCAAACCTCCTAAGGAAAGTCACTTTCCCTGGGGAGTGCCAGGAGGCTGGAACGGGCTCAGAATGCAACAGGTGTCCTATGATAGGCCAGGCCCTCTGGCACAGATCAATATGGGGCAAAGTGCAGGCAGAGACCCTGTTCCCCACTCTAAGCCCATACCCAAATGGGCTGTTGACCAAGTTCAGTGGGAAAAGCAGGCCCCACACCCTGCCCAAAACAAAGACACTCTGTACACCTGGGCTTTTCCTTCCAGCATACTCAGCAGAGGGGGCCATGCAGGAAGGCTGCAAGAGCAAACAGAAGCCCAGACACAGAAGCTGAAAGCAGGGTTTTCATTGTGTAACAGACCTGTCTTCCTATCCCATCCCAGTTCATTGACCAATCATGATATGATAATATTATGTTGAACTATACAAAACTGCCTTCTCTGCACATCAAAATGGGCAATTATGTACAGTTCATTTTATTTTTTAATATTTTTAAAGATTTTATTCATTCATTCATTCATTCATTCATTCATGAGAGACACAAAGACAGAGACAGAGGGAGAAGCAGGTTCCTTGCAGGGAGCCCGATGCAGGACTCAATCCCCAGACCAGGATCGTGCCCTGAGCCGAAGGCAGATGCTCAACCACTGAGCCATCCAAGCGTCCCTGTACAGCTCCTTTTAATAGCAATATTGAAGTTACACTTATTGAGTGCTATGTTCTAGCACTTTCCATAAATCATCCCAATGAATTTTCATAACTGTCCTGTGACAGAAGGACTCTTAGGGCCTCCATTTTACAGATGAGGAACCTAAGGTGTGAGAGATGTGAAGCTGAGTGTCCAATGTGCAGAGGCCAGCAGAGAACTCCAGGTCACCCAGACTCTAACACCCTGGCTTCTTCCATCAGAGCCGAGAAAAATCAAACTCTCCAGGTGCCTGGGGCAGGGGTGATTGAGGAGGGAAAGGAGGTCCAGACAGTCGCATGGGCTCATGGCAGCAGCTCTGGATTTGCACTTAGCTCTGGCCAAGCTGTTAATCCCTATGACCTTGGGAAACTGTCTTCACCTCTTTGGGCCTCAGTGTCCTCATCTGTACAGTGGGGATAAAAAGAGTCAGACTTGGCCTGGCTGATGCAAGATTCCACGGGTGTTCAGGCTAGGAGTGCAGTATCCTTATCCTAGGTCCGAGGCCTTCCCCTCCCAAACTGGAGAGGCTGCGGCAACAGGTGGCCCTGAGCCCAGGGCGGGGCGCCAAGAGCTGAGGAGCTGGGGCCAGCAGGCCGCACTTTCGGGGCAGAACCTCATCTGGAGGGCAGGCAAAGGGGTTCACCTGGGGGTGGTGATCAGGTTCCCCTGAGGGGTGGGGCCCTCCTCTAAACCTGTGATAGGGGTGAGCAGGGTTCTCTAGGCGAGGCCGTGGGGTACAGACTCACCTGGCGGGCGGCGGCAGCACCTCGGCCTGGGGGTCCCGGGGGTCCCTTCCTCTTGTGCATCTTCCAGGCTGGATGCCCGGGCCACTGGCCACCTCGCCTGGCCTTGCCCTGCCTCTTCCCCCGGGGCCTCTCCCCGCGCACGCGCACTTCCTGAGCCCAGTGCCCCTCGTTGGCGCCCCGCGACCGCTGACCCCGCGCCCTCGACCCCCGGGGCGGCCGCCCCACTTCCGCCTTGGCCCTCGGGCGCCGCGGCACCGGAGCCCAGCCACTGGAATTGCTGGGCCCGCCGCACTGAAACTACAACTCCCGGCAGGCAGTGCGCGGGCACGCGTGCGCACCAAGGGGCGGTGGGCGGTGGGCGGTGCCGCGGGCTCCGCGAGAAAGAGGCGGAGCGTGCGGGGATGTGAGGGACGGTGCTAACATTACGCATGCGCACGGCGGTGCCGCGGGTTGCGCGGGAAAGAGGCGGAGCGCGCGTTCAGGTGTGAGGGGTGGTGACGGCCTCCGGGCTCACGGTGTTCCGCGGCCACCTGTGGGTTCTGGCTTCCCCTGGAGGCCCTAGTCTGGGCATTCCACACTTTTAGGTGGCTGAGGTGGAGTTAGTGTGGGTCTGGACACCGGAGGTCGGGTCCACAGAGCTCGGGCTTCGGGCCTCGGGCCTTCCCGCCCTTCAGCTCCAGATCCCCGGCCGCCTGGGCTCCGTGAGGGCCAACTTTGCCTTTTATTTTCTCAAAAAATCCTAACGCAAATAATTTAATCTAATTGTTCCCCAACAGATTCAGGCACACCTACTCAGTTCCTGGTAAGGACAGAAGGACCTTGACAACTTCGGTGGCCCAGGTCGGTTTGGGCTTGTCTGGCCCCCAGTGCCCTCAGGAGCCGGTCTGTGGTGAATCCTGCTTCCAGAGCCCCAGGCAACCCCCCCCCCCCGGGGTTCCCTGAGCCTTTGAAGGGCCCCAGGTGGTTCCTTCCAGAATCCTCAGGTATCTCTGGAAAGGTCTCAGACCACAGCTGGGGAGGGGGCTTCACATAGTCTGTCCCAATTTAGCGACTGGAGCTGGGGTGGCCAGGGTTTCCTGGATGGGCAGATGGGCAGTTCCTTCTGCTCTCCACAGCGTGGAGAAGCTTTGAATTCTTACCCGGCCATGGCCCAGGGTGGCTGGGACTCCCCTAAATGTGTTCCCTCAGGGTCCAGCTTGTGGCCCCCCCCCTGCTCTGGGGCGGGCAGCCAGATGGGCAGAAGTGGGATAAGGGTGGCTTCTGTCCCGAGCCATGGTCACTGGTCTGTACCCAGGGACAGGAACTACTTGTAATAATTTTGCTCATTGTTTTCAGATTTTTCCAGAAACAGATAAAATGAGTAAGAGGAAAAAGCTTCGGACTTCAGGTATTTAGAGCAAGTTGACACTGCTTTACTGCTGCATTTGGTTATAGGAGGAATGTAGTCTTATTTGTTGCAGAAATGCTGACATGACCACATCAAGCTGTTTGGGGGGAAAAGGGTGATTTAATACATGCTGGTAAGAAAATTATAAATTGTGCAAAGTGCATACAGTAAGAAGTGAAAGCTTTCTGGAGCTTCCTCCAGCCTCTAGTGGGATCCCATAGCCTAAGGCCAGAGGTGCACTCTCAGAGACCTTTGGATAGAACTACAAGGTCTTTGACATGCTACAAGGCCATAGGGTGTGTGGTTAAGTGTTCCCTCTGGAACCAACACCCTGGCTTCATCTCAGTTCTCTGGCTTGCCACGTGATGGCAGATGACTCTGTATCTCAGTTTCCCCCTTCTGTAAGTAGAAGATAATAAAGCCACCTACCCTTTCCATTCAAACAATGATTCTCTACCTGGTTTGAGGAGGATTTTTTGCACCTCAGAGGAAGTTGGGAATGTTTAGAGATGTTTTCATTTCCACAAATAATGTATGGGGGTGGGGAGCTATTGGCATTTAGTGGCTTGAGGCCAAGGATGTGCTAATTCTTATAATGCACAGGACAGCGCCCACAATACAGAATGACCTGGCCCCAAATGTCAACAATACTGAGGTGGAGAACTCTGCCCTAGAGCTCAAATGTGGGTTAGTATTTGTAAAGCATGGAGGATAGACCACTGGTAGTACACAAGTGGCTGCTGCTGTTATGATTCTCCTCCCAGGCTTTAAAAAAAGCAAGCAAATTTTTCATTCTGAAATAATTTGGGGCTTAAAGAAGACCTGGAAAAAGAGTTCAGAGTTTTTGCTTGTATGTTTAAAGTTTTTATTTATTTATTTATTCATGAGAGACACAGAGAGAGGCAAAGACATAGGCAGAGGGAGGAGAAGCAGGCTCCCTATGGGGAGCCTGATGCAGGACTTGGTCTCAGGACCCCAGGCTCACGGCCTGAGCCGAAGACAGACGTTCACTGAGCCACCCAAATTCAGTTCTTCTACCCTACCTCCAGCTTCCCCTAAGGTTAATATCCAGCACAACCACGGGACAATGATCAATCACAGGACAGCATAAAAAGCCAGGAAATGAACCTCAGTACACTACTTTTTCCAAACTTTTGGTATATGCACAAATACAGTGTTGTGTTGTTTTTTTGTTTTTTTTGGTTTTTTGGGTTTTTTTTTACTAGAAAATAGAAGCATCACACACACTAATCTTTAATCCCCATTTTTCACTTTATGGAATATCATGACCATCTTTACTTATTAATATACATGTACAATTTCCTCAGGGACAAAGTAAAACACCCAGCATTACATAGCATAGCTCTATAGCCCTCTCATTGTCGAAGATCATTTAAACTTCTTCAAAGTTCGGAAATGACTACTTACTGGTTAATGAGCTTATAGAGTAGCACTCATTTTTTCCCACAATGTGGGACAGAAAAATTAGCAATGGATTGAAAATGTTTTGTGTAGAGATGAGCAACAGACTGCTCGGAAACAGGAATTTCACTGACCTTGGAAGGGGAAGCTGGGGACAGCCAAGCCCACCCAACGTCAGGTCATTTGGGGCTTCTCTTGGCAGTGGGATCCCTAGCTCAGTGGACTGCAGGCTGGCCCAGGACAGCTGTTTCTGGTGTCCTGGAAGGGGTGGGGACAGAGAAAGACGATTCTGGCAGGTGGTGAAAGAACCTCTTCCTTCCCAACATCTTTGGCCTTTGGTGTTGAACATAAGGTTCTTCCTTTAGTTTTTCTTAAATTAGTCCTGTGGGGACACATCACAGGAAGGAAATAAGAGGCTCTTCACTTCTGTTGATATTTTGTTTTTTTATTTGGTGCACATGTCCGTTGGGTGAGCAGGGTGAGCTAATGTTTGGGCATCTTAAGAAACCAAATAAACAAAGCTGCTCGATTTTGCCTCTTGGCAGACCACAAGGTGGGAATGTGCTTGTATAAGAAACATTCCTTGGAGCCTTGCTCTGAGTGCAGCACTGAGGTGGACACCTAAGCAAGGTAGGGTGACAGGACAAGGATGAGATCAAAGGGTGCAACAGATTCAGTTCCTGCCCTCAAGACCCTCAAGGTCTAGTCAGGGGAGAAAGAAAAATGCTTCTCACTGAGAACACTAATCAAATTCGCAGCAGTAGGGTAAACTTCTAAACAAACACACCGTAATTTACAGAATCCAGACATTACAGGAAAGTCAAAAAGTCATGGTGATCTACTGGGGGCACAGTCAAGTGAACGCTAATGAGGACCCTGGTGATCAGTGTTGGGGAGAGAGAGTTCATTAGGTGGGTTTACTTTAAGGTGTTTAAGGAGCTGAAGTTGGAAAGTGTGTACTTGACCGACCTTCAGAAAGATCAGGCCAGGGTCTGTTTGCCTTTTTGTTCTCACCATGTGGTCAGAGGCACAGTACATAGTAAGTGCTCAACAAATGCTCAGATACACTTAAGTGTGCAGGCTCTGGAGCTGGACTGACTGGATCCCATGCCAGATTGCTTGGCCTCCATGTGCCTCAGCTTTTTTATCTATAATATGGGTGTAACAGTGGGACCCTACCTTGAAGTTTTGTCATAAATGCCCAACTTCTCAAGACAGCGTCTGTCATGGAACTTACTAGATTCAACCCTTATCATTTGTTTTTTGAATGATTAGGTTGGGGCCAGGTTTGAGGAGGTCTTACAAGTTGGCCACCATTGGCAGTTTTTGTGTAAGGGGGTTGCCTTCATTCAGCAAATAGGTGTTAGGCTCTTAATTTTTTTTTTTCACTGATAGGGAAGGTATTGCAGAGATACAAGGGACCAAGGGACAACTGGGACATCACTTTCCTAGCACTCTATAATTCTAGGGCCTAGTTTTCCCAGAACAGATAATCTGCAGGAATCACAGAAAACTAGAGTGGCACATAATTTAGTACTATCTATGTTTCTGGTGGTGATCTCTGTTTTATTATTTTTTTTTTTATTTTTTTTATTTATGATAGTCACAGAGAGAGAGAGAGAGAGGCAGAGACATAGGCAGAGGGAGAAGCAGGCTCCATGCACCGGGAGCCTGATGTGGGATTCGATCCCGGGTCTCCAGGATCGCGCCCTGAGCCAAAGGCAAGCGCCAAACCACTGCGCCACCCAGGGATCCCTGATCTCTGTTTTATATTTGTGTTTAATCATTTGCCAAGTATTTGTTGAGCATCAGCAGTGCACTAGATGATCTTCTAGGCACTTGAGACTCAGCAGACAGTGATATAGGCCCCTCGTTGTATTGAGGGAGACAGAAAAAAAACAATACATCAGGTACTGGCAAAAAAAACTGTGTAGTGGGGGCGCCTGGGTGGTTCAGTTGGTTAAATGTCCAACTTGATTTCCACTCAGGTCATGATCTCAATGTTGTGAGATTGAGCCCCTTGTTGGGCTCTGTGCTGGGTGTGGAGCCTGCTTAAGATTCTTTCTCCCTGGGGCACCTGGGTGGTTTAGTGGGTGAGTGTCTGTCTGTGACTCAGGCTGTGATCCCGGGGTCCTGGGATCAAGTCCCACATTGGGTTCCCCATAGGGAGCCTGCTTCTGCCTCTGCCTGTGTTTCTGCTTCTCTCTCTGTGTGTATCTCATGAATAAATAAATAAAATCTTTAAAAAAGAAAAAAAAAAGATTCTTTCTCCTTTTCCTCCTCTCTCACTCTCCATCTTAAAAAAAAAAAAAAAGGGCTGTGAAATGAATAAAACAGAGCATGGATCTAAAAGGGTGTGCTCTATAAAGAAGTCAGGGATGACCATTTGAGGTAACATTTGAGCTGAGACTCAAGGAAGCCAGTACACACCTCTCACCACCTTCCCAGGGAGACAGTTGGCTGAGCCAGGTCGTCTTGTATAGTTTGATGCTAGGCCAACTCAGGTAAAAAGCCTTTGAATGGCATGATCACCTAAGATCTTGGACAAGGTGCCATCCCATCTCTCTCTCCAGGCTAGAGTCAGAACAGGGGTTTCTACCCTTGGAATAAGCTTGCTCATTTCAAGCAGTGGCCCTGCCAGGTTTGGTTGTCAGCCATGGCAGTGCGTGCCCCCTGTATTTCCCATCCCTTTTTCTTTCTTTCTCTCTAAACCAGGAGGAGGAGTCCGTTCTCCAAAGGCCCCAAAGAACCCAAGGCTAGGAGACTCTGGCAGGCCCCAGCAGAGTTCTGAGCAGAGCTCTTTGTGTCTCCCTGAAGAGTCAGAAGGCAGATCAGGACCCGTTCCCTCTGCAGAGCAGAGAACAGAGGAACCAGTACAGGCACTCTCCAGGTAGGTGGCTTGGAACATTCCAGCAAGCCTCCCCACCAACAGTGGACATAGCACAGCAGCCCAGTAAACAGGATAAGGGATGGTGGCCAACATGACCCATCTAACTCCATACCTCCCCCTTGGGGGTTCAGGGGCCCTCAGATTGCTTCTCAAAGTCTTCTTCCCCAGACTCTCCTCTTTAGCAAGAAAAAGTTTATATTTTAACCATAAGCAAGGAAAACCTTGGATTTTTCAAGGTCACTTAATAATAGAATGCGTCTTGTCCTGTCTACTGGTCAAATCCATGTTTATCCTGTATTCCCTCTTAACCAAGAAAAGACTGATGGAGTTGTGGGTCTGCAAAATAATAACCCATTGGGAGATAGCAATTATTATGTGGCAGATAGTGTACTAATAATAAACACTTTACACCTATCCGTTTGTTTAACCCTCATGGCACTGTGAGATTTTTATCCCCATGTCACAGGTGAGGACTCTGAGACTTGAAGAGATCAAATGACTTACTTGCCCAAGGCCATTGAGCTGGCACAGGGCAGGCTGGGGATCTGGCTGTGTCTGGCTCCTGTGTTCCTAACCACCATGGTTTCCTAGCTCCCATCTTCTTCTTCTTCTTTTTTTTTTTTTCCCAGAAATATGTAATTAAGCACAGTGAGCTAAAAAGGAAGATCTGGAGAATAGTTTGTTCATGGGGTTAAACCACATGTAACTAGAGCAAAGTAGAAAGGGTTAGCAGGAGTTAGGAGAAGGAGGGCTCCTGCTACTAGAGTCTTCAGAGAAAGCCTCATGGATTGGTCTGCCAAATTTTCTGAATAAACAATTGGAGCACACGGTCTGACCAAAAGAACTTTTTGGGGATGAAAGGTATGTGATCTCAGATTATTTTAGTCTTAGAACTAAAGGCAGCACTGCTGTATGTGTGATAGGAAGAGGGGTCACATATCACACTTAAACCATTCTCCTGGGCGCACAGTATCACTGTGCTCCTCACTCCTGGAGAGGCTAACAGGGCTTAGGGGGTCCCAGGAACTTCCCATTTTGCTGTTTGAGTCCATAAGAGTAGTCAGAACCCACATAAGTGGGTTCCCACCCTCTTTTTTGTTTTTGTTTTTAAAATCTTTTTTTAAGGAACACCTGGGTGGCTAAGCGGTTGAGCGTCTGCCTTCGGCTCAGGGGGTGATCTGGGTCCTGGGATAAAGTCTCACATCAGGCTCCCTGTGAGGAGTCTGCTTCTCCCTCTGCGCCTCTCTCTGTGTCTCTCATAAATGAATAAATAAAATCTTTTTTTAAAATACCATGTTCATAAAAAAAATACCATGTTCATAGAAGTATAACATAAAAAAACAACAACATAAAGCAAACTTAACACATCTACGTTAAGAAATGAAATCTTAGCCAATACTTTAGAGGCCACCCAAACAACCCATTCCAATTAAAAATTTTCAAACAAATAAATAAATAAAAAATAAAAATTTTCAAACAGACTCTTGGTATCACTATCTAGATGTATTCTGTCTGTATAAGCTCCCCAATACAACTTAAACCTGTTACTGTATCTTCAGGCTTTTTCCTCTTTCACTTCCAAAGTTGAAGTCTTGAAGTTTTAGTTCCAGATTTTAAATTTTTTTTTTTTAACAACATACACATCTGCATTTATTTAGATATAACCATAAGTCTCACATGCTTTATAAAAAGACCTAATTTTTTTAGAGTAGTTTTAGGTTTACAATAAATTTTTTTAAAGATTTTATTTATTTGAAAGAGACACATACAAAGAGCATGAGACAGAGAAGGCAAGCACGAGCAGGGGAAAGGGCAGAGGGAGAAGGAGAAGCAACCTCCCCATTGGACAGGGAGCCTGATACAGGGCTCAATCCCAGACACTTTGGTTTACAGTAATATTGGAGAGAAGGTATGGAGATTTCTCATACACTACTACGCATTATTGCCATCCCACCAGAGCAGTACATTTGTTACCAAGGATGAACTTGCAGTGACACATGCTAATCACCCACAATCCACAGTTCACTTTAGAGTTCATTCTGTGCTATATGTTCTTTTTTTTTTTTTAAAGAGATCTTATTTATTTATTCATGATAGAGAGAGAGAGAGAGAGAGAGAGAGAGGCAGAGACACAGGCAGAGGGAGAAGCAGGCTCCATACTAGGAGCCGGATGTGGGACTTGATCCCGGGACTCCAGGATCACGCCCTGGGCCAAAGGCAGGCGCTAAACCGCTGAGCCACCCAGGGATTCCTGTGCTGTATGTTCTCCGGGCTTGGGCAAATGCAGAATGACACGTATCCACCATTATAATCTCATACAGAGTATTTTTGCTGCCTAAAGTTCCTGTATCCTGTCCATCCCTCCCTTCCCCACCCTGGAACCATCTTTTTATTGTCTTCATAGTTTTGCCTTTTCCAGAATGTTAGAGTAGTAATCATACAGTGCTTTCAGACTGGCTTCAGAAATACGCATTTAAGTTTCCTCTTGGTCTTCTCATGGCTTGGTAATTCATTTCGTTAGTACTGAATAATATTCCATTGTCTGGGTGCACACAGTTTACGTATCAATTTACCCACTGAAGGCTGCCTCCATTGCTTCTGCATTTTGGCAATTACGAACACACTTGCTTTTTTAGATACTGTGTTTTTTGTGTCTATAACTTCCTTTTCTCTGGAATTTGCAGAGTTGGGGGTTAGAGTGTCATTGCAAATGAGAATTCCTATTCTCATCTCAGGAGCCAATTCCTGAGTTTATAAGGGTAAACTGCTGCCAGAACAGACAGCTTGAATTTTAAGTGTGGGTCTTCACACCCTTCTTGGCAGCCAAGTGTCACCCTAGGCACACTGTTCCCCTTTTCCATCCTACCCTCTCTAAGCAGGTGCTCCAGGGCCTCCCTTACAGGAGACTGAGTACTACTTTGCCTTTGGATTCATCCTGTTTGTCTCACCACATGCACTGACAGCCTCCCAGGACTTCAGAACCTCCTGTTTTGTCTTTCTCCACCCAGCTCCCATGATGAGGAAGCAGGAGCTCCCTCCAGGCTCTTTGGGCAACCAGAAAAGGGGCCGGTTCCCTTTGCTCTTTCCCAGGTGAGCCTGTTTTATGGCCTCATGTATGAACCAATGACACTGCCTCCCTTAAGCTGGAGTTCTTGTCTCCATCACCAGCATGCTGACAGACTGGGAAGACTGTGGGCTGGGGACGGAGGGCAAGGGCTGCATTTGAGGCTGCCAGAAAGGAACTGGTTTGGCATTTGCTTTCTGAAACTTCATTCCTCCCCTTATCTTTATTGCTGTTTTGTTCTTGTTGTATCTGGTTCACAGAACTCAGCCAGGAGGTATGTCCCCCAGTTTGCAAAACTCAGGAAGACAGCAACAAGACAAGCAGAGCTGAAGGAAGAGGACCTTGGGAGTGGAGCCCCTAAAATCAGCCAGGTGAGCCCAGTAGACACAAGCTTCTTGGACCAGCCTTGGCAGCTGAGTTCAGCCTTGGTTTTCTTTGGCACTGGCTAGACCTGCACTCATCTAGATGCCCCTTTTCAGTACACCATGCTACAGATGTCTGTGGAGCTCATGCTCATACAGGCCTGTATGGGGTGTTCAGGATAGCTGTGCTTGCAGCAAAATGGTCAAGGCTGCAGCTCTGTTCCCCAGGTTGTGTGAGAGTAGTAAAAGCACAGAAAACAGCCCACATTCTATCCCTGAACCTCTTTATTTCTTGGAAGCTTTTGTGTGGTTTGGGGCAAGGGGTGGGTCTTACAATGTATTCTCATCCTTTCCACTCTGAGCTCTGGGGGTGATGAAGTCTCTGGCAACAGAAGCCCCTACCAAAGTGAGTGGTGGACATTCCCAGCGGCCATGTTTATAATCATCCCAAATTGGGAACACCCAGATATCCTTCAATGGGTGAATGGCTGGACACACCATGGAACACAACTTAGCAATAAGAGAGGATACAAACTAGTGATACACGCAACAATCTGGATGGATTTCCAGGGCATTATGTAGAGTGGAAAAAGCCAGTCCCAGAATGTTACACGCTGTAGGGTTCTATTTGCATAACATTATTGAAATGAGAAAATTATAGAAATGGTGGGTAGGTTAGTGGTTGCAGGGAGTTGGAGCAGGTGGGTAGGATGGGAGGGAGGCAAGTGTGGCTACACTTGGCAGCACAAGGGATCCTGTGTTGGAGATTTTCCATATCTTACCTGTTTGGTGGATGCACAACATCTACTGCAAGAGGACTGTATAGAACATCATACACACGTGTAAACAGGTATAAGTCAAACTAGAAAGCCAGATAAGTTCAGTGGACTTTATCAGTGTCAATATCTGGGTTGTGATATTATACTCGAGTTAGGCAAGATGTTACCAATGGAGAAAACTGAGTAAAGGGCATGAGGAGTCTTCCCCATCGTTTCTCATAACTATATATAAATCTATGATGATCTCACTAAAAGGAGTTGGGACACCTGGCCAGCTCAGTTGGTGGAGCATGCAACTGACTCTTGATCTTAGGTTTGTGAGTTCGAGCCCCATGTTGGGCATAGAGCTTACTTACAATAAAATTAACTAATAAGAGGGGTCGTAGCTTCACTTTTGACTGAAAATGTGCGGGAAGCGCTATGTGTAACTCAGTGAGTGGTTGCCAGTGGCTTCACTGAAGCCAGATTGACAGGCTCTGGCCTTCAGTGATCTGATATTTGCAGGGCAGACCCTCCTAGAAAGGTTGGGCCTGTTTGGTGTAGGGAGGTAACTGGCAGAGGTATGTCCCTCAGCAGTGATCCCTGTATGAAAGAGGCATGGGAAAGGGGACAGCTGCTGTCTCTAGAGTGCCCTTGGGTACAGACCTCAGTCCCTACCTATCAAATGTAATTATTTGTAGTCCAGTTTGAAGGGAGAGTTGATGGCATGGATGTGAGGTGAAGGGAGGTGATGGGTTGACTCCAGGATTTGGGGCCTGAATAGCCTGAAGAATGGAGTTGCTGTAGTTGAGACAGGGAGCCTCTGAGGGCATACTCAGGAGCTGGTGTTGGTTGTGTAACATTGGAGGTGACCAGGAAGGAGATTTCCAGGTGGAAATGTCAGCTACTAGCATCGTGAGTTGGGGGAGATCCAGGGGGTGCAGTGGCTCTGCAGGTTTAGGCCTCAGGGTCTGGATTGGACTGCCATCTACCTAAAGGACAGTATCATTCTACATACATCCTAGCCAGAAACCTCCTCTTTCCCACCCCATTATGGTCATCTCTATTTCACTTCTTCCTCTTGCTCTTCTTTTTACCTTGAAATAAGTATAGATTCATAGAAATTTGCAAAAACGGCATGGACCCAAGTGTCCTTCAATAGATGAACAGATAAACAATGTGGCATATCCATACGATGGACTATTATTCAGTCTTAAAAAACAGAGACATTGGGCAGCCCTGGTGGCCCGGTGGTTTAGCACCGCCTGCAGCCCAGTGTGTGATCCTGGAGACCTGGGGTCGAGTCCCACGTCCGGCTCCCTACATGGAGCCTGCTTCTCCCTCCACCTGTGTCTCTGCCTTTCTCTCTCTGTGTCTCTCTTGAATAATTAAATAAATAAAACCTTAAAAAAAAAAACGAAGACATTCTGACACATGCTACAATATAAATGAACCTGGAGGATATTATGCTCAATGAAATAAGTCAGCCGGAGAAGGGTAGATACTATAGATTCCACTTATAGGAGGTCCCTAGAGGAGTCAGATCCATAGAGGCAAGGGGTCCTGGGTGTCTCAGTTGGTTAAGCATCTGACTCGTAATTTTGGTCATGATCTCAGGGCTGTGATATCAAGCCCTGAGTTGGGTTCTGTGTTGGAGCCTGCTTAAGATTCTCTCCCTCAAAAAAAAAAAAAAAAAAGATTCTCTCCCTCTGGGACACCTGGGTGACTCAGTGGTTGAGCATCTGTCTGCCTTTGGCTCAGGTAGTGATCCCAGGGTCCTAGGATGAGTTCCACATCAGGCTCCCTGCAGGGAGCCTGCTTCTCCCTCTGCCTATGTCTCTGCCCCTCTCTCTGTGTCTATCATGAATAAATAAATAAAATCTTAAAAAAAAAAAAGATTTCAACTGCCTCTCCCCACCCCCACCATCAATATATGCTCTCTCGTGCTCTCTCTCTCTCTCTCTCTCTAAAAAAAAAAAAAAAAAAAAAAATTTTTTTTTATACAGGCAGAAAGTTGGTGGATGCCAGGGGCTGGGAGAGAGGGATAGGGAGTTGTTTAACAGGGACAGAATTTCAGTTTGGGAAGGTAAAAAGAGTTCTGGAGATGGATGGTGGCAATGTTTGCACAACAGTGTAAATGTACTTATACCACTGAGCTGTACACTTCAAGATGGTTAAGATGCTGAGTTTTACGTAACGTGTATTTTACCACAACTAAAAACAAAACAGTACAGAGAGGTCCGTGTGTGCTTTCCTCTAGTTTCCACCAGTGGTCACGTGTTCTAAAACTAGCATCCATTGCCAACACCAGGCAACTGACATGGGCACAATCCACAGGCCCCCTTGATTTTTGTATCCTTGTTCTAAGAGTCCCTGTGTGCCTGCTGGTGGTGGAAAGGAGCTGATGGAAGGAGAGATTCCTGTGCTTCTGGTTACCCCTCCAGCCCCTGGCTCTAACTATGCCCAGCACTGGTACTGAACCCTACTTGGGTACATCCTGTGCAGCATCTGAGATTTTGTACAGAGACAATTACAACTAGAAAAATCTTGGGGCACCTGAGTGGCTCTGTTGGTTAGGTGTTCGATTCTTGATCTCAATTTAGGTCTTGATCTCAGGGTCGTGAGTTCTAGCCCCACATTGGGCTCCACACTGGGCATGGTGCTTACTTAAAAAAAAAAAAAAAAAAAGCTTTAGAATGATTCCTTATTGAAAACTCAAAGCTGAGTCTTTTTCTCTCCACAGGAAACACCACTAGAGCCGAGTGCCCAGCAGGCCAGAAGGAATTCCTTCCTATGGGAGGAATCCCTAGGGCTTGTTCCCTGGGAGGCCAGGGAGCTGGATGCCCAGACTCAGGTAGACAGCACCCACCCTGAGCACAGAGACCAAAACCCCATGACACCTGTGCCTGGCAGTGGTGATCCTCAGCCCTCAACCTCCACTGATGCCTCTCCAGAATGGGAGACAGTGCCCTTGGCCTCCAAAAGGGCCCAGGATCACCTATTGGAGCAAGGAACCAGCACACCAGATGGTGAAAGCAGGGAAGGTTGTTGGGTTCTAGGCTATCATGGCCAGAAAGGGCTCCTGCTGAGCGGAGATGCTGAAGAGAAAGAGTCAGACCAAGGAGCACTTCAGGAAGCAAGTACCCAAGGGGGAGCAGAAGCTGACCTGCTTGAGAGGTGTCAAGAAGAAGGAGATAGTGTCCTAAGTTCCATTACTCAGGACACAGAGCCCAGATCTGCAGCCCAGGGCCTCTCTGACCCCTTACAGATGCCCAGCAAGACTGGCAGGGAAGCAGAACAGAGTTGTAGCAGTCCAAGACATTCCTCCCTTGGGACTGTTGTCATCACAGATGTGAGCACAGACCCCACTGAGCCAGAACAGAGGGCTTCAGAGGTGGCCGGGCCAGATGAACAGGCTAACACCAAGGCACCTACCTGTCCCAGTGGGAAGGCCCCTGATGGAGGGTGCAGTGGGGCCCTGCTCAGTTGCATGCCTCTCACTGGGGATACAGGATGTAGAGGGGAGGCAGGGTGGGAAGGCAAGCCCCCTGGCAACATCCTGGGGGGACCTGCAGCCTCCCAGGCTCTGGATCACAGCAGAAGAGAGCCCACAATAGGTGCTAGAGATTCCAGTCTTCTAGCCTCGGAAATGGGCCCAGATGTTGATCTGACAAAGGTGCCTGGCCTGGATCAAGATGGGCTGGGAGATGTGTGTATGCTGCCTTTGCTCTTGCAGCCTGCAGGTAAAAAAACAGCTGAGTTAAGTCACGAGAGCCCTGAACAAGACCTCGAGGGGTTCAGTCTATCTCTCGGAGCCTTTGTTCCACCGCTAAACAGAGAAACAGTGAGTGGCCTTTCCCAGGAGGCCAGAGGCTGCCAGGACAGCATAGATGCCCCTGTGGCCCCCACAGGCTGGTCTGCATGCCCTCCTGGCTCTGTAGACCAGGCTGTTTTGGGGGAGTCTCTAGCTTTGGAACCTGACTTTGTGCCAGACAGCCAGATGCAGAAGGCCCTGGAAGCCCCTGACTTTGAAACCTCATATGAGCAGGTAAGAGTTTCCCCATGTTATAGCAGACCATCCCAGGATAGGTGTCACATGGCCACAAACCTATCCCAAACTACCCATTAGGGTGTGTATGGGATTTGGGTACATGGCCATCTGTCTATATGGCATTCAGGTCTAGGGGAATGAGTTGCAGCTTTGGTGTGTATGGAGTCAGTGGTTTTCCAGAAAGAATAGATCTGCCTTTCTGTAAGGGGTCTGTCTGTGTGGGAGCTAAAGAGCCCCAGGCAGTGAAACGCATGCATTCTGTCAGCCTGGGCAGAGTTGATGGAGGTCCTCCTTCCCTTGACCAGAGCCCCCAGGTTTACCCACCCTCTCCACACTTCAGGGCCTGGCCCTGGCTGGAGGTTTCTGAGAGATATAAAGAGGATGCCTGAGACCTTGAGGGGTAACTTGGAAAAAGCCAGCCATGTCAGAACTGGGCTTGGGGGCCAAGACTTCAATCCCCAGTTGGGAGAGACGTTTTGCCCATTTTGAGGGTCATTTCAAGGTTCTGATATGATTTTTTTTTCAAACATATACACAGAATTTTGCTTTCCTGCTAGAATTTGTAGGGACTTTGCTTCCTTCAGGGATCTGCCTGCCCAACATCATGTTCCCCAGCTACTGAGCCTATGCAGGTCATTGGTGTTCACCTGTCTGGGGAAGGTGGCAGCTTTGCTTTGGCCCCATCCCCAAGGGAGCACCACATCCCTGACCACTGGCACACCTGAGTCTGGGTTAAGTGCTTTGCAGTCACACCTTGGGAGGTAGGTGGTTCTCTTTCCACATACTGGGTGTAGTTAAGCTGCAGGAGTTCAGGCACCTGCCCAAGGTGACACAGCTGGGAGGGAAGCAGGCTGGGTCTGCTCCCACGTTGGCCTGATTCTGCAGCTGTCCCTCAGTTGTCCTGTCTTGGAGCACAAAGCCTGACTTGCTTCACAAACAGTGACCTCTGTTTCTTTGGCTGTCCTGTTGAGATGTTTAAAAAATTAATTCAGTTACATGCTTATCAAGATCCTGCTCTGCCAGGAGTTAACAGATTAGGCGTGGTCCCTGCCCCTATTCCCGTGAGGTTTGTGGTAGTACCATTCCCACCTGTCTTCCAGAGTGAACATTTTGTAGCCTATCATTTTGGCACTTAAAGAGTCTTTTCATAGGACACGGACTTGAAACACAAGCATAGTGTTTCATCTGGTACCCAGCTGAAGAAAGCCAGCTGTTCCAGCCTTAGAGGGGAATGCTGCTGGGTTGGGCAAATATGGATCTCCAAGGCACCGCCTTCCCAAGGGAGGGTGAAGGGCCATTTTTTACCCTTGACAATGTTTACCTGCAAGGTGACTTCAGACCAAGCCCTCCCTGCCACATGTTGGCCCCCGGCTCCTGTGCCCCCCACTTCTCAATCACCAGATGAGCAACATGGAAAGCAAGTCACAGTGCAGTCCAGTCTTAGAGTTTGAACACAGTCACTGGGATAGGTAGGCATTCAGGTACTGACACAGTTGAAATATTGTAACTGAAGCCTCATCCCTTGAAAAATATATAAACTCCTCCTTTGGAAAGAAGAGCAGTCTGAGTTACCCCAGCCTCTGGCTGTTGGGTATTGGCTAAAGGAGAAGCAGTTGGGATATTTAGTGGCATCCAGCGGGCAGAGGAGCAAGCCCCTCTTGAAAGGCTGCCAGTGACTTTGGGCTTTGAAAACACTAAGGAATCTGCAGTGCAGGGAACCAGCAAACAGCCGAGGTGGTCAGACCTGACAGGCTCTCCAGGGGTGGAGGTGCAATCCTGACAAGGTTGCTGACGTCTGGGCACATTTTGTTTTGATATTGGGTGTTCCCGAACAAGTCAGGGCAACCTTAGCACAAGCAGGTTCCCACAGAAAGGTACCAGTTGGAGCCCAGCAGGAAGGCCAATGGACAGGGCCAATAGGCTACAGAGTGCAGGTGGATGGAGACAGTGGCAGCGGCGGCTAATACAAATTATACAGCAGTGACCAGTTTCAAACCCAGGTCTCCTCACAGGAAAGTACGGTGTTTTCTTCTTATAGTAGCTCCCTTAGGATGTGACACTCACCACAGGGCTGGTGGAGCATCTGTACACCGCATAAGTAATGTCATTTAAAAGGGGCACCTGACTGGCTCAGTTGGTTAAGCATCTGTCTTTGGCTCAGGTCATGATCTCAGGGTCCTGGGATGGAGCCCTGCATTGGGCTCCTGCTCAGTGGGGAGCCTGCTTCTCCCTTTCCCTCTGCCACTCCCCATGCTTGTGCTCTCTCGCGCACTCACTCCCTCTCAAATAAATAAAATCTTAAAAAAAAAAATTGGGTCCTACAGCAGTGGCCTCCAGCACATTCAGTACGAGGACTGCCCTTGTGTCAAACATTTACACAAATATTACACAATGCTGGTGGGAGCAGTGGTTGGAGTATTGGGAGGGAGAATGTGCCTCAGGGCCAAGAATGGCCCAGTGAGTAGGGTGATTATGTGATACTGAGTTATATTTTAAGCCACAGAATCACTTCTACCAAACAGTAGGCCAGATGCCTAGGAGATACTGTATTGTCTCTAGGAGTCTTCCGATTCAGCACTGCTGGCATTTGGGGCCAGATAGTTCTCTGTGGTGAGGCTGTCCTTGTGCTCTAGGGCATGAGCAGCATGCTCCCTCGCCCTCTTCCCACTGGATGCCAGTAGCACTCCGCCTACCCAAAGTGTGCTGACCAATGTAAAGTGCCTAGGGGTGATCATCCCCCAGCGAGAACCCTTGGGCTACAGGCAGTTCTTTATGTCTGTTCTTTGGATTCAGGGACAATTTGCAGCTGGAAGCTGTAGCTCAAGCCCTTTATCCCATTCCTCATCCCTGACAGGGAAGAGGGGCCCGCTTTTGAAAGGACATCTTTGGAACAGATCCCTTCTTCCTCTAGGACTTTGGTCTCCCCAGAAGAAGCCCTGGACTGGCCACTCTACCCCAGCTTGTCTCTTTTCAGAGTGACACATGTCACCTCCATGATTGAGCCTAACATTTTCCATGAAAATTAAACTGCTGTTACCATTTAGAAACTTAAACTTTGGGGATCCCTGGGTGGCGCAGCGGTTTGGCGCCTGCCTTTGGCCCAGGGCGCGATCCTGGACGACCCGGGATCGAATCCCACGTCGGGCTCCCAGGTGCATGGAGCCTGCTTCTCCCTCTGCCTGTGTCTCTGCCTCTCTCTCTCTCTCTCTGTGTGTGACTATCATAAATAAATAAAAATTAAAAAAGAAAAAAAAAAAAAAAAAAAAAAAGAAACTTAAACTTCTCTGGGTTACCTGGCCCTCTCCTCTATTAATTATAAAATTTTCCCTTACAATTTATTTGTAAAATCTGTCTCTGACACAAAACAGGTGACTTACCTGGCAGACCTCTTCTCAACATCAGATGCCCCACTTCACCCCAGTCACCGTCACTGAGAGTCTTCTCTGTACCTTTCTAGGTACTGCAAGATAAGCAGGAGACAGTGCCACGCCTCCGTCATCAGGAACAGAGCCATCGGCCAGCACAGATCAGCCCTTCAAAAAGAACAAGCTCGGCAGGGGACACCAGGGTCAGACCTAACATTGCCCTGTCTTCCTTCTGAAGGGGGAGGGTGAGAGCAGCCCAGGCTAGTGGCCCCCAGGTTCAGCTGTCACAGCATCCTATCCCTTCCCTGCCCCACTTTTCTTCTGCAGGAGTCTACCTCTGTGTTCCTGGCATGGCCCAGGAGAATTAAAAGGTTCTCTGCATGACTCTTCTTACTCCGTGCAGGGCTCAGCCAGCTAGGCCATTCACATGTGTGTTCTCTCTTTATAGTTGTTTCCTACAGGGAGCAGGCTGGACTCTTGCTGGCCTGGCACAAGCCCACAAGCTGATGGAGGCCTTCTCACGGAGTTCCAGCTGAGGTAGGCAAGGGCTGGGAGGCTAACCCAGGGCTCTTGCCCCAGCAGCAGTCAGCCCTAAGTACCTGGGAGGGAAAAATGTCGCTGCTTTCCTGGCACTAGTGCCCCCACACTCCCCCTCACACCAGCCCTGCCTTTCCATCAGTAGGGGAGCTGAGCCCATCTTTATTTTTTTTTTTTAATTTTATTTATTTATGATAATCACAGAGAGAGAGAGAGGCAGAGACACAGGCAGAGGGAGAAGCAGGCTCCATGCACCGGGAGCCCGATGTGGGATTCGATCCCGGATCTCCAGGATCGTGCCCTGGGCCAAAGGCAGGCGCCAAACCGCTGCGCCACCCAGGGATCCCTGAGCCCATCTTTAAAACTGTGCATGCCTCTGCTCCCTGCAAGTGGATAACTGAGGATCCTCAATCTATAGCTAAACGAGTCTCTCCCCAGGACTTCTGGGGTAGTACCCCCAGTTCCATAGGTTGTTTTAACATACTATGTGTGTTTTTCTGGAGAGAGGATCTAGAGCTTACCCCAAAAATCTGTGGAGGGGAAGGGGACCCAGACTGGGATAAAAACCACTGGCCCACACGACCTTGGGGCCTATCCCTACTCTGGCATCCAGAGGGCCCTTTGGAGTTCCTTACTTGGCTCTGCCCTGGGGCAGGCTGCTTTCTCTCCTTCCTGTAGGCCATGGAGAGAGAGAAAGAGAGAGAGAGAGTGTGTGTGTTGGGGGGATTCTCTGTCTCCACCCCAGAGCCTCTTACAGTCTGTCACCTCCCTTTGTGTCCTTTCTCCCAGCCCTACCAGCCATTAGCACTGGGCCACAATCCTCTCCTCTTACCTTGTACTTGAACTGGCCCCTCTGCAGAGGCTGCAGCTTATCGATTATTCATGGCCAAGTTTCTGTTTCTGTCTGGCAAGTGTGGAGGAGGGGTGAGGGACACAACCCTTGGCAGTTTGTCTCCTTTCTCTTTCTTCTCCTCCTCCTCCTCCTCCTCAGGGTAGAGGGTAGCCATGTTTCCACCTCCTGCCCATGCATACATTTGTATGTAATACCTGTTGTACCACTTGTTGCCACACACATGCTCATGTACCCTGCATGGGGATCAGAAGCGGTTTAGTCAAAGTGGCCCTACTATTTGAGCAGAGAAGGGAGATTGATGTCTGAATCTCCAGTGGCCTCCGATGTGACCCACATGAATGTCTGGAAGCTTCTAGGCAGATCATGGATCCAGTTCAGTGGCCTGTGGCTGAGTGAGACATGCAGTGGCTAAGGCCAGGCCGGAATGCCGTCTCAGGGCGACTGAAGTGGGTGGAGTAGAACTGGAGTTCCTGTAGTGACAGCCCAGAAGACACTGACAAGCTGGGGTGTCTGAAGATTTAGGAACAGCTGTTGCCCTGAGTCCAGGAGGGCATCCCTTTGCCCACATCCGCAGGCCACATGCATTAGATACAGTGGGTATGTGGTGCATCTATCTCTTCCATAGATACTAATACCATCCAGTGCCAGCTCTTCCAGGAACTGCTGTGGGCATGGGGGAGACAGTGTAGGACAAAACACAGGGCTTCCATCTGGTGGGGGTGGGAGGGTGAGAGACAAGCAAATTAGTCAGATGGTGGAGTGTTAAGAAAAAGACAGTGAGGAAGGGGTTAAAATTTTAACGTGGTGATCAGGGGAGGCCCCCCTCCCCCAACCAGGAGGAGACTTTTGGGAAAGAACATTCCAGGGCCCTCAGAAGTGCTCAGGGAACAGACAGGAATTCAGTGTGGCTGGAGCAAGGGGGGAAGGGGAGTGAGAGGGAGGGGATGGGGGTCTGGAGGTGCTGGCAGATGGTGCAGGGCTTTGAGGAGGGATGCTGGGCTGGGTTTCTATTTTCACAGCTGACCCCACCCCAGTGCTGAATGGTGGACAGGCTGTAGAGGCAGGCACTGGGAGCCAAGGAGGCTGTGGCAACTGTCCAGACGAGGACCGAGGTGGTGAGGAAAAGAGGCTGAATTCTGGGTGTGCATTTGATGGTACAGCCAGCTGGGTTGACCATCAGGGCTCTGCCTCTGGTGGCTTCATAGCTGGAAAAGGTATTAATATCTGGAGAAGACAGCTCCAGGCCCAGCAGAAGCCCCCAGAACAGAGTTTGGCAGAGCTGTCCAGTGAGGTCAGACCTCCTGTCTTCCCTCTTTCCCTGCCAGGACCTGTGTAGGGATCAAGGCCTGTGAAGCCGCCAGGATGGAGGATGCAACAGACACCGTGCAAGGTCTTGTTGTTGAGCTCTCCAACCTGAAGTAAGCACTGGGCTGAGATCCACAGATGGATGGGGTGGGAGGCGTGGCAGAGGGGATGGTGGGGAGGGCCCAGTGCCTGCATTTGCCTGTGTGTGTGTGTCCACGGCCTGTGAGTATGCATGTGTGGGAGCTTATGTGGAAGCATGAGCAGGCACTCATGCCTGAATACGAGGTGTGGTCCCCACTCTGGGCATCTGGTGGAGCGCACACAGCAAATGTTGACACTTCCACACAGCCGGCTGATCATGAGCGCCCACCGGGACCTGGAGGCCTTCAAGCGCCTCAGCTACCGGAAGGCAAGGCTGGCAGGGAAAGGCCCAGCACCCTACACATCAAAGGGAGCTGGGAATCTCCCTCCAGAGGAGCGATCCTGGAGGGATTTGTAGATTACTTCCAGACCACCTCAGGAGCGCCTTGTGTGTGCACATGTGCACAAGCTTGCAGCGCCTTTGCGTGTTTCCTCTGCTCTGGCCCCCGGAAGTGCTGCTGCTAAACAGCTGGAAACAATCCCTTGGCAGACCCCGGAAAGCCTGCAGGGCCTTGTCTGCCCCCTGGTTTACCCTATAAGATGCTCCAGCAGGTCCTAGTGGGCCCCAGAAACCTCCCCTCAGATGACCCCGAAGTCATCTTGCCATGGGAAACATCAGAGGCCAGGCCCATATCTACAGCCTCCCTTGAGAGTCAGTAAGGGACGGAACTTGCTCCTCCCTGCGGCTGCAGCAGAGGTCAGAGGCAGAAGGCTGGAGGCAGGCAGCAGGAGGCCAGCCGTGCCCCCCACCCTCCGGAAACCAGCTGCTTCTGAGCAGAGCCCAGAGCCACCCAGATGTTTATCTAGATTTGCAAATTTCATTCTTTAGCTCAGGTTATAGGAGGTTCAGAATTTGTTTCTTTACTGGAGGAGAGAAGGGCTCTCTTTGTTGATGGTACCTTTGTTTTTCTCCGGATTTCCATTTTATTTCTTTTGGTTAGACCATTAATAAATGATTCCCTAGTGTGGATCTGTGACCTGCTACTTGGGTTTGACGTATTTTCAGTTCCTTAATGTTCTACCCACAAACCTCCCTAACCACTTCTTTCTCCTTTTACTTCTCATCCTCCCCAGGAAAGCAGGTTGGGCTACCGCAGGGCCCTGTGAATCAAGGGGTCCCCACAAGTTACTGAATGTGTCAGTCTCCAGGAGTGGGTCGCTGTGTGTATGCACACATGTACGCATCCAAGCACAGACACCCCCGTATCTGTGGAGCAGCAAGCCCACTGAGGGATCATAGCCAATCACCCAGCTGGAGAGTTGACAGGTTTGCGCTCAGTGCTCAGATGGGCTCAGGTGACCTTACCCATCCTCCAAGGCACAAACTGCTTCTAGGCCTTAGACCCGAAAGAGGCACTGGTGGTGGGGGGGTGGGGGGGGGTGAGGGGGATTGTTCCTGATAAACAGCTAGTGCCTGCAGGGTGCTGAGGGCCAGGCTTACACAACCCTGATGATGTCATAAGCAGGTGCTGCTGTCAAACCCATTTTACAGAACATCATGCTTCAATTACATTGGTCACCAAAAGGTTGGCCAGACCGGAGACTTTCTTGGTCCTTTGGCCTATGACTCCTACACCCCAATTCCTAGGATCAAGGCAGAGGCCCCCTCCCACTGTCTTCTTAAACCCCGGGAAATCCCATGTTGGAGGGGGGCAAGGCAGGATCAAGGTTCCCCACCACTTCTGGTTGCATGTATAGCTCCTTCGTTGAACCTGCCAGGACATGCCCATTCTCCTGGTTCCCTGGATCTCAAGCCCCAGTGGCTCTGGCCTATATAATCAGCTGGAGGATGGCTGGATATTGTATCCCTTAACTCCATTTGGGACTCTTTGGGGCTGCTAAGGAGCCCTCCTCTATGTTGTCTTTCTACTCCTCCCTTCCCCCCTCCAAGCCTGGATAGCAGGCTGTCTTTAAGGGTCATCTCCCATCTCCAGCTCACCCCAGCCCACCTCCTCGTGTGGCCTCAGGTCCCAGTTCAAGTCCAAAACGCCAAGGGCAGAGGGGACCTGCAAAGTCCAAATCCTGCTTCCACCCAACTTTGGAAGACAGTGTGAGCTACTAGGGATGGAACCCAGGGTCCCCAGGCCAGCCCTTTGCTTGGCAGAGAGAATTTGGACAGACACTTGCCACCTGCTGCCCTCTGGGAACAGGGATTCCCACAACCACAGCCCTGGCCCAGGAGAACTGGATCACACTACCTGGGTGGTGATGGAGCTCCATCTCCCTCCCATTTCTGCCCAAGCAGAGCCAAGGTCTTGGCTGGCCCAACCCCCCAGGACATATTCCCATTTTGCCTAGCCCTGCTCCCCTCCTATGCCCAACCCCCTAGGCCTTCCCTTGCTCTGAATGGTTGGACATGTGACTCCATGGCCCAGGTTGTTTGGGCATTTCTGAGGACTTTAATTCACTGAGGGCCTGCTTGGTCAGGATGATTTGAGGGAGGGGGAAGGAGGGCTTAGTCTAATTGTCTCTCAGTTCCCCTCTTCCATCAGGCCCCCACCTCCAGTGTGGAGGCTTCTACCCATTTGGTATATACTGTGTGAGACATGGTGGAAGGGAGTTTGAAAATACCAGACCTCACAGAAATGGCTTCATGGTGCTAACCTGACAGTGGGTGCCCTGCCCAGAAGTGCTAGAGCTGGGGTAACCCCTCAAAACCCTATACCTGTGATACCCACCTCTATCTCTTGGCATAAAGCAGCTCAACTAGTGCTCCAGTATAAACCAAAATCCAAGTAACAGGTGGGGAAGGTGCGGGTCAGAGTAATATGTGGAGGCTGATGGACGCAGCCAGGATAGAAAAGAGGTTCCCCCCGCAAAATAAAATAAAATAAAATAAAATAAAAATAGATTAATTAATTGAAAAGAAAAGAGGTTCCCCAGCTCCTCTGGAGCTGTTCCCACTACATCATCCCAAGACCCGGCCTTTCACGCTGATCCATTCGTAAGCATTTATTGAGCGCTGACTGGGTGCCCAGTGCTGGATAGGGAGGGCCAGGGTGCCTGAGGGCCACCTCCATCCTCATGGGGTCTCTTTCAGCTGTACTCTCAGGCCCTGCTCTCTTACCAGGCCTCCAGGCTGGGGCAAGGGTCCAGAGGCAGGTCCTTGGCAAGGTGGATCTTCCCCCAAAATATATCCTCCATAGAGCTTGGGTCCCCACACCCAGGGGAAGGCAGCATCTCCATCCCTCCTGCACCAGTCTCCTCTCTTAGGCCGAAGTGGAAGGACAGAAGGAAGAGGGTGAAGGTCCAGAAGACTTCCCAGCACCTTTGGAACCTGGATTTTTAAAGCAGGGGGGAAAGGAGAAAAATAATAGGGTATGATTCAGTGCTCCCAAAGTAGTTTCAAACTTCAGGACTGTTGGGGCTCTGGCGCCACCTGGGGGCTGCTCCTGGAATAGCACCCTTGTGATACTCCAGGCCAGGCCAGGCCAGCCCAGGGTGGGACCCTGACCCGGACACAAAGCGCAATCTCTAACTCTGGCTGGCTGTGCTGCCCCCTTGCGGCCACAGGGCACCGGGGACCCCAGATTTGTTATACCCAAAATGTTACAGGAGGCTGGCCTTTCTGCCAGGATTGTGGTGAAGGCTGCTCCACCCCATCCTCTACGCCTAGAGAAGGGAGCGCTCCTGTTCCCTCCAACTTAGAAAAAAAGATTCTGAGACCATCATCTCTATGTCCCCTCAGCTTCCCCCATCTGCCAGGTAGAATCTTTTGGGGGAATCGGATCTACTCGTGGAGGCACACAATTCTTCTAACAAATGTTCACTGCACAGCTGCCAGGGGTGAGGATGGGGTCGTCCTGCCCAGTCACCTCCCACAAGGAGTTTACACTCTGATGGAGGAGGCTGTATCCACAAAAGGCACCCAAATGGGCAGCAATATAGCCCGGTCAGACCCACTTCCTCTGGGCTGACTTCTGCAAAGACAAAGTTGCTAAAATGATTTGTTTTAAAACCCCACAGGGGGGGATCTCTCGGTGGCTCAGCGGTTTACCGCCTGCCTTCGGCCCAGGGTGTGATCCTAGAGTCCCAGGATCGAGTCCCGGGATGGAGTCCCACATCGGGCTCCCTGCATGGGGTCTGCTTCTCCCTCTGCCCATGTCTCTGCCTCTCTCTGTGTCTCTCATAAATAAAAGCTTTAAAAAATAAAATAAGTAAAACCCCACAGAAGCTGAGGCCCTTCACATCTATAGTAACAACTGCTGCCATGTGAGCTCGAGCTACTCAAAGCCTGTATGCAGCCTGCCAGGTCCTTAGCACAGGGCTGGGAGCTAGTTAGAAATGCAGGCAGAATTAGAATCCACATTTGATGAGACAGGAGTGACCCCATGTGGTGGGCCAAGCAGTGTGGGGAGAGCCATTTTATTTTATTTTATTTTGTTTTATTTAAGATTTATTTATTCATGAGAGACCCAGAGAGAGAGGCAGACACAGGCAGAGGGAGAAGCAGGCTCCATGCAGGGAGCCCAATGTGGAACTCGATCCTGGGTCTCCAGGATCAGGCTCTGGGCTAAAGGCTCCAGGAGCCAAACCTCTGAGCCACCCAGGCTGCCCAGGGAGAGCCATTTTAGACCTCAGGGAGGCTTCGGCTAAAGATCTCCTAAGTTTTCACCCCAGCTGCCCTCCTGAGCTGATCCACACACCGCAAACTCACCATGTTCCTCCTCCATCCTGAGTGCCAAGACTCTCTCCCTCCTTGCTGCCAAGGCCACTTCTGGCTGGAGGACTAGTGCACTGCCTTCCAACACTCATATCTGTCCCCACAGTCAGTCAGCCTTGATCTAACACACTTTAACACACAGACTTGGTCTTGCCCCTTCTGTGGCTCTCTAGTACCCAAGTCCAAGACCTATAGGCCCTTCCGCTGTCCCACAAATATCTGACACCTCCTTCTCTACTACATATATGCACACACATATTATCCCAGATACACTGCACTTCACTAAGTTCCTGAATGAGCCCCAGTGCCTGGGCCATACTTCTAGCACTCCATCAAACTGAATTAGATTCCCAGAAGTCACTTCCTCCAGGAAGCCCTCCTGGACCCCTTCATCTGGATCAAGTGCTTGCCACAGACTCCCTCATTCAGCACTCATCACACTGTTTTAATTGCTGTTCTCCCTTCTACCTTTTTCCATTGCTGGTACAGCCCAGTGCTTGGCACAAAACAGTCATACATGCTGCTTGGCAAATGAGGGAACAAAGGAGGAACATGAGGAACCTGGGGTTCAGAGAGACTGAGAACTTTTCTCAGGCTATACAGCTCCTAAGTGCCGAACAGGACTGGAGCCCCTGCCGTACCTAACCACAGATCCCGTCACTAGTCCCCGCACTTTCTCTGTGGCCCCAGAGAGGTCCCCTGCCCAAGGCCACAAATTAATCCCAGCCCCACCTTACTCACACTGGGCAACCCTTGTAGAATATCCTTCTAAATTTTTCACCCTATCTCCCCCCGCAACCCTCTAAAGTGGGCCCTGGGGTTAATCCCACTTCACAAGGGCCCTGAGGGCTGAGCCACAAGCCTAGGGTAGGCCCCCACACACAGCGGGTCCCCCCAGCCACCTGCGCAGGCTGCTGCTCCTCCTGCTGCTGCTGCTCCCGCTGCTCCTGTTCCTGTTCCTGCTCCTGCTCCTCCACGGCGATGCCCTGAGTCCTGCATCCTTGCCTTGTCAGGCCGGGACACTCTCTTGCCAGCGGAGTTGCGGGTGGTGTAGCTGTAGACAGAGGTGTAGCCCTGGCCAGTGAGCGGGCAGAAACGGCGAGTGTGGGCACGCTCGCGTGTGGCACCGCATTGGGGGCACACGTAGTCACGAAGGATGGGACACAGCACCCGGCCCGCCTCATCCTTGAGCACATGGGACTGGTAGATGGCCCGAGACTCGCCGTTGTGTTTGCAGAAAGAGCACAGGCGTTCAGGAGCTGGTGAAGATTCCGGGCTGGGCCTCTGACCCCCTGGTCCTGGAGCTGGCTGTGGCTGGGGGTCCAGCCTGGTTTCGGACTCCTCTTCCCCACGCAGCGCCCCCACCAGGCGTGCCAAACCCAGGTAATCTGTCCACAGGTCGAAGGTTCCCATAGCTGGGCAGTGTATGCCAGGCAGAGAGGCAGAGAGAATAACCCTGCCTGCCGAAGCTCCTCTTTCTACCCCTTCCTCTCTGCCCCTCCCTCCCTCCCCCTCTCTGGAGCCTAGGAGTCTATGCTGTCCGTTCTCTCCTTATACCTCCAAGGGGGTGTGAAGGGGGAGGAGCAGGCTGTGGGAGGTTTCTTATTGTCACAGGGGGGCTTGCTGCCTCTCCCCCATAAATGCACCTGCGGGGGGGGGGGGGGGTTTGCATGGTCTGTGGGTGGGCTGGGGCCAATGGGGGGGGTGAAAGGGCACAGGCTGCAGGGGGCACCCACAACTGGGAGGCATCCCCCAGAGGGCATTGGGAGGGCTACCCCTGCCTACCCCTCCTTGGAGGAGGTCTGGGAGGCTTGCCACTCCTGCCCCACAGGGTGATGGGTGGGGGTGTGGAAGCCCCACCCCAAAGACTAGTATTGATGTACTCAGTAACTTAGTAACTTCTTTCTTCCTTCCCTTGGCCTGGGGGAGGAGTCAGGTGCCCCTGGGCTCTTTGGGGAATGGGTGAGCTGCTGATGCTCCAGTTGTCTCTGGAAAGGGGGATGGTGCCTGGCTCATGGGGGGGTGGGACGTGGATTAAGGCTCCTAGCTCAGGTCTCCCTCCGGGAGCTTTCACACCCATTATCTCAGTGGAACCCCCATTTAATGGATGAATTCACTGAGGTAGAAGGCCTCCTACCCATACTTACCCACAAACACAAAAGCCTGTCTCCCCACCCAGTTACTGTAGCTCCCAAGGCTAGGTGCTGACCTGACAGTGTGTAGGGGGGAACGACAGGAGGTGAGACAAAGCATTATGGGGGGAGCAGAGATGCAGGTTAGGCTAATGGGGGGGGGACCCCCAGCACTCAGCAGTGCCTCAATCCCATCCCCTCAAATGAAACCTCCAGGAGTTACCCAGGTGGGGCAGAGACTGGCAGATGGAGGATCAGCCCGCACCAAGGCGCTGAGTGGGCAGTCGAGGGTAAAGCAGGGGTCTGCGGGTGCTGGGCAAGGAGAGGGAGAAAAGCTGGGCCCAGGACTTGGACATGGAGAAGAGGGGCTATGCTGACTGCCCACCTCATTCATTCATTCATTAATTGATTCATTCATTCAAGAAACCTTTACTAAGCCCTCTGGGAACAGGGATCACCATTTCCTCGGAAAGGTTTTTCAGGTGCCCAGCCCTGAGCCAGTGATCTGTACCCCCAAGTCCTCCCTGCCACCCAAGGATTTATTCCCCAAATCAGGCGCATGTGCATCAGGATCCCAGATGCCAGCTCTCCCCAAGGGGTGAGAGGCTGAGGTCAGGCATTGTGTGAGTGGGTCTTGTCCCCTAGCCGATTCCCCTCAGGCTGTGTCTGGCCCAGCCACAGTGACATTCATCCCTCGGTGGGTCTGGCCTCCGTCCTCACAACCCACCGACAACAATGAATGTTGATTGTGACCTTCGCTGCGGCCTAATGGAGAGGGCGCTCAGGTCGGATCTGGGAGATACCCTGGCCCCCCAGATCTGGAACGTAGGGGTCCTGATGGGTGGATGGCAGTTCCAGGCCTCGGGGTCCACTCAACGGTCGATGGTTTGCCTGAGCTGCCCAAACTCACCGACAGGTTGAATGTTCCCCCAAACCCTTGGCAACTTCTCCAGGGGCCAGGACTGGGGGTGGGGTGGGGGTAGGGGGCAGAAAACACGGATATCCTGGGAGAGGAGAGAGAAGGGAGGGAGGGAGGGCCCTATTGACTCAGTAAGTCAGCAAACAGGACCTGTCTGCTCCAGGACCTGGAAAAAGCACAAGATAAATATAAATAATAATAATAACTGCAGATATTTATGTAGCCTTTGCTACACAGATGTAGACCAGTACTGGGCGCTGGGCTTGCTTCTTGTCACATTTGCTCAAGTCCTCTTCAAAAGGGCCCTAGAAGGTGCAGATTACTCCTATTCGTCAGTTTGGGAGTCCAGGCCAAAGGGCACGCTAGAGAGAGGCAGAGGAGGGATTCCTCGTGGCCCCAAGACGTCTGGCTGCCAGGCGGTTATTGCCCCAGGGACACTGATGCAACAAAGAGATAAACAAGTCATTTTAATACAATGTAATACCTTCCGTGAGCTTCACCGTGTTCCGGCAGGATTGTTTATGAATCACAACAACCCCGGGGGTTGTTCTCCTTTGCAAATGCGGGGCCAGCTGTGGGGCCGTGGCCAGGCCCACCCCAGGTCCACTCGCCCATGGAGGGGGAGAGTCCAAAGGACTAGAGGGGGCACGCCCTGGGCCCTGGCCGCGGGAGCGCCTCAAGACTTCTGAATTCAGGCCCTTCTGAGGTGAGTGCCCCCGCACACGCGGGGCTGCTCCCTTGATGTGGGGGTGCAGGGTCGCTCACCTTGGGGCTTCAAAACAGGCAGCGGTCAAAATCCTGCTCCAACTCCGACTATGCCAAGGTGCTGCCCCTCCCCATTCCCTTACCTGTAAAACGGGGGGGGGGGGGGCAGTCCGTTCTCCAAGGGCCCCCGATTTGGACGCCGGTCCCCTGGACTCCGCTCCCCCGCCCCGACGCAGTCTCAGGATAAGGCCGCTCCCAACTTGGGCCTGGAGACCTCCGGGGACTGCCTGGGGAGGGGCTTTCGCATTTCCAGTCCCTTTCCACTTCACTGAGGAATATCGAGCCCTAGAGGAACCCCCTGGAGTAACCCTAAAGCGGATCAGGCATCCCAAGCGTGCTGAGCTTAAGTGAACCCCAGGACGCCCCCTGACGGCGGCGGACTGAACCAGCCCAACTCTCCAGGCCTGGTCCAGGAGACCCGCCCTTCGAGAGCCACTGACCCAGGCCCCTCCTTAAAACCTGCCCCTGAACCCGCACCCACAGGTGGCCCGTTCTGAGGACCCTCCTCTGAAGCCCGCCCCGATACTCAACCCTTATAAAACCGCCCTCTAAGCCCATCTTCCAAAAGCCCAGCTCCCCTAAAGCCTGCCCCCAGGCCTGCGGGCCTTAGGAGTCCCCAGGACAGTAGGCCCCGCCCCTCAGGACCCGGCTCTAAAGCTGGCCTGCCCAGACCCCCCACCAGACCCACGTCCCTACAGAGGCCCCAGGGCCACTCCCATGAAGCCCAAGCCCCCTAAGGTCTGCTACGACAGGACCTGTCCCCAAGTCGGAACCCCTGGAGCTGGACCCCCGAAAACACTTGCCCCCCGTGGAATTCCCCTAGCTCAAGCCCCTCCCTAGAGCACATTCTCTTCCCCTGGGCAGGGGTCCAGCCAGGTTCCCACACTTCCCCAGAGTTCAGGGTGGGCAGCGCTCCCCCATCGACCATCAACCCTGCCAAAGGACCCCATTCAGGGATAGGGTGAGGGTTCCCCTTTGCCAGGCTTAGGAGATGTAGGTCCTTCTAAGGGAGCATGTGGGGTCTCCTGCCTTGAAGATCACAAAGTCCTAAAGAGCAGAATGCCTAGAACTCTTGGGGAGAAGGGAGATTTGGGAGGGCAGGGTTATAATAATAATGCTTTACATACATCCCTCTATTATCAGGACACCCACGTAATCGATGAGGATAGTGAGGCTCTGAGAGTTTGGAACAGAACTCACCCAGGTTCCTCAAAAGCTTTGCTTGTGATGACTGTGGAGCTAGAATGAGGAGTCATCAGGCATGAGGTACTGGCCACTTTGGTGGGGGACTCCTCCAGATAACACTTTTCCTCCTGTGCCTCCTGTCTTGCTTCCTTGAGGGCTCTGACCTTGACCTCAAGACAAGGGAAGGACCGTCAGAGGGTGCTTGGTCTGGAGGGTCAGGGCTGGGACAGGAAGGGGAGGTTTCCAGCTGAAGGACGGGGTGGGAGGAAACTTATGGCGTAGGGGCTGCCTGCAGCCTGCCCTGGGTCTGCCGGTCTCCCGTTGTCTGTGGTGGTCGGTGCAGGCTCCTGCCCTTGCCCTTGGTGTCTGTCTGGGTCTGACTGTCCTTCATGGCAGTATTTGTCTGGGTCTCCGGCTCTGAGTGTGCTCCTGTTTCTGGCTGTCTGGGTCTGCCCTCGTGTGTCTGCCTCTTTACACCTGATATGTGTCTGTAGCCTGTCCCCTCCATGTCTAGGGCTGGCCCTTGGCGAGGGGTGGCCTCTGCTCTGTCTGCATCTCACTGTCTGGACTTGGGGCCCTTGGGGAGGTGGGAGGGGGATGCTGACCGTTCTTCCCATCAAGCATCCTACTCACCTTCTGGAGCGCCAACTGGGCTTCCATCTGACTTTGAAGCCCAGCACAGTGGAGATGAGGAGCCGTCTCCTCCTACCCCCAACCCCAGGCCTTGGTGCAAGGAAGGGGCACTCTTCAGGGTCTTTTAGGCCTAGTCTGCCTCTTCCTGGTCCTTAGTCCTGGCACAGCCCCCCTTCCCCCCGCCCCCCACATACAAACTCTGTCACATCCCAGCTGGGAGGATTTGTCTAGGCAGGGGGTTGGGAGTGATGGGGTAAGGGGAGCCATCCAGAAGCCACACTGACCCACCCCACCCCACCCCCACCCTCATCCTGAGCTCCAGGAAGGCAAGGCAGCTGGCATGGGTCTGGGGGTCAGAGCTGGAGGCGAGAGGTCCCAGTGGAGCCAGATGGGGAGACGATGGATGGAGGCAGCTCTGCTGTCAAGTTGAAGAACAGGGGGCAGGGGCATGAGGTGAGAGACACAGAGCTTCCAGAGGGTGTCTGGCAGCCTGGGTGTCCCTGTATATATGTCCATGCATGTGTTCCTGCTGGCATGCCCCTGTATATGTGTCTCCGTATGTGTGGGTCCCCTTGTGTGTGCCCTTATGTGTGTGGACAGACAGTGGGGGGGCATGCAGGAGAAGCTGGTCAGGGCCTGGCAGATAAAGAGACCATTATGGAGTGAGCAGCAGAAGTGCACTTGGGGGTCCCCAAATGGGGTCCCATTGATGGTCCAGGCTGTGTAGGGGAGGGGGTTCCTCATTCCCCTGATACTTCCATGGCCTCTCAGGTTCCTACCTGCCCTACCCTTGTGATCTTCCTGGCTTCCTCTCCAGCTGCCTGGCCTTTCAGGTGGGGTCTTCAGCCAAGGATTCATCTGTCCCACCAAGACCTGGGGGCCCCCAGTGGGCCGGGAGCCTGAGCTTCTGTCCCAGGGCCGCCAGCCATGGGGCCAGGGGTGGGGGAGGCAAGAAGTCTCTGGCTTCTCTAGGGCTTGGGTTGGGGCTTGTGGAGAGGCCTAGGAGAGGGTGATGGGAAATTCAGACATTTCTGCTGAGGTTCATGGTGCAAGGTGACCCTGGGTCTAGGTCAGGGTGGCCTCCATCTGCCAGCAGCTACCGATGGACCTATTACCAGAGGGGCTGCAGTGGACGTGGGTTCCAAGCTACTCTGGTGGGCTATTTTGGGGGGTTCTGTGGGTGTGTGCTATAGCGGGTGCCTGTCTCTATGCCAGTGGTGTCTTGGTGTTGGCACATGTGTCGGCACTCCCGTGGGCTTCTGTTTGTGTGTGGATGTCAGTGTGACTGTGGGTGTGTGTCAGGCTAATTGTGGGTAATTGCAGGTCGACGTGTGAGCCAAGGTGTGTGGGTGTCTGGCGTCTGTCAGTGTCACTGTGGGTGAGTGTAGTCTGTGTTATCTGATTACGGTGCCCCCCATTCCTCTCACTAAAATGTCAGCTCCAGGAGGGCAGGGATTTTGATCCCTTGCATCCCCAGTGCTAAGAACAGTGCCCCAGCACATAACAGATGCTCAATAAACAAGTGGTGGATTCATAGCCATCCAGGTGACTATGGATTTCTGCCTGTCTCTGTGTCCTTTTCCTGCGGGTCTGTGTGCCATTGTGCGTATGTTATTCCATCTGTCTGTGTGTAGGTAGGATTGGAGGTGTCCAAGTGTATAATCAAGTGTCAGGGTGACAACAGGTATAGGTACTGTTGGAGTGTTCATATCTGTTTGTGGGTGACTGTGTCATAATGGGTGTCTAAGAGGTCAGTTTTACCACGGACCAAAAATGTATCCGCACGTGCAGCTGTGTTATGGGCGGTCTGTATGCCACGATTACGATGACCTGAGGTCAGTATCTCTATAGGTCTTGTACCTACCATCTCTGTGTACGTGTGTCCAGTTGCCTGGGTGGCTGTGGTGACTGTAGGGCCTTGCTTGGGCAGGCGTGTGGATGCCAGTTCTTGTGGATAATGGTATCTATTTGTACCCATGGCTGGGCCTTTAATATATTTGTGGTAGTTGTGGTTACTTTGGGTGCCGGTGCAACAGTGAGTGTTCTGTTTGTGCAGTAGAGGGCTATGTGTGTGTCAGTGTTACATGCAAAGCTGTGTCCACGCTGTGGCCACCGTCAGTGGTGGCTGGCTTTTTCAGTGTAGCAATGTTTTCCAGCTGTCAGCCCTGGATGTCCTCATCATTATGGGTGATGCGTGTGCCCACGTGGCAGTATTATTGTGAGTGACTGTGTGAGTGTATGAGCATTCCTGCAGGTGATGTAATCATGGGGATGATATCTGTCCACGTATAAAGTGTGGACTGGGAGACTGTCAGGGATTTGGAAATATCTAACTGTGGCTCTGCAAATGTCTCTGTGAGTAGTCCAGGGCAGTGGAAAACGGGTGGGAAAGGAGATGGGGGGAACTGAAATGCACGGGGGCGCGGCGGAGGGGGCATTTCCCAGCTCCTATCAGCCAATGAAAGATCTTCATCCCCCCCACCCTCAGCATGCCCTCCAGGGTAAGTCCCTGTGAAAGGGGTCCTGTCGCTTTAAAAGGGCTCCCCAGCAATGGGGATTCTGGGCCATTTTTCCCTTCTATGGCCAGTTTTGGAGGGCGTGTTCCTGTTAGCAAACCTTGGCCCCCCGTAAATACCCTGCAGCCGCCGCGGGTAATGACAGGCCGGCGGGGAGCCCGCGGAGCGCGCCGGGGCTCCTGCAGGCGGCGCCGCCGCGGCCCCGGGGCCACGGCCACAGCCAGGCCCTAGCCGGGCCCCGCCGGGATCGACCTCCGCAGGGCTCGCGCAGGCCCGCGCGCCCGTGAACTTGGCCGGGGGCGCCTTCCCGAACGCGCGCGCCGGGCCGGAGCCTCTCCCAGCCCTGGATGCCCAAGCCCCCTCCCGCTCCGGCCCCAAGAACAAAGCTCGCCGCCGCCGGGCCTTGGGGCCTCCCGGTGGTCAGGTGTCGGCGGCCTGTGCTCCGCTGCCCCTGCGCCCCCCATCGTGCGTCCCCGCCCCGCGGGGGCACCTCGGCCCGCCGTCCCCCACCCCCCACCCCCCCAGGCGCAGGCTCGGGGACTTGAGGGCCTGTCCTGTCTGGGGGGGTCTGGCCTTCCCGGCGCCCCTTCTCCGGGAGGACGAGACGCAGAGATGCCGCTGGGCCCTCCCCGCCCCCCTTCTCCAGCCTCCGCAACAATGGAGGGCCGGGCCGCAGAGGCCGGGGCGCCGGCCCCCCGGCCGCGAGCAGGTGCGCGAGGGGGCCGCAGCCGGGTCCCGCCGCCGCCCCGCCCCGCCGCGCCCCCTCCCCGCGGGCGGCGCCCCCGCCTGCCCGGCGCCCGCGCTCACCTCGTTTTGGGCCGCCGCCGCGTTGCCCCTCTTCTTTCCAAACCAGCCCGGAAAAGCCCCCTGAGTCGAGGCGCCTGCACGGGAAATTGCATTTCGGCGGCTTCGGGGCTGGGCGGGGGCCCCCCAGGCCGCGGGCCGGGGGAGGGGGCCGCGGGGCTCCGGCGCCGGCTCGAACCCGCGGCCGCCGCCTCCCGCCCGCCCGCCCGCCTGTCTGTCTCGGTGACGTGCCCGCGCTCCCCGCCGCCGCCGCCCCCTCCCTCCTCCCCGCGCCGTGCCGGGCGGTGGGTCCGGCGGCGGCCGCGTGTGCCCCGGGGCCTCCCGCCAGGCGCCCCGGGACGCACGCGGGGATGCCCACGGGGCGTCAGGACGCAGCTCCCGGGGCCCGCGCGGGGGACACGGGGGCGCGAGCGGGCACACGCAGGGACCCAGACGCACGTAGACCTCAAAGGCGCACGGGGAGCACAGGCGCACAAAGGCACGCGGACCACAAACACAGGGAAGGGTGTGCAAAGGGTTTCCAGGCACATACCCACGGGAGGGGATGTCGGGACACGTTGGGACACTGGGGTACCGGCCGCGCGAGGATGTCCATAAAACCGAGCTACACACATACACCCAGGGAGCACACAGACGCACGCAGAATACAGACACATCACTTCCACAGGACAGGAGGATCAGGATCGTCCTCAGAACTGGAATATGCCTAGAGGGGAGTCCGGGGCACACACACAAGATACCGATAGGCACGTACACAGACTTCACCTCGCAGGCACGGCCACAGAACACAGCCCCACACAAGAACACACACAAGATACACAGATGGACGGAAATACACAGAGAACCGACATACCTCCCCACCCACCGGGTGCACGGTCATGGGAACACCCGGACACACATGGAGCTATACATAGAATAGAAAAACGCCAGGCACACACTCTCAGGGGCACACAGACACACAAAGTTCACAGACACACAAATATGTGTACAATTATTCCTGTACAAAGGGTAGAGGCACGCTGGAATTCATAGAACAGACACTCAAACCCACAGACACCGCCCCCCCCTCCCCGGCCCCAGGCAGGGCCACAGGGCCACAGGGTTCTATAAGGACACAGGAAATACAGGGACACTTGGGGACACGTGTACCTGCGACCATCTGTCATAGGCACACACACAAGCCAGACACACAGGCCACATACAGGAGGTAGACTGACAAGTTGTACACAGGTCGGGCTCCCCTGATCTCCTGGAGATGCTTACACGGAGCCCCCCCCCCCCATTCCCTTACACACACACACACACACACACACACACACACACACACCAGGTACAGGGGCATGCCCAGCAGGAAACGGACATTTGCAAGGCTCCCTCCAGGGATCTCTCTGGGGACCCCACCAATTCCCCAACACGTACATAGTCCCTGTCCCTGTCTGCTGTGGTCGAGGTGGCTGGTGGCTGGTGGAAGGAGGTCACCTCAGGGCAGACTGTGGAGCCAGGTGGCCTCCCATTGGCCAGGGCTGAGCTGACAGATTTCTCATTCTGTTTATTTATCCATCCCCCATCCCAGACTGACAGGGGGCCGAGAAACCTTCCTACACCCCACTCAGACCCAGGCTTTAACCCTTGTAGGGCCATGGCCCTGCTCCACCTGGCCCTGCCCCTCCCCATCCACTCTCTCACCACAGCCCTGCCTGGGTTGCCCCTGGACAGGTCCACTTGCCCATACCTGGCCCCCTTCCTCAGAGAAAGCCAAGCTCTAGCTGGCCCAGGCAGGCGGATGTCCCTAGGACACCCCCACCCCCACCCCGCCCCCGCAAAAAGAAGCTGCTAGGATTCAGCCCTGCTCTATCCCCAACTCCCACTAAATGGCTGGTAATTCCTGGAGAGAAAGGGCAAGCAACGAAGAGGATGGGAGGAAACAGTAATTGGGCCTTTGTGGGTGGAGTCCTCTCCCATGCCCACCCCTCCCCTAACTGAAAACCGGGAGAGGGTCGCTCTGGAATAAACAACATTCATTTCATTTCATTCATTCATTCATTCATTCGTTCATTGACAATCATCTCAGACTCTCCCCCGCAAGCCCACGAAGTGACTATTGTCCTTTTTACAGACGGGCAAGTGAGGCCCAGAGAGGGTCTGCCCCTTGCGCCAGATGGCATAGCCTGGAGCCAGCAGAGCTGGAATTCTGTGCGAGGCCTTTCCCCTCCTCCTTCCTGCCGGGATTGGCCTGAAGAAGCGCCCCAGCGACCTCTCCGGCCCGCCGAGCTTTCCCCAGGCCACCAGCAGGGGGCAGCAGACTCCAGAGCCCTCCTCTGGGAGGGCGGGCTGGGAGCTCCGCTCGGGAGGCCTCCCACACCCCCTGCTTCTCCGCAGCTGGGGGCTCCGCCTGCACCCCCCAGGCTGGAACCTCCACTGCCAAAATGCAGAGGCCCCAGAAGCAAGGAGCTCTTCTTAAATAGAAGCCCCCAAACCGAGGTCCCCACTAATGCCTCACTTACACGTGGTCCCTCTTAATGGCTAACTCTACGCCTTCTTGCTGTAACACGTTTGTTGGGCCCGCAGCCTCTGCATTCCTGATCTGGGTCAGACGCAGAGAGGGTTCCTGGAGCCAAGTCCAGTGGTCAGTACCCCCCCTTCCCCACTTCCTCCCCCCCCTCCCCAGAGTCATCTGAATATCCCCTAGAGCCCAGCACAGGATGGGAGAGGCAGTGGGGGAAGCCCCAGTGCCCCAACCGCCTGGTTCCTCTGGGCGTGGGAACTGCCCTCCCCATCCCAGCCCCCAGCCCCCAGTTCCTGGGGCCCCTGCCAGTGCTGACTCATAGGGGACCCATGGCTGTGACTCAGCAGCGGCTTTTGAACCTCTCCCTGAGAGACTTCCCACCCCATGTCACCTTCTGTCCCCTCAAGGGTCTCCTTAGAGACCCAGATGTTGGCCAGGTGGGTGTGTGAGCCTGAAGGCCCTTCTCAGCAACGAGGGCTCAGAGCCCCAACCCCAAGAGGTCCCCAAGGTTGTGGCCACTAGTGCACCAGCCTGGTCAACAGGAGTCTTGGGTGCTGGCCGCCTGTGCCCACTTGGGCGTGTAGCTTGCACGCTCAGGAGCCAGCCAAGAGAGAAGCTCCAGAAGGCAAGGCCCAGGCCGTGAGGACACCTTCCTTTGCACTCCAGCAGAGTCTGGACAGGGACAGTCTGGAGGAGGCCCCCAGGTGGGACCTTGCTCCCTCCAACTACAAACCAACTCCTCCAGCCATCTTCTCAGTCCCCGGAAATGGCAGCTTTATCCTTCCAGCTGCTCGGGCCACAACCTTTCCTAACACAGTGCAGCCCATTAATAAATTCAGTTACCTTCCCTCCTAAATGCATCAGACTCCTACCTGTTCTGGGGTCCCCACCAGGTCTCCCCCTGGCCCAGTGCAGTCACTACCTCCCTGCTCTCCTGCTCCAGCTTCACACAGTCTGTTCCACCCCCAGCAGCCCCAGGGCACTGAGAACACGAGAATCAGGTCGTGCCCCTCCTCAGCTCAGAATTCTCCAGGGCTCCCTTTGCACTCAGACCAGGCTCGCATGCTCCCCACAGCCCTGCATACCTGCATACTCTATCCTGTCCCATCCGGGCCCTCACCTCCTCCACTCCCCACTGCTCACTGCTCGCTCTGCTCAGTGTACATGGGTCTCCACTGTTCCTCAAACACCCCAGGCATAGTCCAGTCTCAGGGTTTTTGCACTGTTTTTTGCTCCCTCTGTTAGGGACTCTCTTCCTCCAGATAGCCACGAGGCTGCCTCCCTCAGGTCTCTGCAAGATAGCACCTCCTCGGGGTACCTGGGTGGCTCAGTGGTTGAGCGGCTGCCTTTGGCTCAGGTCAGGATCCCAGGGTCCTGGGATCGAGTCCTGCATCAGGCTCTCCGCAGCAAGCCTGCTTCTCCCTCTGCCTATGTCTCTGTAGTCTCTGTATCTCTCATGAATAAATAAAATCTTAAAAAAAAAAAGCACCTCCTCAGTGACACCTTCCCTGCCTGTTTAAAATCACACCCCCCTGCTTCATCTTTCCCTGCCTGTTTAAAATCACACCCCTTGCTTCATCCTTCCCAGCCTGTTTAAAATCACACCCCCTTGCTTCATCCTGCCCTATTTTTTTTTTTTTTTTGCATCACCCTATCACCTTTGACCACACTGTATGTTATACTGCATATCTCATTTCTTGTCTGTCGCCTGTACTCACGTGTCCGTTCCTTCAGGGCAGGAAGCTTTGTCTCGATCGTTGTGGCACCGGAGCAGAGCCTTAGACGATATCTGTGGCATCGATGTATTGATAATCACCACGCTTCTGGCGTGCTGGGGAACAATACAGACATGGCACCTCCCTGCCCCTGTCTGGTGGGAGGACAGTCACATAGCTAGCTGACCTAACGAGGAGTCTTCAGTGCTGAGATCTGGAGGCACCAGTGAGTACAGAAGAGGCATGGGGGCCAGCCTGCAGGCCAGGATGCAATCAGGAAAGGCTTCTGGAGGAGGAGGGGCCATGCAGGGCCTTGATGGCCAGTGAGGAGTTTGGATCTAAGTAAGACAGGAAGATTTGGAGGGTTTTTATTTTTAGTTTGGTTTATTGAGGTAGAATTTACAGAGAGTAAAATTCAGCCTTTATACAAACGATGAGCTTTGATAAATAAATATAGCTGTGCAGCCACTGTCTGAATCACGAAAAAGCAGAGTCTTTGGGAGATTTTAAGCAAGAATATCAGGTCACGTGCACCAGGCCATGCACCCTGCCAAGGGTACAAGGTTGGAAGCAGAGGGCCTGTGGGGAGACCAGTGTGGCTGTCTCGGAGAAAGGTCTAGGGAGCGGGGTTGGGAATGGGCAGTGTCAGGAACTGGGGCCAACAGGGCAGAGGGATGGACCAGGTGTGGGGGTGAGGAACCAAGGAGGACAGGTGGGGGCCCACTGGGGCAGGGTGAGTTGGAGGCACCTGTGGGGCACTCCGGAGGAGGTGTTCAGAGAAGGAGTCCTCAATATACAGTGGCCAAAGCTGTGCCTGGGGAGCATAGCCCTCTGGAGGCATTTGATAAAAGCAATTGAAGAGGAGGAGGGACACTAGGAGAAAGCAGGGTCCTGAGGCCAAAGGCAGAAAAGAGCAAAGATGACAAGAGATGGAGGATAGTGATGACTGGGGAAGTTGGTTTGACTGGCCAACCTGGTGTCAGTGGTGTGACCAGGCAGCTGCTGGAGAAGTCCATGAGAGGGAAGGAAACAGGCAGCCAGTCCAGTGGAGCTCTCTCCAGCAGCAGGCTACGGCAAACCACAAATGCAAGCTGCCACATGTGTAACTTTAAAAACTTTTAGTGGCCCCATTAAAAAAAAAAAAAAAAGTAAGAGGGAGGGGCACCTGGGCGGCTCAGTTGGTTAAGCATCTCCCTTCAGCTCAGATCATGATCTCAGGGTCCTGGGATCAAGCCTGGCATCCATCCACCAAGCTACCTACTGGGGTGGGGGGCGGAATCTGCTTCTTCTCCCTCTGCCTCCCCCCCACTGCTCATGCTCTTGCTCTCTCTCTCTCAAATAAATCTAAAAAAAAAAAAAAAAAAAAAAAGGAACGAGTGAAATGAATGTTAATAATATATTTCATCTACCCCAATACATCCAAAATAGTATAATTTCAACATGTAATCAAATTAAAAACAATGAGATTAAAAAAAAATAAAAAAAAACCAATGAGATTGTTTACATTCTTTTTTAAGTCATCTCTACACCCAACATGGGGGTCGAACTCACAACCTTGAGATCAAGAGTCATGTGCTCTATCAACTGAGCCAGCCCAGGCACCCCTGTTTACATTCTTTAAGAAAAAGCAAAAATCCACACTTAAGACATATCTCAATAGCCCTGTGTGACCAGTGGTAACCTCCCTGGAAGGCTCAGGTCTAGGCAAGACCTGATTTTGCCCACTTATGACTCACCTCTCTCACATTTCCCTAATCCCAGCCCTATCAGATCCTGTCTTTATTTAAAATGTTGATATTAAAAAATAATAATAAAAAAAATAAAATGTTGATATTTGGGGGGCACCCGGGTGGCTCAGTCAGTGGAATGGGTGACTTATGATCTGAAGGTCATGAGTTCGAGCCCCATGTTGGGTGTAGAGATTACTTAGAAATAAAATCTTGTTTAAGATTAAATAAAATATTGATATTTTGTTCGTTGTGGATTTTTTGCATTGATTTTAATTTTGATTTTCGGGCAGCCTGGGTGGCTCAGTGGTTTAGCGCCGCCTTAAGTCCAGGGCTTGATCCTGGAGATCATGGGATCTCCATGGGATCGAGTCCCATGTCAGGCTCCCTGCAGGGAGCCTGCTTCTCCCTCTGCCTGTGTCTCTGCCTCTCTCTCTCTGTGTGTGTCTCTCATGAATAAATAAAGTCTTTAAAAATTTTTTTTTTTGATTTTCAAAAATATTGCACTCAGGGGCTGCCTGGCTGGCTCAGTTGATAGAGCATGCAACTCCTGATCTTGGGGTGGTGAGTTCAAGCCCCAAGTTGGTGGTAGAGTTTACTTAAAAAATAGGGACACCTGGGTGGCTCAGTGGTTGAGTGTCTGCTTTTGGCTCAGGTCATGATTCCAGGGTCCTGGGATCAAGTCCCACATCGGGTTCCCCACACGGAGCCTGCTTCTGCCTCTGCCTGTGTCTCTGCTTCTCTCTCTGTGTCTCTCACGAGTAAATAAATAAAATCTTTAAAAAAAAGTAAAAATAAATAATAATGCTGTAGGGGCACCTGAGTGGCTCAGTCAGTTAAGCATCTGCCTTTGGCTCAGGGCATGATCCCAGGGACTTGGGACTGGCCTGTACAGCAAAGAGCCTGCTTCTGCTCCTCCAGGCTTGTCACTCTGTTTCTCTCTCTCTCTCAAATAAAATCTTAAAAAATATATATTGGGACGCCTGGGTGGCTCAGTGGTTGAGCATCTGCCTTTGGCTTGGGGTGTGACCCCGGTTCCCTGGATTGAGTCCCACATTGGGCTCCCTGCGGGTAGCCTGCTTCCCCGTCTGCCTGTGTCTCTGAGAATAAATAAATAAATAAATCTTTAAAAAAAAACCCACATTGCTCTCAAATCTTATTCAATCTCTGCCACAAAACTTGTACAGAATGTTCACAGCAGCATTATTCATAACAGCTCCAAAGTGCAAACAACCCAAATGTCCATCCACTGATCGATGGACAAAGAATGTGATGTATCCACACCACATACTATTCGGTAATAAAAAGTCATGAAGTAGTGATACGTGCTCTGACAAGAAAAAGCCATGAAGGCAGTCCCAAGTCACAGTGTATAAGTCCATTCATACAGAAAGTTGATTAGGGGTGCTGGGGGGCTAGGGAGGTTGAAGAGGAAATGGGAAGTGACTGCTGATGGGTACTGGGGTTTCATTTTAGGGGTATGAAAATGTTTTAAAATTGATTGTAGTGGTGGTTGTACAACTCTGTGAATATGCTAAAAACACTGAATTGTATACTTTATTATTTAGTATTATTATTTTTATATTTTTAGTAAAGATTTTATTTATTTATTCATGAGAGAGGCAGACACAGGCAGAGGGAGAACCAGGCACCCTGAGGGGAGCCCTATGCGGGACTTATCCCAGGACCCCAGGATCATGACCTGAGCCAAAGGCAGATGCTCAACCACAGAGCCCCCCAGGGGTTTCCCGAAATGTATACTTTAAACAGGTTAGTTGTATGAATGTGAATTTTATCTGAATAAAGCTGTTATAAAAAACGTTTCGGGGTGCCTGGCTGGCTCAGTCAGTAGAGCATGTGACTCTTCATCCTGGGGTTTTACGTTCAAGCCCCATGTTGGGTGTAGAGATTAGTTAAAATAAAATCTCAGGGGCCCTTGGGTGGCTCAGCCAGTTAGGCATCTGCCTTGGGCACAGGTCATGATCCCGGGGTCCTGGAACAGAGCCCCCCATCAGGCTCCCTGCTTAGCGGGGAGGCTGCTTCTCCCTCTCCCTCTGTCTGCTGCTCCCTTTGCTTGTGCTCCTTCTCCCTCTCTCTCTCCCTTTGCTTGTATCCCCCCCCCCCCTTTGTGCTCCTTCTCTGTTAAATGAACAAATAAAATATTTAAAAGAAAAAGAAAGTCTTAAAAAGTTTCCTCTTGATTCCTGAGTGTTTGGGTGGCCCTGTGGATTCTGGGACACAGCCCTGCAGTGTGCCCCACTCCAGCGCGGGAGCAGCAGGGCCGCTCCTCCCACAGCAAGCTCAAGGACAGCTAAGGTGGGGAGAAGGCCCGCCGCGGGGCAAGAAGGGAGGCCTGGGCAGGGAGGTGGTAAAGCCAGGGGAGACGTGACCAGATGTGCCCACCGCACCCCGTTTCCTGCCAGAAGCCATGGGCTTCTGAGCGGCAGGTTCCCAAGCACAAAGCCTGAGTCCAAGGGCCCCCTGCCTGCCCTCCTTACCAGACAGCCTGACTCAGTTTGTCCACTGTGTGCATGTGACCCACTGCAGTCCCCGGAGTGACTCAGGCGGCCTGGAAGCCCCTTCCCGGGGGGACACCAGGCTGCCCACGGTGACTTCTCACAGACATGGCGGAAACAGGCTGTGGCCTCCAGGCCCAGGCACAGTTCCCGGTTCCCGGGGGGAGCCCATCAGGGTCTTGGCCCCACGTCCCACCCTCCGGAGGGCCTAAGGACTGTAGGAGGGGGTGGGGAACTCTTCTCAAAGGGCCTTTGTGGGAGCGGCTGGGGGGGCTGCCGGGGGACCCCGCCCTGGGTGACTCACGCCTCATTGCTGGGCGGTGACTCACGCCCAGGCCCCCCTCTGGCCCGCCTGCAGCAGGTGCTGCCAGCTTGGGCTTCGGGATGGGGGCCTCTGCAGCCGCCTCATGCCATCCTACCCGGGGCCTGTGACCCGCACCCATTCCCAAGGGCACCTGCCCGGCGCCCACCTCCCTGCCCTACGGGGAGAGAGCTCAGACCACTGAGAAAACTGCCCCCCTCCCTCCTTGGTTGGGGGCAGAGCCCCCTGGTACTGAGACGTGCCAGCCGTCGTCTCACTATTGATTCACTGATCCTCAAACCACCCAAGAGGTAGGGAATTCCTGCCGCCTCCTTTTACCAGATGGGGAAACTGAGGCTCCGTGAGATTATGGAGTTTGCCCAAAGACACGGGAGATCGAACCGAGTCGGGCATACGCAGACCGCTGCCCGGGAGTGTACGGGGGTGACAATCCCCGCTGCCCTGTGCACCAGTGGAGGGTCACCGCATCCTGCAAGGTCGCCTCCATTTTACGGATGAGCAAACCGAGGCAAGGGGCACGAAAGCCACAGACCGAGAGAGACAGGCTGGGCCAGGGTTCGAACCGACCCGAGAGCTGGGGCCCGGCTCGGCCGCTTCCCCACGGGCCTCGGGCACCCACCGGGGGGAGCTGGGACGCCCCCGCCGCCGGGCCCCTCCGGCCGCGGGGGCCGCCAGAAGCCGGGCCGCCCGCCAGGCTGCTGGGCCCGCTGCCCGGCCGCATCACGCCGCTGTGAGTCACCGCGCGCGCCGGCCCCGCCCCCCCGCGCTAACAAACAGCGCGTTGCCGGGCAACCGGCGCCGGGGCCCCGCCCCGTCCGCACGCGAGATCCGGGTTCGAGCCTCCCGCCGGGTGGACGCCGCGCCGGGCTCTGGCCCCCGCGGCCCCGCCGCGATTAAGGACTCGGATCAGGCGTGCAGTCCTGGTGGGCGCAGACCTGAGGGCGCAGCGACAGCTGTGGTTCCCCGGGAGTCGGGGGACAGAGGGTGCGTCCCCGCAAGCCAGGCACTTGCCCTGCTCCTCTGGAGGCCGGTGCCAGGGTCGGGGTGGCACGGTGTACTCGCTGTGGGGTGAGAAGAGCCCTGTGGAGCCGGGCCAGAGCTGTGGCCCAAGGGGTCGAAACCATTTCTGTAGAGGGTCTTAGGGTGCCTGCCTGGGGTGGGGAATCAGGAGGGCTGTAGTGCGGGATTTTGGTTTCTCCAATTAACACCGCCCCAAAGGAGCCAACGCTCAGTGGATACATTCTGTGTGCCAGGCTGGTCTACACACGTGTGTACCTACCTATATTAACTAACTTAGTGTTCATCATGGCCCTCTGACAGTTCCCAGGTATTATTCCCATTTTGCAGATGAGGAAACAGAGGCGCGGGGAAGGCAAAACTCTTTGCCATTAGATGCAGAGCTCCAAGTTTGAATCCCAAGCAGGGTGACGTGGGCTCCCCTGCTTCCCTCAGCCAGGTGCATGCCCCACCGTGGCAGTGGTCCTCGCTGGGGGAGTCTGGAGCATAGGTATGAGTGCCAAGTCCACCTTGGAGTTTGGGTGGGACATGACAGGGTGTGGTGGGGGCTGTGAGCAAGACGGCTGAAGCCCTTGCCCTCCCAGGCTCCCTCCCAGACTGCCAGGCTATGTGAGGGCAGGGAGGTTTCCAGAAGCCAGTATCAGTCCACTCTGGCTCCATACCTCCATAACAGGTACCAGCAAGCTGCCCACAAGGACCCCTAAAGGGTGGGAAAAAGAACAGGTACCAGCACCAGAGCAGGGTGGGCTGGCACACGGGCTCTCCCTCACCTCCACTGGGAAGTGACCATCTGTCTGGAAAATGATCATCTTTGCCTCATTTAAGAAATATATATATATTTTTGGGATCCCTGGGTGGCGCAGCGGTTTGGCACCAGCCTTTGGCCCAGGGCGCGATCCTGGAGACCCGGGATCGAATCCCACGTCGGGCTCCCGGTGCATGGAGCCTGCTTCTGCCTCTCTCTCTCTCTCTCTCCCTCTCTCTCTCTCTGTGACTATCATAAATAAATAAAAATTAAAAAAAAAAGAAATATATATATATATATATTTTTACTCAAACAATTGAATAAATTGCTCAAATAGTTAAGTGGGGAAACAGAAGACTACAGGGTTCCCGGAGAGTCTAAGGTCAGAGGGTCATGGTGGGAGGTGAGGAGGACTTCCCGGAAGAGGTAATGCCCTAGGATCTGCAGGCTGCTCACGAGTGGGCAGGTGCAGGTGAATGGCTGGGGAGAAGTGGGCATCTGACAAGCAGGGCCTGTGGTCAGCAGAGGTGGGGACCCTGGAGGAACTTTTTGCGGTGTATGGTAGCAGGAAGATGCCATTCGATTGTCTCTGGCGAAGGGATGGAAGGGGTAAGGCCAGAAGCGAGGAGACCAGGGAGGTGTCTGTTGGAGTAGTTTCAGGCCAGAGACTAAGGTTGCCAGATTTAGCAAATAAAAATACAGGAGACCCAGTTCAATTTGATTTTCGGATGTAGAAACAATTTCTTTTTTCTTTTCTTTTTTTAAAGTATAAAGATGTCCCAAGTATTGCGCAGGACATAACTTATACTAAAAAATGATTCCTTGTTTATCTGAAAATCAAATGTAACTGGGCGTCTTGGGTTTTATCTGGCGAGAGTACTCGAAGGTCCCAAGCTTCCCCAGGGGATAGCTAGCGACATGGAGCCAACGCACTTTGAGGCGAAGACTATGGTCCCATTTTACGGATTGGTAAACTGAGGCCCAGGGAGTTTTTGTTTGTTTGCTTGCTTGTTTGTTGGTAAGCCATCTCGTAGTTAGCGAGTGGGCCCCGCCTGGCACCCAGACGCCCAGACGCGTGGGCTGCAGTCCCCGCAGCGGGTCGGGGCTGGCACGCCCCCTCCTCCACGCGGCGGGGGGCCGGGCCCGGGGGGGGGGGGGGGGGGGGGGGGGGCTCAGGTTTCTGGCGGCCCGGTCCCGCCGCCGGGATCTGTGCCACCCCCACCCCCGCCTCGCGCCCCTCCTCCCAGGACACCGAGGCAGTGGGAGGGACGGCGGGCGGCCTCAGGGGGGCTCCTCTCCCCGCGGCGGCCCGGCCTCGCCCTCCTCCGGGCCGGGAGGCTCCGCCGTCTGCGCCGCCGGCAGGGGGAGGGGGAGGGTTATTTTTACCTCCCTCCAGGCAGCCGGGGCGACAGGAAGTGAGCGCGCGGCCCGCCAGATGTGGGGAGCCAGGCAGCTGGGAGCAGCCACAGCTGGACTGGCGGCCGGCCGGGGTCGGGGGAGGGGGAGGCGGGGGGCGCGGAGGGCGGGTCCCAGGCCTCAGGTCCCCCCTTTGTTCCCCGCCGCCCGAGCCTCGCGGCCGAGGCCCCCGAGGCCGCCAATCCCCCCCCATCCTCCCGGTCGTGGCCTCGCGGGGCCCCCATCCGGGCGCCGGTGCCCTCGGGGCTCGCGGGTCCCGGGCGGGGGACCCCCGGGTCTCCGCGGAGTGAGGGGCGGGAGGGGGAGACGGCCCCCGTGGGCCCCGCCTGCCACCGCCATTGTTTACCGGTCGGCTGCCTCCTAGGAAACTTAACCCGCCCGCGGTGATTTTATTTGGGAACTTCGGGCCAGTTGCCATAGCAACCCCCAGTGACGTCAGAGGGGCTGGGGCCCGAAATCCCCGGGAAAGGGGGGGATGGGATGACGGGGGGGGGGGGAGACCCCCAGGAGGGCCCCTCCTTAACCCTGCGCCTGCCAGGCCCCGGTCGGAGGGGAGAAGGCAGCCAGATGTGACACCTCTTGGGCGCCCCCATTCTGGCACGGTGCCAAGTGAGGGTGGCCGGCCAGGCCCTGATGTCATCCGGTGCTGGGTGGGTGGTGAGTCAGTCCCCGGGTGGGGGCTGGGCCAGGCCTGGGGGCTATTCCTGTCTGACTCACCCCTCCAGTGCCCCTGAGCAACGCCCAGACCCTGCCCTAGGGATTTCGGGTGCCAGGCTGGGGGGTCCCTGCAGGTCCCCGGAGCCTCTGCTTGTCCGGAACCTAGGTGGGTAGGCAAGGGCTTTCCTGGTGCTCCCACTCGGGTCCAGGGTGGCTGCATGGAAGTGTTAGCCGCCAGGGACTGGGGCCACCTCATAATGTCCTTCCCCGGATGTGGGGATCGGCCGGAGCCCCAGGGAGGGGGCAGGTGGTGGGATCCCTGCTCACTCCATAACACTGTCTGTCACCAGGGCGATGGGAGGCAGGGGCCCTGACTGGCAAGGAGGAGCACACGCGCCAGGGGGGCTGGGCTGGGAGGAGCCACCCTAACCACAGTGACGTGGGACTTCCTCGGCAGGGCCTGTTTGATGTCTCTGTGTGCAGCGTTGCCATGGGGCCCGGCAGGCAGCCCTGCGTGTGAGCTGGGGTGACCTACGGGGCGGCTGGGTCTGACAGGGTCCCTTGACCCAGCACCCCCATCCCAGGCCTACACGACTGCCTAGACCTGGTACACCTCTGCGCACACGCTTATCCGACTTTTACCCCACCCCAGGCCCTAGGCCAGGACATTTCTCATCTCATCTCAGAGCCTTGTGACAACTGCAAACTGCGGGTTTTCGAGATAAAGAAACTGAGGTTCAGGGAGGTGTGATCACTCGGCCAAAGATACTCAGCTAGAAAGTCGGGGAGCAAGGATTTGAAACTTAGTTCTTTTTTTTTTTTTTTTTTTTAATATTTTATGTATTTATTCATGAGAGACACAGAGAGAGGCACAGACAAGGCAGAGGGAGAAGCAGGCTCCATGCAGGGAGCCCGATGTGGGAATCGATCCCGGGTCTCCAGGATCACGCCCTGAGCTGAAGGCAGGTGCTAAACCATTGAGCCACCCGGGCTGCCCCTGAAACTCAGTTCTTCTACTCTGCTCCTCTCCTCCCTCCATCACGCTGGTGTCCTCATTTTTTCTCAGATACCCCGGCAGGTCCCTGCTCCCTGCCTCAGGACCTTTGCACTGGCTGTTCCCTCTACCTGGACTTTTCCTCCAGAAGTCTGCATGCCTTCTCCTTCACTTCCTACAAGTCTTTGTTCAAATGTCACCTCCTCGTCATGTAGCCTTTCCCGACCTGGCCCCCACCCGCTCCATCCTCATCTCCTTTGCCCCCTTCTGTTCTCCCTTAGCACCTATCACCCAACAACACAGTCTATCTTTATACTTACTATCTGTTTTTGTGTGTGTTTGTTTCCTCTCCAGATGTTAGTCCCAAGAGGCAAAGATTTTTTTTTTCTAGCTTGCTCTGTGCTATATCCCCAGCGCCCAGAACAGTGCCTGGCACACAGCAGGCACTCAATGAATGTTGGAAGAATAAACAAATGGGCGTGTGTTTGATCCCTGTGCCACTTGACCACTTAACCTGGCCTCACCCTGGCGCTGTCCCCCTACCCCTCCCTGTCATGACAAAGGATCGGTTGGCCAGTTTGGAGAGCTCCTATCCCTGTTGGCTGCTATCCCTGGGTAAATTGGCCAGCCCCAGGTCCAGGGCATGTGGGGCAAATGTCGGGGGGACCCAGGGGGAGGGCTGGTGGCACTGGGAGGTCCCGTCAAGCTTGTGCTGAGGGATGCTTGGTGAGCTGGGGGTGGTCTGAGCCATGTACACGTAATGGCTCATACGGGGCTTTGGCACAGGTATCCCTGGAGAACAGCGTGGAGGAGGCTTTTCTCCTAAATGTACGCCCAACTGGACTACTGACAGGAGAGGGATGGTTCTGGATGGGAGGCCTCGTTCTGGGGTCTGAAGGAAGCGTTCTGGAGGCGCAGTGTGGACGGGGTGCTCTGTTGTCATTTGGTCACTTTCTATTTCTACAAAGACGAGCCTGTGCATGTGTCTCCACAGGGAGACCCTGGACCCCCCGGAGAACTCCATTCCCCTGTTTGTAGCTGCTCAGGAGGCCATGTGGCAAGTGCCCCACCCCTCTCTGGGCCCCGCCCTGAGTTGGGGAATTCTGTGCCACCCCAAATCTTCCCCCAGGGCCCCACAGGCTGCTCTGCCCCCTCCTGCCCCAACCTGCCAGATCCTGCAACTTGGGCCAGCCTGCCCCTTGGGCCCCACAGAGAAGAAAGACCCAGAAACCCCCCAGGCTGGGTCCCATGGGATGGGAGCTAGGTGTGGCTTCCACCCGCCTCTCCCCATTCCCACTAAGATCCAAGGTGGGAGTCTGCTGAGCCGAACCAAGGAAATGGAGGACTCTGGAGGAATTCTAGGGTGCAAGGTGACCCAGAGGCATCCAACCAGCCCCCTCTGGTCCCCTGCCTGGGCCTGCTGCTGGGTTCCCCACGCCCCAGAATTACTCTTACTTCCCAGGATGGTGAAGAATGTGGCCCCCAATCCCAAATATATGATGTCAGAAATGTTAGGAGTGGGCAGAGAAAAATGTTCCCCCAAAACAATGCCCATACGGGTCTGAGAAGGGTCCTTTGGCCCCAGAACCCCACCCGCAGAGGTAGTGGTGGCTGGTGCTGGTGGTGGTGGTGGCGGCTGCTGCGGCGGTGGTCTGGCAGCCATCAGCTCCTGTCCCATCTTGTAGAGGGCAAAGTGGCAGTCAGGCATGCCCAAGGAGGCTGTCTTGGCGGCAGAGGGCACCCCGCCCCTCCTTTGCTTAGTTTTGTTCCTGGCCCCCCACCTGGGCACAAGGCCAGGCCCCAAGGCAGGGCCCCGTCCTGGGGAACAATGCAGCCGTGTTTCTCCGGGTGGAGGGGAGGTCGGTGGAGGATGTGGTGGGAAAGACGCAGGCAGGGAAGTAGGGAGGGATCCAGGGAGGGACTCTATCCCAGGGATACTCCAGGAGCTGGGGAGTTTCCCAGAGCCTCTGGGTAGGTGGGGGGTGGGGATGCTGGGAAGCCAGGGTGGGGAGGGAGCCTTGCTCCAGGGACCACCTGGACTGGGGTCAGAGTCTTCAATGGCAGCAGGAGAGGGTTGGGTGGGATAAAAGGAGGGACTTCCTGGGGTTGAGGAAGGCATGGGGGGAAGAACTGCAGGAAGTGGGGATGGGTGTCGGGCAGGAACCCAGAACACCCAGGCCCCTGCCCTCCCAGGGAAGGGTACACAGTCCCCATAGGGCCTGGTCAGGCGCCGAGCCTCCCACCCCTCATCTCCCTCGCGCGGGCCGAGGCCCCCTGGGCTCCTCTTGCCCTTGCGCAGGACTTTGCCAAGAGGGGTTTGGGGGTGCGAGGGGGGATTAAGCCCCCTGCTTCTGTCCTTTCCCCCGCAGGGAGAGCCTTCGCTTGAAATCTGGGGCTGCTTCCAGGGCCCAGGACCGGCAGGGGGAGGCCAGGCTGGGTTCGGGGCCCCAGGTAGAGTCGGGACAAGGAGGGAGAAAGTTGGGGCTGAGTTGGGGGACGGAGAGAGAAAGTGGGGGCGGACCGGCTCCGGGGGCACATGACGGCGGCGCCCGCCCCGCCCCGCGCCCGCCCCCTGTCCGGCCGAGGGGAGGAGACGGGAAGGTTTTAAAAGCGATTCGGCCCCGCGGCGGGCCGGCCAGTGAGTGGGATGGAGCGCGGCCGGCGACCGACCCCGGCCCGTCCCGGGCCCGCCGCCCGCCCGCGTCTCTGCCGCCGGGCCCGGGGCGGCGGCCGGAGCCCCGAGCGCCGCTCCCCTCCCCCGCGGGTGAGTCGGGAGGGAACCGGGAGGGAGGCGGCGGCGCCGCGGCGGCGGCGGCAACTTTCCGCGCCGGACTCGTGGGCGGAGGGGGGTGCGCCCGGCGGGGCCGCGGCCCTCTGCGAGGGGGTGGGCGCCCCCCGCCGCCGGCGGCTGGGGGGGCAGCGGGGATCGTGCATCTGGCGGCGGCGGCAGAGTCCCGGGGCGCCCCCTACGGAGCGGGGGAAGGGCGGCCCAACCTTTACCCCTCCCCGGGGGCCCACTGGGGACCCCTAGCCACTCCCCCCCACCGGAGACCCCGGGACCCATGAGAGCTGGCGGGGAGGGCGGGTCCCCCAGAGACTGGGGCAGGTCAAGGTGGGCAGGGTGGGAAGGGGGAGGGCATATGCCCGGCTTGGGGTTAGGAGGGATGGATACACGGTGTCTGGGCTCCTGGGGTGCCTATCTCGCCTTTGGTGGGGATGGGGCAGGAGGAGTGGGTGCAGGGGTCTCCCCGAGGCCCATGGATCGCGGGTGACACAGTGGTTCAACTTCTCGACATGTCAGCCAATGAGTGGAGGGGAGGCCTTCCAGGGAGGAGGTCGAGTGGGGGCCCAGCAGCTAGCCCCAGCTTGGTGGAGACTGGGGAACCCCTCTCCTCCCTCATGGCTCCTTCTGGGCCAGGACAGAAGAGCTCATTCCGGGTTGCTTAGAAAGGGGGCCGGGTTTGGGAGATTCCTGGGAGTAGCTGAGATTCCTGGGAGTAGCTGCGGTCCTCGTGCCCTTGGGCTGCAGGAGGGTGGAAGGGCCCAGACTAAAAACCTGAACCTTGCATTCTCACCCGGCACTGACCTCTGACCCCAGCACTGGACTTGACTGCCACCAAAGCCCCCAGCCCTACACTGACTTGCCTATCCCGCCCAGCCAGGCCCAGCCAGGCCCCACGGCCTCCTGAATGCCTTGAAAGTGTAGCTGGCTCTGTGTCACCGCCCCCTCCCTGCCCCAGCCCTAACCAGCTGCCCACTCCTGACTCCTGACGGCTGGTGTATGCGGGTAGGGCTGGGGGGGGCGGTGCGGGACTCCTGGCATGAAGGGTGTCCTCTGGCAGCCCTGCCCATGCCAGCCGGAGCTGGAGGGCAGTACCCAACAGGTGCCCCGGCTTAGAGAGGCGAGGTGATGTGGGACACACCCTGTCCGCTCGCCCACGCACCCTGCCCGGGCCAGCCCGTGCGCATGTGTTCACACGCCACCGCCGTCCTGGGAAGGCACGGGCCCCAGGGCCTGGTGCCAGCTCTGTCCTGGCTCCCAGAAGGGCACCCATCGCCCTCTGCCCTTGCGGGATGTCCTCTGGGAGCTCCTTCAAGACCCCAACTGGCAGGCCTCGTCTGTGGGCCTAAGAGGGGGCCCTAAAATAGCTGCCGGCCTGGCCCAGGGCTGGCACGCGGAGCACAGGCGTGACAGGGCGTGTCCGGGGGGGTCGGGCCTGTCGGTGCTGGCCCGGCCTCCAAGTCTCCGCAGACCCTTGCTCACTGGAGAGAGCGGAGGCGGATGCTCCAGGGGTCCTCGCGGGGACCCCCATACCCACCCCTGCCTGTTGTGAGTGGAGGCCAGATGTTCTGCGCGTGCTAGGCAGATCCCTGTCCCTCTGCCGTCCCGGGGTATCTGGCGCTACGCTCAGGGTGGGTACAGTTGGGGCGACCCGCTTGCTAGGGGCCCAGGTGGCGCTTTGATAGACCTTAAGGCGATTTTCAGAGCGTGCCCTTCACCTGGGAAGCTGGGTGGAGGGGTGGGTGCGCGGTGAGGGGTGCCGCCCGGAGCCCCGGGTGGTCTTGAGCAGCCCCCCCGGCCGCCCTCATGGGCTGCTGGCCGGCCAGCCCCTCCCTACGGTGGATACGTTTCTGCCAGGAGCAGACCTGGCTTTTCCTTAGATTTGCTGCATGACCTTGGGCCTGGCTCCGAATTCCTCTGGGCCTCGGTTTCTCCATCTGTACATGGGGAGCGTCGGGAAGCGAGCGGAGGGACGGCGTACCTCGCCTCCCCGTGGCGGGCCCTTGCCTTCTGGGGCACTGTGGCACCGTGTCTCCTGCCTTCGGGTGTCCTGGGTGGACGAGGAGGTGTGTCTGCAGAGGGCTGGTCACCTGGGAAGGACGGCCGTGGAGGGCAGTGGGCGTGGGCGGATGGGAAGCCTTGCGCAGAGGGCGCCGCCATGCTGGGCACGGCTGAGTCATGCTCGAGCGGCGCCTTGCCCCAGGGTGCTGGTGCTGGCGCCACCCTGGGTGTGGTCACTGAGCTGTGGCCCTGGGCAGAGCGGGCCTGGGTGGTCTGGGATGGGGGCCCCGGGGGCGAGCGGCCACGAAGCTGACTTCTGAGACTCTAAGACCCTTGGCCTTCCCCTGGCCTGGGTCTGGCATCGCCAGCCAGGACTGTGGTCACCCACACCCTTAGAATGCCTTGGCGATCCTGGGGGCCCTGAGCCCTGGGCTTGGGAATGTGGGGGGGCGCTAAAGGAAGGGGGACGGGACCCAGAAGCCAGCGCCAGGCCTTGAGGCCAGCAGCCCCCCAACACGCAGGCCGGGGCCAGGACGTGGAGCTGGGAGGACGCGGCAAGAGGTGGACATGGTAGAAGGGCGTGCCCGTCGGTGGAGGGCTCGCAGTGTGGCTGTTAGGGGGCCCCTGGGAATTGTATGGCTGACCCTATGGGGATTAAAGTCGAAAGCAGGGGCTGGAGTTTGGTGTGGTGTGGCTGGGCGCAATGGGGGCTGGGATGTGACTTGCCTGGTTCCCCTATTTATAACAAGTGATTCAGTGCTCACTTACTCACCCCTTCCTGGGCCTGTCCCCCCCCCCCAGCCCCGGGTGGGCAGCGGGGGCCCACCCACTTGCCACCGTCCAGCTCTTGCCTCCACCCAGGTGCCAGTCTCTGAGGGCCGCCCATGGGGACGGTCGTTACGGTCGCTGTGTTGGGGCTGGGGTAGCGGATTGGGGGGGCTGGTGGTCAGGCGGCACTTGGCTGGGCGGCCCAGGTTGGCGGCTGGCTCTGGGCCCGGCCCGGGGAGCCTCTGCGGAGAGTCTGGGCCCATTAGGCAAAGCGTTAGTGACAGGCTGGGAGGGCGGGCGGTGGCGGGCAGGGCGGGGCCTGCAGCCCTTGGTATTTTCCGATCCCAGCTGCTCCGAGAGGGTGGAAAGTATTTGGGGACCAGGCTTGGGGGCGGTGGTGGTGGCGCCCCCGGCGGAAGCTGCCCCTGATTCATTCTTGGAGCACGGGGTGGGGGGGCAGTACTCCTGCCGGCTTGTCTCCTGCCCCCACGCCCTGTCTGCAGAGCGCACTCCGGCTCACACGCATACATCCATCCATCCGTCCGTGTGGCTTGGGGCCTGCTTTGCTCCCTCGGCCCAGGGGCCCATCTTCTCCCCACGCCTCCAGCTGCCAAGAACTTGGCCTTCCCTGGACACCGTCTCCTGTGGGCCCGAGGGGCGCACCATTGGTAACGGGGGTCCTGGCTCCGGGGCACCTGTGTGGCGGTGCCCCATCCATGAGAGACCCGGGCCTTTTGTGCCTTTGGGGATGGGGAGTGGCCTTGGCCCCGGCCCGGGGCTCTGTGCAGGGGAAACCCCACAGGAAACGGGCCTGGCCAAATGGCCGCCCTTCCCGTTCTCGTCCCTGGGACACGAATGTGCTGTCTCACTTCCGGAGGCGGCCCAGGGAGGCCGGCCGCCCTGCAGGGCCTTGTCTGCTCCCGGTTGGTGCCCCCAGACCCCGAGGGGACAGGGTTGGGCTGGAGCCTGATGGGAAAGCGGGTGGCCAGTGTCTGTGTGTGCGTGTATATGGGAGGGATCGGGGGATGGAGCGGGACCCCTCGCTCCACCTGTCTCCCAGTGGTGGGCGCCACCAGCTCTGGGCACTGGGGTCCCACCAGTGTTCAGAGTCTTCGTTTCCACCATCTTTTCTGTTTCTGTGTGATGACAGCGTAGCCCCGTCCTGAGTACACGTATCACTTCTGAGATCCTTACCACGACATTATCCCCGCTTTGGGAACGAGGAAAGGGAGACCCAGAGAGGCTGAGTGACTTTGTAGGAGTCGCCCCCGCTACAGAGCTACAGAGCCAGGGTTCAGATCTGCCCAAACTGGCTTCAGAGTTGGGGTGTCCTAGCCACAGGGCTCTTACCATTACGGAGATCTCCATTTACTGAACATAGAGCAGCTTCATGGCCTTGTAATGTGCAGCTCACAGGGTCTCTCCTGCTCAGAAGGACCTGAAGCTTGGATTAATGCTCTGCTTCAGCCTCTTGACATTCTTAGCTTGGGAAGGGGCCCCACAGTTGCATTTTGCACTGAGTCCTGGAAGTTCTGGAAGGTGGTCCTGGCGCTGGGCACTTGCTAAATGACACATACACTCTTGGCGAAACCTCCCCGTGATATGCAGTTGAGGCCCTTGGCTCTGTCTTACAGAGGGGGAAACTGAGGCTTGGAAGTCATTTGGGAGATGGCCGAGTGGGGATTTGCACCTTAAGCCCAGTCTGATGCTCTGCGGTTGCGTGTGCCCAAGGGAAGAGCGGGGCACCCACTGCTGGCGTCCGCTCTGGTGGGGTGCAGGCTGAGGCCTGGCCACTGAGGAGACCAGGCCACGGGGGGGAGGCCCTGGTGGTTTCCTCCTGCCCTTCAGGCTTCTAGGAAGTGGCGCCAGCTGGGGTGAGATCACTTCCTCACCCGCCTGCCCGCCACCCCCTCGACTTCCTCTCCTCATGGCCCCATTTAGCCCGCCCAGGGCTCGCTGGTGGGGGGGAAGGGGGGGACCTGGCTCTGGGAGTCCCTACAGCCTCCTTAGCCCAAAGGGATCCTTTGGGCATCTCTACGTCTTCGGGCCTGGGACTGAGTGCATGGCCGTGTCGGGGACGTCCAGTCTGGTGGTACAGCGTTCCCTGCGTGTGGTTCTGGAGAAGAGCTTCCCTCAGTGGGCAGCGGCAGGCAGGTGACCTGGAGGACAGATGTCTTCAAATCTCATTACCTCCTTTGCTCTCTCTCTCTCCCCCAGGTGCCAGCTGCTGGCCCCACCCGGTGCCCCCCCACCCCTGTGCCATGGCCGGCTGGGGTTCCTGGGGATGGGATTTGCTGCCTGTCACAAATCACATTGCCAGGGATTTCCAACCGACCCTGAGCCCTGCCTCTGGGGCTGCCACCACCACCACCACCACCACCACCACCACCACTGCTGCTGCCACTGCTGAGGACACTGCCTGGGGATGGGGATGAGGCTGGGGTTGGGGTGGATGGCAGAGAGGCCCCTGCTGTCTTCGTCTGGCCTGGGGAGCAGGGCTTAGCTGCTTGTGAGCAGAGTCCACACCAAATCGTGTTCACAGTGGCTAAGTTCCGCCCCCCGGGACCCCGCCTCCTCTGGCTCTGCCGCTGCGCCTGTCTGGGCCTCCCTGGGCTCTGCCTCCCGTGCCTACTGAGCTGAAACACAGTTGATTTGTGCAGACTGGCTCAGTTCAGCAGGAACAGGAGTCGAGCCCCCTCGGAGCCTGTGGCGCCGGCTTTCCTTGGGTGGGCTGCTGCCTGGGGGAACGATGAGGACCCTGACCCAGACCTGTGTCTGGAGGCGGGACTTGCGGGGAGGGATGTAGCTTGGGATGGGTAGGCAGGCCCAGCTGTCTGCTGCAGCCTTCCACCCCTGTGCAGTCCTACCTATCCCTGGATCTACCCTGGGCAGAATATACAGGTGGGTGGTTGGCCCTTCCATGGGAAAGGAAAATCAGCTGTATCTGCCCCCACCCAACCCCCCATCCCCCAGATAGACCTCCCAGCCTAGAGCCTTGGCACTTTCTCCCCCAGGCCTGGTGGGGCATGGGCCAGGCCTGTACCTTCCCGGCAGCCAGTTACCCAAGAGGAAGCTGCCTTGGCCCCCAGACCGTTAAATGCCAACTCCAGCTTCCGGAACCAGGCTGGCCTGACCTGAGTGTGCCTGGCCCCTTCTCCCCGAGCCCAGCAGCTTCCTAACTTGGGGGTTGGAGTTGTGACGTGCTCCTGGCACGTAGGGCAGGGAGCAAGGTCCCTGTGGGCCCAGAAAAGACACAGATCACATCCTGGGGTGTCTAAGAGTTGAGGCTCTGTTCCATGTCAGATGGGATGGGCTCTTTTTAGAGGGAGACTGGGGAAGCAGAAAGAAGCCCCCTAGGCTGTCAGGGGTGGCACACCCAGGGTGGGGGCAGACACAAGCTTGGGGCAGGGTCTGTATTGTGTGTGGCTCCTGTTGTCCAGTTAAATAAAAGCTGCTCCCTGCCTCATTCCTGAAGGTCTGGTAGTTTATGGTTTACTCCTTCCTCCCATCCCTGCAGTTTTGGGTGGGGAGGGTGGGTGGTCCTCATTTTACTGTTCTGCAGCCTGACCTTCTGACCTCACAGATCCTCATCCCTGTCCCACCTGTTCTGAGGAAGGCCACCGTTTAATCATGTGGGCAGAGAAGGCTGGAAGGGTGACCCTGAGGGAAATCCTTACTTTCAGGGCAGATGCAATGACAGGTAGCACTGTTCTGGGAAGGACCCCAGACAGAGGCCATATGAGGAATGTCCCAAGCCCAGGGCTGAGGGGGATTGAACCCAACCCAACCTGGCAGTGGTGGCAGTCGAGGGTGACCCTGAGGGAAACGCTGGGCATTCAGAGATGGCTGGGACCTGAGGATGTTGAGCTAGGGACAGCTGGGGTGGCTGAGACTCAAGGGACAGCTCCGGGTGCTGGTATCTGAGAATCCTGGCAGGGAACTTGGGTTCGAGCTGTGCCTGTGTCCCGAGAATCCCTAGGCCCAAGGGGGACTTTTTTGGAGGACTTTGAGAGCAGAGGGGCACAGTTAATGGGGGGACCCCCTGAAGCCCGAGGACCGCCTCTGCAGGCAGCTCAGACAAGGGCAAAGGAAATGCCAAGCGCTCCGCGCCTCTACTCGGCCAGGCCTCTAGGCGGCGCTACGGAGCACGCCGGCCAGCTGGAGTCCGCCGGCACATACCTGCGGGAACAGGCGAGGCGGGGCAGATGGGCCCGCCTCCAATTGGCCCTCTAGGGCGGAGGGCGGCGCCACCAGCCAATCGCTGTGGCCAGCGCTGCCGACGCCCCGCCCACGAGTGCGCGCGCCGCCTCGGCTCCCGCTAGCGGCCGGCCCCGCCCCTCCGGGAAGCCTGTCCTCGCCTGCCCCGGCCCGGGGAGTGACCCAGACACGCTTTGTTCGCCCAGCCGTCACTCTCCAGAGGCGGGCAGGTCCCCGGGGAGGCCCCGCTTCTCAGGGAGCCGGGGAAGGCAGGCAGCCGAGGGCCTCCTCCGCAGCCCCCAGGGCCTCGCCGCGCCCTGTTTGGGGGCTGGAAGGCCTCCGGTGCGGCGGAGCCCCGCCGCGCCCTCCCTGACCACGCCCGCCCGCCTTCTCGCCGGAGCCCGCCCACCAAGGCCTAGCGCCCGCCCAAGCCCCGCGTCCTGTGTGCGTGTGGCGGTGGCGGAGGAGGGGGCGTCTTCCCCGCCAGGTGCACCCAGCACCTGACAGGCCTCCGGTGCTCAGCAGCTTGGACGCAAGCACCCCCAAGAGCGGTGTCTGGAGCCAGGGCGCCCCCTAGTGGCCATTCCCAGCAGTGCGGGGTCCGTGGCTCCCGGACGGCAGGCACAGCTCTGCCTCTTCCTAAAATGGGTAGCTTTTCCTTAAAGTTTGGCACCTGTCTTCTCGTCTGTAAAATGGAAAGGATGGTCTCCCGTCTTGTAGGGCCGTTGGGACAGGTGTTGTAACAGGTGGCAGGTATAAAGCGCTCCTCTTGGGGTTTGCCCTACGTGCTAATGTCTACGCTACCGCCACTGGGGGAAACCAGCAGTCTGCTCCCCTTCCACCCCTCGCTTGGAGTTATGCCGGGAGCAGCGAGCTGAGGCTAGAGGTTTTCTATGGAGGGACCAGAGGGCCCTGGTCTGGGGTCGGGACACACCTCATTCTCAAAAGCCATGTTCAGTATTTAAAAAAAAAAAAAAAGGAAAAAGGAAATACAATATACGGTTCAATAAATAGAAAAAAAAAGTTACAAAATGACAATGATTTTGTCCTTAATTACAAGAGAAGAAAAGACAGGGGGGTGATGGGGGTGGGACACTCCCTCCTCCCCGGGCCAACACAGGGCAAGGGAGACCCGAGAGACAGCAGCTGATATTCAGAGCCACAAATAGGAAAAGTAGAGGGAAACCCGGGAAGAGAGAGTAAGATGAAGGGGTGGATCAGGGACACAAAGGAGGAGAAAGACAGAGCCGGAGCCAGAGCCAGAGCCAGCCAAGATGCCGACCTCTCTTCTTTCCAGATCTGGGCTGGGGGTCCCTGGCTCTCCTGGGCTTGTCTCCCCCAACACCAGGTTTGAGGACAGCATGAGCCCGGCTCAGTTCCTGAGCTGTATGTCCAGTGACTAGCAGGTAGGGGGTGGGACAGCAGTGACCCCTCGAGGCTGCCCTGGGACCCTGGCATCCTCAGGATTGGGAGTCCTGGCCGGACGGGGTGGGGGTAGGGGGGTGAGGTATGTGGCTGAGGCCTGAGGCCTCTTTAGATCCTTCAGTGGGGATGAGCCATCGGTACCAGCTGGGCAGCCTGGCTCGGGCACAGGGCTGCGGAATGGGGCCCCTGAGGCAGTGAGGGGAGGGTATAAAAGGAGATGTAGGCGCCCTAACCAAGTCCCTAACCAAGTCCGAGGGCCACTCAGAGTGGGGCGTGGGGAGGGTCTGCTAAACTGACTTTTAAGAGCCAGTTTCTGGAGAGTCCTGCCTCGCAGCCCCCACCCCCAGCCCCAGTCCAAGCCAGGCCTGTGAATTTGGGGAGGGAGAGCTTGCCTATTGCTTTTGGGGTGCCCAAGGCGGGGTCATACCGGCTGCCCAAGCACACACTCCCTTCCAGGCCTCTGGGTGGTGGTATGGCTTCTGATCCTTGCGTCTCGCACACTCGCTCGCACACTCCTAGGCACGCACGTGGCAGGACGCGTCACCCCCCCACCCCATGTCCCCTCCTCCAGCAGGGCTTGGGGGGACAGCAGGCAAGACCACCTAGCTCCGGCCCGGCCCCTTCCCTGACTTAATACTGAAATGCCACACAGGCCTCCAGCGGTGAGGCCCCTGATGGAGAGAGCTGGTGCCACGGGAGCAGGGGCGAAGGGGGTCCCCGCCGCTGCCGCCCGCGGCCCCTCAGCCGAAACGCTCCCGTACCAGGAGCATGAGCTTCTTCTTGCCCTTGTAGGTCTGTTTCAGGTTCTCCAAGAACTGGGCGAACTGCAGGTGCCCATCAGGCGCCAGCAGGAAGGTCTCACGGGCCTGGCCCAGGAACTCGATGAAGTCGCCATAGTGCCGCGGGCTGATGTGCGTGAGGCGGGAGTGGCTGGTGGCGATGTAGGCCGCGACCGCGGCGTCCAGGAGCTGACAGAGCGGCGCCCGGTCGGCGCCCAGTGGCTTGGCGGCCCGGCGCGCCCCCAGGGGCCCCAGGCCAGGTGCTGAGAGGGTCCAGCGGCGCAGGATGTCGGAGAGCATGGGGGCGCAGTGGATGCTGCGGATGATGAGGGGGACGATGGCCGAGAGCTCGTGGCGGCCCAGCGAGTGGCTGAGCGAGCAGGCCCAGAGCACGTCATTGACGGCGGGGTGGCTGTCCTGGTTGAAGGCGATGCTGAGCTGCGCCAGGGCCAGCGTGGCCAGCTTGTAGGCCCGCAGCGGTAAGCCGCGGTGCTCCATGTAGCGGGCCACGGTGAAGAGGTGGGCATGGCCCAGGCCGCCGGCCGCAGCGTCCAGCACGATCTGGTAGGCTGCCTCGAAGGCCGCGTGGTTCTTCTCGCAGAGGGTGAGGGCGGGCAGGGCGCAGTTCTGCGGGTCTTTCATGGCGCACTGCAAGGCCAGGGTGCGCGCACAGGCCCAGAGCTCCTCCCGCCGAGGAGCATCCAGCTGCAGCCGCGACAGCGTGGCATGAGTGGTGCCCGTCACCGCCACGATGGTGGCAGCCTCCACTGGTGTGAATAAGGAGTACCAGTTCTGCATGATATTCATCAGGGCTTGTGGGCCTGGGGGAGGCAGGAGGACAAAGCTGGCCTGGGGACCGCATGGGCGTGCACGGGTTTGTCCCTCCCACCGCCATCCCCACCAGCCAGGGCTGAAGACATCACCCCGCCGCTTCCACCCCAGGCCTGACAAAAACTGCACTTCACCTTGCCAAAGGAGCAGGGGGCAGCTGGGAGGGGTGGGAAGAGCGTGCATGGGACTACACTTCATTCAGGGTGATTGTCCCTTCTCCAAGCCACTTCAGCCTGGTCAGCTTCCAGGCCTCTGTCCAACTGTCCCCCCAACCTGCAGCTCTGCCAGCCTAGCCCTGAGCACGGGCCCAAGCCAGGGCAAAGGCCCTGCTTCTCTCTCGTGCCTGCCTGCTTCCAGGGTCACTCGGGGACTCTCACCGATCTCTGTGGCGCAGCTGACCAGCCAACGCACCATCTCCCTCCGCCGCCAGGTCATGGTGTTCAGGGTCATCCTCATTACCTGCAGGACGGAAGGGAAGAGAGAAGAGCGTTACCCCAGAACCCTGAGCTGGCCATCGGAGAGGGATGGCCATCGGAGGGGGATCGGGGATCCCAAGGGGCCCAGGAGACTAGGAAGTTAAAGCCATGTGATCTGGATAAGTGGCCCCACCTCCTGGGACTGCAATTTCCTCCTCTGTAAAATGGGGATTAAGAGCCTCTACCTCCAGGCTCTTCTAGGAAATGAGTGCAGTTTTTCAGGTAAAGAGCCTGCACAGTACCTGCTGTTCCATGCTTCGTGTCAGCAGATTCCCTCGTGGCCCCAAACAAGGCACCTGCCCTACAGGCCCCACCTTCTTCGGGTCCCACCCCCAACAAGCCCCTTCCCTACTTGCTCCCCCAGACCCCCTCCCCAGGTCCTGTCTGGTGGACTCTGCCTTCTGGAAGCTCCTAAGGAGGAATGGGTCACCTCTCTAAAGGACCCCTCCCTTGTCTCACCTCCCACATATGCCTGAGGATGGTTCCACGCCCCCACAGGAGGTTCTTCGGGAGGAACTCCCTAATTCCACCTTCTGCAGGTCCCCTGCCTGCCGGTTCTCCCTGGGCAGGTCCCACCCCATCCTGCAAGCCTGCCCCAAACTGTTCTTCCTTCTCTTCCTTCACTTTGGCCTCACTTGGAGGTCCCGCCCCCTCCGGGTCCCACACCCCGCCGCCGACACCCCACCTACAGGCAGCACCCGTGCTGGTCTCTGACTTGCCCCAGCAGGAGAGCCCTTGCCCGGCCCCTGAGGATGGCCCCAGCTCGCAAGCCCTGCCTCAAGGACTTGCAACCACAGACCTGGTCCGCAGAGGTGGCTTCAGAGCACCCCCCGCCTCCACCCACCCGCCCCTGCCAGCAGCACCCTTTCCTAGGACCTTTCCCTTCTAGGCCGGTTCCTGGGCAGCATCCCCCCTCCCGTCTTCCCTCTGTCCCTCACCTGCAGGCCCAGCTCCAGCGCAATGCCCAGCAGCGTGGTGTCGGGAGGCGCGCTGGCCGGGGTGGCCGTTTTGCAGGCGTCCTGCGCCAGCTTGAAGAGCAGGGCAGGCGAGTGGATGTTCTGCTGGATGGAGCCCAATACTGCATGCAGCCACTTGGGGTCTCCTGGGGTGCAGAGAGGGAGGAGGGCTCGGTTGGCACCTCTGGAGCCAGCCCCTGCTGCTGCTGCCTGACCTGTTCACACAGGTTCCTCCACCCAGGTGTGCGCGTGTGAGGCGGAGGCACCCGGCAGTGGTTCTGGGAAGATCCAGACCACTCTTGGCACTCCCTCTCTTTTCTCTCCCCACCACTCAGTGGAGAAGGCCACCTGGGGACCCCTCACTGTTAAGGGCAGTGATTCTGGACCCAGAACACCGGGGTTCAATCACTAGCCTAGCTATGTGATGGCTAGCTGCCCCATCTGTAAAATGGGTTATACTGATGCAACGGTGCCTGCCTCACAGGGCCTCGGTGAGCCCATACTTGAAAGGCTTTAATGTGCCAAGAGCTATAGAAATGTGAACTTTTCTTGCTATTATCACTGGCTCGGATCCTACAATTATCACTTCAGCCACACAGGCTTTCCTCTGTTCCTCAAACGTACAAGGCACAATCCAGCCTCAGGGTCTTTGCACTGGCTCTTCCCTCTGCCTGGAAGGCTCTCCTGGCCTGGACTGAACCCTCCCCAAAGTCATGGGAAGCCCTAATCCCCAGCAGGGTGGTATTCAGAGGTGGGGACTCGAGGAGGCTTTTGGGTTTGGGTGGTGTCATGAGGGTAGGGCACCACGATGGCATTAGTGTCCTCCTGAGACAAGGAAGAAATTGGGAGCTCTCTCTTCCTCTGCATTGTGAAGTGTCCTCTCCAATGACAGGAGGGTGGCTGTCTGCAAGCCAGGAAGAGAGTCCTCCCTGAGAACCCACCATGCTGGCACCCTGACCTTGGACTTCCAGCCTTCAGAGCTGTGAGAAAATAAATGTCTGTTGCTTAAGCCACGTGGTCCGTGGTGCTTTTATGGTGGCTCAGGGTGACTGGATGCCAGACCTTGGCAACAGCTCTGCTCTCTTGGCTTAAGCCAAGCTTGCTTCTCTCCCTCCGTGGCCCTTGTTTCCTCCTTGCCTACTGTGTGACATCACTAAGTGTTTGACCTCGTTTAGGGTCTGTCTGCCTCCCCCTAGAATGAAATGCCACAGGGCATGGAACCTGGAACAGTGTTGTTCAGTCCTCAACACCTGGGACAGTGCCTGGCCCATCTAGAAAGTGCTCAAGGAAAACTGAAACTTGCTGAAAGGATGAAAAGAAGAGGAAGGGATGAGGGAGAGAAGGAAGAAGGTAGAGGAAGATGGTGGGGGAGAGAAGGGGCAGCCGCCGTCCTCACCCTTGGCAGCTGTCAGCATGGCAGAGGCCAGCTCGCACTGGCGTGTCTCCAGGTGGCCAAGGATGAACCAGCGGGGGAAGCGGTTGCTCATGATGGAGTCCAGTGGGTTGGGGTGAGGTTCTCCAGCTGGAAATGCTGTCTCCAGTACAGGCAGCCTGGTGGGGGCAGAGGAGGGAGAAGCAAGCCCATGGTGACAAGAGGTTGGGGTCTCCTGCCTCAACTGGAGGAGCCTCTCTGCTTGGGCAAGCCAAGCCGCAGGCATCCAGGAAGGCGGAAGATGTGTGTGCAAGATGTTCACTGCAGTACTGTTTGTGCTTATCACTTGGAGGTTGATTAAATAAACAATGCTCTATCCATGCATCAAGGACTGATAAAAATGTGAGGAGACTGCTTGGGTCCTGATGCAGCCTCCTAGTGGTCCTTCTGTCACCCCCACTTTCCTTTCTTACTCTGCTCCAGCCAGTTCCCCTCAATGTCCCTCAAATACAACCCGGCAGTCCTACCACAGGGCCTTTGCATATGCCTGGAACCCCCTTCCTCAGACATCCTGACACAGCTTTTCCCTCACCTCCCTCAGGTCTTTACTCAAATATTTTTCAGTGGGTTCTTCCTGGCACTCCCACCTATGAAATTCCCACCTCCCAACTCTTCCCACACCTTCTTTGTTGTAGGTCACCACCTGACACACAATGGTTTACCTATTAGTGAATTTATTTAATAATTATTTAAAATCATTTATTATTTTATCTCCCTTACTAAAATATCAGCTCCACGAGGGCAGGCATTTGTGACAAGTTTGTTCACTGCTTCATCTCCAGCAGCCAGAACAATGCCCAGTACACAACGGGTGGTAGGACAACAAATGTTTTTGGAATGACTTTACATGCCCGCTAGGGTATGTTGCTAAACGGCTCAACTCTACATATGTATTTTGTATTTAGTAAGTTCCTCAAATTCGTTAGATATGATCAACAGCATTCAATTAGCAGCAAGACTATTCTGGTTTCAAATATTATCGAAATCTCTTCGACATGTGACTTTGGACACACCTTAAGCGCATCTATGTGTAAAATGAGGGCAAACATGTTTATTTCTCTAGGTTGGTAAGGTTACACAAGGTAATGTGAGTCATAGATTTGGACCAGGGGTCAGCACCATTTTAAAAATTTTTGCACCGGTTCAGACAGTTAATATTTTTGGCTTTTCGGGCCCATTTGGTCTCTGTCACAATCACTCAACTTTGCCATTACCACGCAAAAGTAGACAATACATAAATGAATGTGCGTGGCTGTGTGCCGATAAAACTTTATTGCTGGACACTGAAAGTTGAATTTCATATACTTTCCATGTGTCACAAAATAGTCTTTTATTTTCAAACACTTTATATAAAAAGCCACTCTTATCTGAAGGGGTAACAAGTGCCAAATCTGGCCCATGTGCTGTTATGGGCTGGTGCCTGCCTGCTTTAGAAATTGGAGCTCTTCACAGATTACTCTTTCTAAATATTCTGGAATGATGCACTCTAAGTGGTTAATAGATATCTCTGGGTGATGAGATCAGAGACTGGGGACAGAATTCACCTTATTTGTTGGGCATGGTGTACTACCCAGAGGGCCTTTTAAAATTCTGCTTCTGGGGATCCCTGGGCTTAGCGCCTGCCTTTGGCCCAGAGCGCGATCCTGGAGACCCGGGATCGAATCCCACGTCAGGCTCCCGGTGCATGAGGCCTGCTTCTCCCTCTGCCTGTGTCTCTGCCTCTCTCTCTCTCTGTGACTATTATAAATAAATAAAAATTAAAAAAAATAAAAAAATAAAATTCTGCTTCTGTGATCCGTTGGTATAAATGAGAAACTATAAGTTTATTCACTGCAATATTTTTTGGGAAAAAGCATCAATTATCTATCAACTCTAAATTGGTTCTTTATGGTACATCCTAACAATAGTTCACATGCTGTGCAATACAACCAAGCCTTTAAGATGCACATTCAGTGAAAATAAGGTGCAAGACAGACACAGAATGTATCATGGGTATAAAAGGGAGACCAGCCTTCAATTTCCAGATTACGGGTTTGCAGAAATATTGATTCTTATGGGATAGATAAGAAGACAGTGGTGACACTGCTTGTTTTTAGAGAGATTTGGCTAGGCTGGACAAAAGTGTTTGGAGAACAACTCTGAATTCTGTGCCATGTGGCACTCTCTCAAATTCAAAATAATAATACTCGTGTATATTTAATAATCAAAAGCACGGGGCAACTTGGAATGCCAGCCTGAGGGCGACTGAAGTAACCAAGTTGTGGGTTCAGGTGGGAGGATGGGGCTCCAAGGGCGACTCTCTCCCTCCAGTGCTGCCCATTCCCAGGGCCAGGTTCCCAGCTGCACATTCTCACCTCATGGCTCGCAGGGCCAGGCGGTAGGCCAGGTCGGGGTCGTGGGGCAGCAGCGCGGTGAACAGGTAGCGGGCACAGGTGTGCATGGGGACGCTCTCTCGGAACAGCACCTCACCGAAGCCGCTGAAGGGACCCCCTGCAGGGGCATGCTGAGCTCAGCCCCCAGGTGAGAGCTCATCTCCACCCCTCCCAGAGTCTCCTGACGCCCCAGGCCGAGTAGAGGATGGGCTGGCCCCGGGATGCGCGGCTAGGGCTAGGGGCTAGGGAGCTCCCGGAGGGTGAGGGGCTGGGACAGAAAAGCGCTGGAAAATCCTTAGGAGACCCTGGGCACCCCTTGGTGGTGGACAGGACACAGAAACAAGGCGGCCCGGAAGGCGGAGGAGGGGCTACACTTGCTCCAGAGGTGGGGCCTCACAGGGACTAGGCTCCTTGACTCCAAGGGGGGCAAGAGGCGGGGCCTCTTCCAGCCAACAGTATTGGCTGCCAGCACTTTCTAGGGAGCTGAGCCAAGGGCTGATCTCATCTGTCAGGCACTGCCAAAGTAGCAGCGAATTGTAAGGACCAGGAGACGAAGCGTCCGGAATCCAGCAGCCACCGGCCACCAGAGGAAGGGGCAGACCCCGCCCCCTGGAGAGCCAGCCCCGCCCCCCGGGGAGAGCCAGGCCCGGGGCGGGCCCTCACCTTCCAGCAGCAGCCCCGCCTGCTTGCGCAGCACCTGCACCAGCCGCTCGTCCAGCTCCACCTCCTCCAGCAGGGCCAGCAGCTGCTCCTCGCTGCGCACCACCTTGTCTTGGGCGTACAGCCCCTCCGGCAGGGCCCGCTGCTGCCCCAGGCCCAGCAGAGCCACCTCGAGGGCCAGCGCCAAGTAGGACTCCCCAGGGCTCCCGGGCACCGGCACGTGCTGGTAGGCCGCCTTCCGCTTCTCGGGGCCTGAGTCTGTGGGAAATGGGTACCAGGGCTGCTGGAGGGGGATGCTGCCTCCTTCTGGGGACCCCCGGCAGCTCTCCGACTCAAACGTGGATTTGGGGGAACCCAGCAGCTCCCAGGACTGACCAGACCCCTTCTACCTGGCAGATAGGTGGACAAGCGAAGTCTGTCGGCTCCTGGCACTGGTCAGGGTGCTCTAGGCACTGGTCAGGCCTCTGCGAGGCCAAATGTAGGGACGTGACCAAGGGTAAGAGTGTGGCCCCACTTTCTTTTCTTGGGGCACTGGGCTGGGGAGGGGGAGATGTCCCATGTCCACCCAGGGGCCCCAATGTGGGTACCTGGGTAAAGGGCGAGGGTCTCCTCCTCTAGGCGGCAGGCTTCCAGCAGCGCCCTGCAGAGGCAGCCGATGGGGTCCAGGGGGTGGCCCACCCATCCTTCCGTGTTGGTGATGCAGGTGTTACCTTTCTGCAGCAGCTCTGCAGCCAGTATGAAGGGCTCAGTGCCTGCCCACCCCCAAGTCTGGGGCGGGGGGGCTTTTCTCCTCAACCTAGTCCAGCCTCCCAGCACCCGCCCAATGCCCATCACCCAACCACCCACCCAGCAGCCGTCCTGCCTGCCCCGGTAAACTGTAGCAGCCCTCACCTCCACAGCCTTGGCCTCCTGTCCCACAGCCAGACCTCGGGCAGGCAGGATACAAGAGTAAAACTGGGTGCTTTCTACAACATCCCCCCAGTGCCATTCTCTTCTTAATCCCTTCCATCTCTCCCCAGTGCTAGCGGCTTTCAGGGCACCATGTGTCCACCTGTCCCTCTCTGAAAGCCCCATTCTCCAGTCTCCTCCCATGAGCCATGCTTTCTCCTGCCTCTGGGCTCCTGCCTCTGCTGTTCCTTCTACCTGGAACACTGTTCCACCCTCCCCTTCTTCTGTGAGAAACTCCTATACATCTGTAAGATCTCAGCATAGCTCTCACCTGCTCTGGGGGCAGGGGGACTTTCCCTGTACCTGTAGGCCGGGACAGGACTCTGCTGGGGTCCCAGGTCCCCCAGGGTTAATTTCCTGACTACTGACCTATCAGCCCAACCCATCACCCTGACCATGAAACTGGTGGCCTCCTTCCTGCCTCCCCATAGTTCATCCACAAAGATTTTTTTTTCCTAATACAAATTTGAATTTGTTGCTCATGTCTAAAAATGAGTAAATTGCACATCACCCAATCCAGATTTCTGACCTGTCTTGAAAACTTGGAAGATCTGGCCAGACTGGGTTCCTGAAAGACTCGTATTGGCACCCGCCCTGTACCTCAGGTCTGGAAGCCTAGAAACTGCGAGTCCTAGGCCCATTTGTGGGAGGCCGGGAGGCTGGGATAGGATGAGGCCCTGATTCTCCTGCAGCCTCCGTGAGCAGGTGTGTGGCTGTCTGCAGGGCACAGACATGAGGTTTTGCCAGCAGGTTCTGAGTGCCCTCTTGGGAGTGGCCCCCCAGTGGGGGCTGCAGCCTGCTGAGCTCACTGGCACCCCAGTCCCTGTGCTTCTGAGGTTCAGGCTCTTGAACCTAAACAGTGGCTTCCCTAACTTTCAATCCCGCAGCCCTTCTGGTACTTTTGTGAGCCCTCAATCTCCTGTATTAAACATTATTTTTAGGCACACCTGGGTGGCTCAGGGGTTGAGCGTCTGCCTTTGGCTCAAGTCATGATCCTAGGGTCGTGGGATTGAGCCCCACATTGGGCTCCGTGTTCAGTGGGGAGCCTGCTTCTCCCTCTCCATCTGCCCCTGCTTATATTCTCTCTCTCGCTTGCTCTCTCTCAAATAAATAAATAAAATCTTAAAAAAAAAAAATCTTTTTGGCTCAAGACTCCTTCAGGTGCTCTGGTTTTCCTGGTGGGACCCCAAGAGGAACCCACAGATGCCAGGGTTGCCACAGTGCCCCACAATCAGCATTGGTGTCTACAGCCCCGGGGGGAATAGGACAGTCATGGCACCCACCTTTTTTTTGCTGCTTGTAGCTTTCAAGCTGATGCCGCCGCTGGAGCCGGAGTGTGTTGATGATGGCACCTGCCAGCCGCAGGGCCTGGCGGGGGTATCCGTGGGCACGCAGGGTGTCCACTCGGGCGCAGGCAGTGGGGAAGGGCTCGCCCAGCCACAGTGGACGGCCCTGGGGATCAAAGGTTGGCTTTTCACCACTGATGGTGCCCGTGAGACTGGGGCCGTAAGAGTCGCTGGCCAGGATCCTCTGCAGGTGGGCGTCACTCCAGTGCAATGATCCCGCCTGCAGGGCGCGGCCGAAGACCGTGTGGCGGGAACCTGTGGCCACCGCCTCCTCCTCTTCCTCCTCTTCCTCTGGGCCTGCAGGAGAGGTGCCCACATGGCCTGGTGAGGGGGCCCTGGCACCCAGGCTGAGGCAGGCTCCCCTTGACTGAGAGCCAGCTTGGGACTGGACTCTGGGTACAGCAATGGGGGGGTATCATCTCCCTAAATCCCTTAAACAGCCCTCCAAAGATGTGTGTTCACATATGCGAATGTGTTGGGGTAGCTATTGTAGCCCTTTGTGCCAATGGACCATGGAGAGTGAATAACTGCCCGTGTCTCTCTGTCCATCTTGCCCCCTCCCCAGACTCTATTCCTCTCTTCCTCCCTCAGTCTCCGTCCCCATCTCCCATCCCTCTTTCTCCTGTCTGTGTCTTTTCCTTTCCCCATCTCTGCCTCTCTCTCCTTGATATCTTTTTCTTTTTCTCTCAGTCCCTCCCTCCCACTCCAACCCCACCCCCACCTCCATGGCCAGGAGGAGGCTGAGTCAGGAGACCAGCCCAGAATTACAAGGCGTAAATCTTAAGCATTTCACTTCACGTGCTTCACACTGCCCATGGCCCCTGCCTGGGCACTCCCTCCCTCCCGGTGGGGAGGACAGGCAAGGGCTGGGGGCCCGTCTGCTCTCCCCGAGAGCACCATGATGGTAGGTGAGGCCGTAGGCTAGTATTCTGGGGGAATGGCAGGGACCCTCTCCTACCTGGGCTGATGGCCACGGTGGGCTGCAGGCTGGGTCCGTCGAAAGAGTAGTTCCCCTCTTCCAGCGGGCACACATCCAGCTTGTCCCACTTGCCAAGCAGCTGGAGCCAGCTCGCCCGTTCCTCTGGTTTGCAGTGGGGGCTCAGGACGACACACACCCACAGGGCCCCTGGAGAGGGAGGAGGCTCAACAGTCATTCCAACAGTAGCCGCACACACTCGTGGAGTGCCTACCATGCACTGGCAACTGGGCTCTGCTTAGTCCTCATCTCCAGTCTCTGAGGTTGCAACTGATAGTCTCTTCACTTTACGGCACAGAGAAGTAAAAGCAGTTGCTCAAGGTCACACAGCTGGAAAGTGGGAAGCCAGGATTCGAACCCAGGCTGCCAGACTCCTCTTGCTATTTTTTCCCCCTATAGCACTCACCACCCTGTCATTACAGGGGTCAGTAGACCCCTACCCGTGGATAAAATTGAACCTGCCACCTGGTTTTGAATTGCCTGAAAGCTAAGACTTACTTTTGCATTTTTATTATATTTATTTATTTATTTATTTATTTATTTATTTATTTATTTATTCATCCATTCATTCATTCATGAGAGACAGAGAGGCAGAGACACAGGCAGAGGGAGAAGTAGGTTCCATGCAGGGAGCCTGATGTGGGACTCGATCCCAGGACTCCAGGATCATGCCCTGGGCTAAAGGCAGCGCTAAACTGCTGAGCCACTTGGGCTGCCCATTACTTCTGCATTTTTAAATGGTGGGGGAAAAATACATCAGAGGAATAGTTTGTTACCTGTGAAAATTATGTGAACTTTCCATAAATAATGTCTGTAAATATAATTTTATTGGAATGTTGCCCTGCCCAGCTGGTGGCATGTCTGTGGCTGCTTTTCTGCGGCAAGGGACAAGATTGAGAGGCCGTGATGGAGACCAGTGGCCCACAAAGCCAGAGTGACTAGAGGCTATTACAGAGAAGGCAATAGGACCTCTGGACTAAGACGTCTGTATTTTTTTTTTTTTTTTTTTTTGTCTGTGTTCCCTACTGGAGTGTCAGCTCCACAAGGGCAGGGTTTTAATCTCCCATTTCCCAAAGCCCGGCACCCAGGACAGCACCTCCTGCATCCGAGGTGCTAATGACCACAGGAAGGATCCAGGGACCAGACGCTAATGTCGCGGTGAGCACGACCCGGTAGCCAGAGCCCCCAGGTCCACTGTGCGCCCCGGGCCAGGCCTTACCCAGCTCGTCCCATAGCTGCCGGCACTTGTCGGTCATGCCCGCGCCCTGCTGCCGCCACAGGGCCAGGCGTGGGTCCTGCAGGAACTGCTCCGTCATGAGGATCAGCATGCGCGCCCCGTTGGAGTCCCGCATCCGCAGCATCTCCCGCACCTGTGCCGGGAGGGGACGGGGACAGGGGTGGTGAGGAGGCGGCGGGGCGCCGTGCCTGGGCCTTAGGTCCCCAGCCCGCGTGCCCGCTGTGCCCGCTGAGCCTCGCAGCACCTTGCAGAACATGGAGCGCAGCTGCTGGCTGGCGCCGTAGTAGCCGCCGTTGGACAACAGCTGCTTCACCTGCTCCTGGATCTGCTCCTCGTCCAGGTGCCAGCAGTTGGCGTCCTCGATGCCCGCGCCCGCCGTGGGGTCTGGGGCGCCTGCGCGGAGGGAGGAAGCGGGAGGCTGGGGTTTCCCCTCTCCCAGCAGCCCCATCTGCCCCCAGCCGTGGGGTCCACCTCGGTCCCAGTCAAAGCCCCTCCCACTCGACCCCGCGGTCAATTACCGTCAAGGTCAATTACCGCCAACTCCACATTCACCCGCCGCCCTACTTAGCCATCCATCGGCTCACCCCATCCACCTTCCCACACCAGCAGTTCACCTCAACACCCCATCATCCACCCATCGCCATCCTCAACTATCCATCCGTGCCACCCACCGCTCCCCGACGCCCTCACTTCCATCCTGCCCCATCCTCCCACAGCCTCTTAGAGCTCCAAACCCTCCCCAGAGCTCACACCACCTCCCGGATTATCACCCACCTGTACCCCACGCCTGACACCCACCAACATCCACACATACCCTTCATGCCCTCCCCACCTACACTCTTGTGCTCTTGGGGAACCCCCACCCAGTGGATGATTTCCGAACATTCATCTGCCAGGGGCCAGGTCAGGTCCAGGATTTGCCACTTAGTAGGTGTGACCTTGACTTCAGGCAATGGCTTTCCCCCCACCCCCCCCACTCAAGGATCAAGGGGCCCTGAGGATTCCAAGACGGATGCCCCGTGCTCAGGCCCCCGGGTGCCCTTACCGTGCACCAGGTTGATCTCAGAGCCCAGCAGGAGGATCTCGTCTGCCAGGCGCTGGGCGGTGGGCAGCACCTCGGTGTGGTGGGCGCTGATGAGGTACTGCACGAACTTCTGCAGCTGGTCTCTGTTCATCTGGGACAGCGTCTCGGAGATGGGCAGCCGCAGCTCCACCTGGCGGGCGTGCCGAATTCGGTACAGCGACAGGGCCACCACATGGGCACAGTAGAAGAGGTCACGGTTGTCACAGCCACAGCTCACAGATGTGATCTTGCAGCGGTCAAAGCTGATGGAGACGTGGTAGAGGCGCTCCGGCTCTCCGGGGCCCCCCAGCTCCCGGATGTTTCCGCTCAGATGGAACCCTAAGACCAAAGCCAAACCAGTCGCCGCTGTGTCAGCCCAGAGACGGGTGCTCGTCCACAGTGCGCGGCAAGACCCAGGTGCAAATCCCATGGAGTAACCTGGCGCAAGCCGCTTAACCTCTGTCCAATGTGAACCAATAGTGACATCTTCCTCATGCGTTTGTAAAGGATTAAATGAGCTAATATTTGGTAAGTGCTTAGAGCCCTGCAGGCATACAGTAAGTCTTAAATAAATGCTTATTCTTGCTCTAATTCTGAAGAATATCACAGTGAAAGGGGCGCCTGGGTGGCTCAGTTGGTTGAGCCTTTGGCTCAGATCGTGATCCCGGGGTGCTAGGATCTAGTCCCGCATCTGGCTCCCTGCAGGGAGCCTGCTTCTCCCTCTGCTTGTGTCTCTGCCTCTCTCTCTGTGTCTCTCATGAATCAATAAATAAAATCTTAAAAAAAAAAAAAAAGAAATCACAGTGATGATGCTGAAGGTGGTTTTCTCAGCCCTTGGGTTACCATGGATAGGGCCTGGGCTCTAGGAGCCCCGTAACTTCCTGGGAAGATGCCCAAGGCCTATGACACTTGCGAGTGAGGGGCTGATGTGGCAGGCGAGGGGCCAGGCCACCCCATCACCCCCTGCCCCTCCCTGGCCCCTGGGGAGCCCAGATGCCAGGCTTATCCAACTGGTTGGGCAGCTCAGGCCCCAGCCGGCCCTGGCTGCGTCATGCCGAGAGACGGCGGCTTCCTCATACCGGTCGAAGATGGCCAAGCCTGTGGCGGGCTGGGCCATGTCCAGGCAAAGGGGGCCCCCAGGCTGACAAGGTTCAGGGAGGGTCATCTTGGCCAAGCCCCTGCCTCCAGCTAGGAGACGTGGCATTTCCACATGGGAGGTGTAGTGTTCCCTGTTTTCTGGCGCAATCTTGACATGTCCCCTCCTGAGCCCCACTACCTGAGGTCTAGAATCATCTTTCACCTCTAGCTCCACACCTCTGCCCCCTACCCTCATTTGGACACCACTGCTTGAGGTCTAAGACCACCCCTCACCCTGATCCAAACTTCTGCTCGAGGCTCCCACCTACACCTCGTTGCCTTAGGTGTGAGACCATCCCTAAACGTCTGATCCCAACTTCTACCTGAAATTCTCTGCCTGAGGTCTAAGACTCCTTCTCATCTCTGGCTCTAAATCTTTGCCTCCAACCCTCCCCTAGGCCCCTGCTTCCCAAGGTCTGGGGTCATTTACCTCTGGCTCTCGACCTTTGTTCCATAGCATCCCTGGGTCCCTCTGCCTAAGGTCTGAAATCTCCCCTTGCTTCTGGCTTGCAACCACGCCTCGGTGCTGCTTCAGACCTGCCCTCCTCCGTGTCACCACCTCTTCTCCCACCCACCAGTCTAACTGTCCAAGGACTCTAGGACCACCTCTGCCTTTAGCTCAGAATCCTGTACTCAACCCCCATAGTGGCCCTCCACCTCGGATCTAGAAGTAACTTAAGTCCTCCACCCTTCCCTGGTTCCTGTCGCCTAAATTCTGGAACCTCCTCTCCCCTGCTTTCTGGTTCACCATCCTTCCCCCCACACCCCGTCCCCAGCCCCATTTAAGTCCGCTGCCTGAGGTCTAGGCAGATCTCTGATCCTAGGCTCACAATATCTTGTAAAATCTGGGCATGGACGCCAGAGGTCTGGAACGTCCCCTGACCCCGGCCCAGGCCCTCCTTTACTCCTTCCTCCTCCAAGCCTGCTCTGGACCTCCTGACCTCCGTGGCCGGTAGGGGTGGGGGGCGAGCACTCACCCACTTGCAGCACGCGGTCCACAGCTCCGCTCTGAAGCAGATGCAGCCCTCGGGTGAAGGGCACCCGGGCATCATGCTCGCCCTCCGGGGGTTGGTAGCCCAGCGACGAGTACATACAGATCTCCCGTTCGCTGCGTGGGAATGACCAGAACACAATGCGCTTCTGGACCGGCTCTGGCACCCGGGAGAACCGCTCCTCAACCTGCGGGGAGGGCGGTGGGTTAGAAACCCGGCTTGAATCCTAGCTTTGCCAGTTAGAGGCAGTATGACTTTGAGCAAGTCACTTTGCCTCTCTGAGCTTGTTTTTTTTCAAGTGTGAGGTGGGGATTGTTAACAGCACCCGCCTCCGGAGTATCATGAGGATTAAATATGCATTAATATACATAAAGCGCTTACAATAACACCTGGCCTGTACTTAGTGTTCTAGAACTTTCTGTGACTTCCCTCCTGGATGTCAGGTCCAGGGTCCTGGTATAATGTAGCCCCACTTCCTGGGCTTTGAGGGGGCAGGAGAAAAGGAGACAAAGTGGTAAGAATAGTGATCAGGCCTCTATACTCTCAGCCTACACAATGCTAAATGCTTTGAGCCTGTGATTTCCCATAATTTTCATAGCAACATCTCAGTAATACTAGTTATCACCCCATTTTGCAGCCCCAAGACTCTGAGGCTCAGAAGTGGGGTGAATCCATTTGCTTAGTCTCACAGCTGCTGAGCTCCAACTCCCAAGACAGGCTTCGTTCTCAGCTTCCAAGGGCCTGCAGGAAGGGAGGGTGTCCTCACCAACCCTGTGGGCTTCGAGCAGTAAACCAAGCTGATTGAACCTATGTTCCAATCAGCTTGCTACTCACTGGCTGAGTGACCTTAGGCAAGTTGCTCAACCTCTCTGTGCTCTAGTTTCTTCAAAGTGGGAGGGATAACAACAACTCCAAAGGGCCCCAGAGGATTCTGTGAGCTTCTGAGGAGCAAGAGCTGTCCTAGCACCAGGCCTGATCGGCGCAGGTACATGGGAACCATCAGAGATGGTTTTAGGATTATGCTGGGTGTCTCACATCACAATAAAGGGGCAGTGACCTCCCAGAACTCCCAGTCCTGAGTTTCTGGGGGAAGTGGGAGGACCAGTGACTACTGGCTCAGGCCTCAGGGACAGTTGGCAGATGACTAAGGAGGGATTTTCCAGGCCATGAATCAGAGCCTGCCCCATCCACACTTGGCCCAGACTCATCAGTCCCGGCAGACTTCCTAACTCTCAAGAAGCCAGGGAGCAAAGACACCCCCTCAAAGCTAGACAGAGGCAGAGCCTATGGGGACTGCAGAGGGCTTGGTCCGGGCCAAGCCACATCTTCACTCCTCAGAAGTCCACTCTGAGGCTGGAAGAGGGAATTCTAACCACCCCAGCCCTGGGACATTGGGACAGAACCCCCAGAAACTACAGAAGTAGGTTCCAGGTGCACCTGTCCAGGTACTATGACCCAGGCCTTACCCTTGCTGCGGACCTATGGAAGGACTGGAATGGCTGGGGGGCAGAGAGAGGATGAACACTGGGGGAAATGGGGAATGTGAGAAGTGCCCTGACACTGGAGGGCTTGGGCAGTCTCAAGTGGGAGGTGGTCCCAGAAGTACTGAGGGAGGGGAGCAGGACTCCAGGGAAGGATCTGGGGTGAGGGGTTTCCCCAGGGAATAGGTGGGTTCTGGAGCACACATCAGGGACAGAAAGGAGTATTTTGAGGCTGGGATCTGTAGAAATGGGGGAGTTAGGTCTCTACTGGGGGTGTGGGGCAGAGATCTAGAGTCGCTAGGGGATGAGATCTGGGGTGTCCCCCAAGTGGGGGCGGCTTGTAGGAGTGAGGACTGAATGGGGTGCCTTAATTGGGAGCTGACGATGAGGTGGTAAAAGAGGGTACCCAGGGTTGTGAGAGGAGGAAGTGTCCTGAGCTGGGATCTAGGGAGCCGAGGGCATCCCTGTGTCTTGTGGGCTGGAGGGCAGAGATGGCAGGAGGAATGGGGGAGTGAAATGGGAGGATAAGGGGGTGTTTCAGGGCGGACTTAAGGACCCCGGAGATCTCTGGGAGTGTCCCGTATGGGGGCAGGTTCCGAGGCCCGGGGTTGGGCAGGGGAGGAGAAGGCAGGTCGGAAAGGGGCTGGGGGTGCGTCCCTCCCCCACCTCCCCTCACCCCTCGTCACCTGCTCGAAGGCCCAGCTCTCGGCTACTCGCTTGGCGCTGAGGTCCAGCAGCGCCTCGGGCCGGCCCCGGCCGCGCACGGCCCCGGCCCCGGCATCGCGCTCCTCCGGTCCCGCGGGGCAGCCCCGGCTGCGCTTGGCCGCGGGGGGGTCCATCGGCCGGGCCGGGGCCGGGGCCGGGGCCGGGGCGGGGCCTGATCGGGGGTCGGTCCGATGCCCGCTTGGCTTCGCCGGCTCCCGCGCCCCCTACCCGCCTTCCAGTTCGTCTTCTGCGCTCTGCCGCCCCGGGACCCCAGCCGCACCCACCCCCGCCCCGCGCCGGGCCGGCCGGGTGATGCGGCCCCTTTAAGACTCTTCACAACAATGAAGCTGCCTCAGTCGCCGCTTTATCCTCCGCCGTCGTCCCGCCCCCGTCGCCCGTCCCCATTGGCCCCCCCTTCGGCCTCCGAGGCTCTCCTCCACTATTGGCTGCACCTCCAGACTCGTCAGCAAGCTCTCGCTTTTCACTGGTCGAAGGTGCTGCCTGTCTTACGGCGGAAGCCCAATCAGAGTGCTCATCGGGCTGCGCTGTCCATCATGGGGCGCCGGTGGCCAATCAGGACGGGAGGACCCCCGCGGCGCAGGCCTTATGCGGAGTTTCGGGGCGGGCCCTGGGTTCATTCACAACATTCCTCTCCCGCCCCCCTCCGGCTGGACAGCGCGCCCCGGGCAGCTGGGGCTGCGCCCACACACGGCTTTGTTTACTGAGGGTCGCTTCCGGGCTCTGCGAGGGGACAATCAACACGGCTCGGCCGGGGAGCGAGACTGAGCGGCGGGATTCCAAGGCAGCAGCTCAGCCCCTCCTCCCTTGGGCCGTGTGCGGCGAGAAACCCTTCAGCGTCTCTGGGCGCGGAGTCCAGTTTTGTTGTTTGGGGGGGTGGGGTGGGGGATCACAGACCCCCTCGGTAGGGCTCTTGGGGCTGCAGACCTCTTCTCTAGAAACGGAGCCTCACCCAAGCCCCAAGCTAAAAACCCTTCATCCATTCTATGCTCAGGATACTACGTTGAATCATAGGAAATTGCTGATTTTCGACCTACTAAAATTTGAGGCAATTTCCTAAGATTCAACTAATAGTTGTCAAATCCGATCAGCTCCGATTGTTTTCCTGACCCATTTCGTCCAGGCCACCCTCTCTGGCCCGGAAGCCGCCCGTGGTCTCGATCGGCGGCCACGCCCCCCGCCCCCTCCCGCCCCGCTACCCACGCCATCCTTCCTCTCCACTGTCCTTAGAAAACCCCACATTTCCCCTTCGCCATACTTTTCTCCGTGATCACGTTTCTTTATCGAGTTCAGCAGTTGCTTAATATCTGTCCCTTCCCCTCTCCACCGAGACCCCCCAGTGGCAGTAGTTTGTGTAACTGGTGCAGGCTATGGGCGCCAGCACAGGAGCAGCATCAGGCATACAGCAGTCGCTCAATCCGTAAACAGGAGCAGCACCAGGCATACAGCAGTCACTCAGTCCTTAACTTACTGCCTGAACCAACTCGTCCGCCGCTCCCACTCATCTGAAATGTCTACAAAGCAGGAACAACCCAAGCTGGTCCCTAAGAGGCCTGATTGCTGCTCCCAGTCTCCCCAGGCATCTGGGAACTCCGGCTTTTTCCTTTTTTTTTAATTTTATTTTAATTTTTATTTTTATTTATGATAGTCACAGAGAGAGAGAGAGAGAGAGGCAGAGACATAGGCAGAGTGAGTAGCAGGCTCCATGCACCGGGAGCCTGATGTGGGATTCGATCCCGGGTCTCCAGGATCGCGCCCTGGGCCAAAGGCAAGCGCCAAACCGCTGCGCCACCCAGGGATCCCCTCTCCGGGCTTTTTCCTTCCAGGAATTTCCAGCTGCACTTTCTGGCTGCTCCCCAGCCCACCATTCAGTAAACTGCCTCCAACCTGTGCTGTCCAGTAGGGTCACCACTGACCGCAAGTGGCCTTTGAGTCCTTGAAATGTGGCTGGGCTGAATTGGGTTATGTTGCCAATATAATTTTCAAGGACTTAGCAGGGGAAAAAAAGGGAAAATAGCTCATTAAGAATTTTTAATATTAAGGGCTGCTTGGGTGGCTCAGTTGGTTGAGCCTCTGCCATTCGGCTCAGGTCATGATCTCCCCGGTCCTGGGATCCAGCCCCACATGGAGCTCCCTGATGAGTGGAGAGCCTGCTTCTCCCTCTAAGTCTGCTGCTCTACCGGCTTGTGCTCTCTCGCTCTCTCTCTCTCTGTCAAATAAATAAATAAAATATTTAAGACAATTTTTTAATATTAAAAAAAGATTTTTGTGTGGATTACATGTCAAGATGATAATATTTTAGGTAAGTTTGAGTTTACATTATCAAATTAATTCCACCTGTTTTGTTTATTTTTATTTTTTATTTTTAAAGATTTTATTTATTTATTCATGAGAGACAGAGAGAGAGAGAGAGAGAGGCAGAGACACAGACAGAGGGAGAAGCAGGCTCCATGCAGGGAAGCCCTATGTGGGATTCAATCCCAGGACTCCAGGAACACACTCCCTGGGCCCAAGGCAGGCGCTAAACCACTGAGCCACCCAGGGATCCCCCTATGTTTTATATTTTATGTGGTATCAGAATATTTAAAGTTAGAGACGTGACTTGCGCTGTAACTTCAATTGGACAGCAGAGGTGTTAGAAACCACAGCCTGCCACAGTGACAGCAGCAGAAAGGACACAGATAATAGCCCATTGACTACCTTCGAGGTGCTCTGGTGGTTCCCGCGCATTATCACACTTAAGTCTTCCAAACCAGTGCTGCAAAGTGGGGATCGTGGTCCCCATTTCTCAGATGAGGAAACTGAGGTTTTGAGAAGGAAGTGCTTGCCTGAAGTCACCCAGACTGGGAAGCCCTAGACTTATTGCTGCGTGCCTTTAAAAGACAGACTGGGGACGCCTGGCTGGCTCAGGGGTTAAGTGTCTGCCCTTGGCTCAGGGCATGATCCTGTGGACCCAGGATCGAGTCCCACATCCGGCTCCCTGTATGGAGCCTGCTTCTCCCTCTGTCTCTCTGCCTCTCTCTCTCTCTGTCTCTCATGAATAAACAAATAATTAAAAAAAAAAAAAAGACTGATGGGGAAGGAGTAACTGGGGTGTGGGGAGAGGCCAGGAGGACTTCAGCAAAGCCTGTGTGTCAGGTGCTCCCCCTCGCAAACTGGACCCCGGGGGTGCCCTTACCAGCAGTCCTCCTCGGCATCTGGTGCATGGCTGTGCCAGCTAAGCCTGGGTCCCGGTCCCCGGAGCATGCTTCAGTGGGCGTCCTGAGATGTTGAAGTCGCTCTAGGCTGTTCTAGTTCAGTGACTACTTGTCAGAGGAACTGAGAATGGGTGATAACAAACACAGTGAGGATGTTTATTGTCCAACAATAGATACTAACATCATCATCATGCCCATCTCATGGGTGAAGACACAGGCACAGGAAGGTCAGGTGAGGGGCACCTGGGTGGCTCAGCATTGTGTGTTTGCCTCTGGCTCAGGTCGTGATCCCAGGGTCCTGGCATGAGGCTCCCGGTGGGGAGCCTGCTTCTCCCTCTGCCTGTGTCTCTGCCTCTCTCATGAATAAATAAAATCTTAAAAAAAAAAAGTGACTTGCCCAAGGCCCCCAACGGGGAAGGGTAGGGCCAGCATTCAAGGCCGGTGGGCAGGCTGGTTCTGCCGCCTTGGCTGGGATCAAACGCACGGAGTTTGGGAAGCACCAACATTCTATTCCATTTTCCTGATTTTAAGGATGAGGGGAATGAGGCCTGGAGAAAGAAAGCTGCCCAAGGCCACCCAGTGATCTCAGGAGAATATGTGAGGTCAGAAAGGCCCTGGGAGTCTCTAAGCCTGCTCTTCGCCTTAGCAACACTTTGAGGAGAGGTTGGGAGCGGGGTTCCAGCCATACACACGTCCTCCAGTCCTCCCTCCTCGCAGCCAGGGAGCTTGGGCTTCAAGGAGATGGAAGCCACATTTATCCGCCAGGCTGCTGTGAGCTCACTGTCTAGGCATCCACAGCTCCTGACCCCAAACCCACATGTCCTCGAGACCCATGGGAAATAGGGTGGCCCTGGAGGCTCAGTTGGAAGGGGATAGGGCCCCTGGCTCTGTGGCCACCCCCCAACCTTCCAGGGTCCTCGGTGGCTGCCAGCCCCTCGCACAGCCCCTACCCTTGCTGACTCAGGCGGGAAACCAGCCGGGGCAGTTTCACTTCCCTGTTCCGATGCAGCCCCTCTGGCCTGCCCAACTGGCAAGCTTTACTTCTTACATGTCTTTTCTTCCCTTTTGGAACACACTTCACGGGCTCAGTGTCAGGGCCGCCCCCCCCCCCCCCCCCCCCCCCCCCCCCGCCCGGGACGAGTGGGCATTCAGGCCGAGGGGGATGGTGGAAGCAGGAGGGGAAGGCATAATTGTGTCTGAAAAGGCGCATTTAGTGACTGCTCCAGCCCTGCAGAGGGCCAGGGTGAGAGGCAAGAGAGGCCAGGCTGAGGGGCTAGTCTGGGGCTCCACTCTTTGAACAAAGGCAGCACTCCCAGCCCTCATGTTCCAGAATTCTCCATGCTGAGTGAGGGGTGTCAGGATCCCCATTTAATAGATGGGCAAACAGAGGCTCAGAGAGGTGACAGGACTCCCTGAAGGTCCCATAGCTGGAAAGTGGCAGAAACTGGCACTGAACTCAAGGTGTAGGTATTTTCCAAAGTCTGGGGCTCTTGGCTTCAGCACCAGTGGTGGGCTTCTAAGTGGGCAGGGAGGAGGGGGGAACAGGCATAGAGGGAAAAGTCATGCGGGATGGTGAGGCTATTTGGGGAGGCCAAGGGGTGGGGGGGGAGGGGGAACAAGTGGGTTGACATTCCAGACCTCATACCTGTTGCGCCTGAATGCCTTTCCTCGCCCCTGGGGTCCTCCTCAAAAGGGCTGGCGTCAGAGGGACAAAGACGGCTGGTTTACAGGAGTCCCTGGCCCGCCTGGGCGCCGCCGGCCTCAGTGGGGTTGGCCTGGGTTCCAGGTGCCTCCTGGTGGCCGAGGGAGGGACCAGGAGGCACTGGGAGCCCACCCTCTCCCAGTCCTCGCCCTCCTTAAAACTCTAGATGAAGATTGACAAGGGATTTCCAAAAAAAAAAAAAAAAAAAAAACACAACAAAACAACAAAACAAAACAAAACAAAAAAAAAACAAGCGATTTCCAGAAGAGGGAGAAATCATGATTCTCGCAGACACACAAAGATGGACACGTGTTAACATTTTTATTGAACTTATGTGGGAACCAGGCAGATGTTATAGGCGATTCAAAAGAGTCTGGAGAGCAGGCACTTTCACATTATCAGACTGTTTGCACAAACAAACGTGCAGATGGGGGCAACTTATTTTTTCCATAGGGGAGGAGGGTTGTCAACGAAACCTCTGCTGGCCGGGATGGAATTTGCATGTCTACAGATAAGTGGTTTTATATTGCTAGCAGTTGCTTACAAATCTCCAGAGCTGAGAGTTCAAAGACAATGCTATGAATCAGATAACCCGGAAGGGCGTGTTGTATAGAGATGATGCACTGAATAATCAGAACTGATTCATTGAAATGCAAACTTTTCCTTGCAAAAAAGGGAAAACAATTCATTACTGCCTTCATTCAACGAACACCTGTTCATTAAGCACCTCCTGCGCACCGTCCTAGGTGTGGGGAGACACAGCAGTGAACAAAGACGCAAAGGAGAAAAGTCTATAGAGTGGTGCCAGCCGAGTGACCACTCCTGGGGTGGAAGTGCGGGAGGGCAGAGGAAGGCTCTCCGGGGTCACATCCGGGAGGGGAGGGAACCACAGCAGGAGGTAGGACACAGGATGGGGAGGTGGTCCGGAGGGGGTAGACTGGGCTCTCCTGGGTTTTCCCCACTAGAATGCCTGTTCTCAGCTCTACCTAGCAGGTGGAGCATAAATGCCCAATGGGCAAAGTGGCTCCATCTCAAAAGGCAGAAGCCACTTGCTGTCTTAGGGGAGACATTGCTGTGCTGTGGGCCGATGGCAGGGAAGTCTGGGATGCCTGGGCGGGGGGAGGCTCAAGGAAGGGTGTGCACGCCGTGTGCGCATGCATGAGACACCACTGAACTCAGACCTGCCCTCCCACCCCATCTCCCTGCCCCCTAAACGTGAGCATTGGGGCTGGGGAAACCCCAAACCAGTCTTTCCATCAAATTTGGGCTCTGCTGCCACAAGTTCCGACTTTTTTAAAGATGTAAATTAGGAGGTTTTTTTTTTTTTTTTGCGTGAAATTGCTTACACATTAAATCCACCGTTTAAAAGCATACATTCAGAAGCACCTGGGTGGCTCAGTTAGTTGAGCATTTGACACTTGATTTCCGTTTGGGTCATGACCTCAGGGTCTTGGGCTCCAGCCCTGCATGGGTCTCCAAGCCTGGTGGGGGGGAGGAGTGTATGTGTCTGCTTGGGATTCTCTCTTCCTCTGCCCCAGCCCCTGCATGCTCTTTATTAAATAAGTCTCTATTTTATTTCTAAAATATTTTACTTATTTATTCATGAGAGACACACAGAGAGAGGCAGAGACACAGGCAGAGGGAGAAGCAGGCTCCATGCAAGGAGCCTAATGTGGGACTCAATCCCAGGTCTCCAGGATCAGGCCCTGAACTGAAGGTGGCGCTAAACCGCTGAGCCACCTGGCTGCCCCTAAGTAAGTCTTCAAAAAATATATTTTTAAAAGAGTACAGTTTAGTGGTATTCAGTATTCACACTGTTCTGCAACCACTTGGGTCTAGTTCCAAAACTTACTCCAAAAGAAGACTCCAGCATCCATTACCAATCACCCCCTCCCCAACCCCACTCCCTCAAAACACTGGTCTACTCGCTGGCTCCCCGTGCATTTGCCTGTCTTGGACATTTCACACAAATGGAGTCCTGCACCACACGGCCGACTTCTTCCATTCAGCCTGCTTTTGAGGTTCATCCACCGTGTAGCGTGCGGGTGCATCGTACCTTTTGATGGCGGGGGCATACTCCCCTGCACTGGTACACATGCTACCTGCAGTCTGTTGAGGGATACCTGGGTTGTGTCTCTTTAGGGGACTGTAACTAGCACCGCTGTGAACATTCATGGACAAAGCTGTTGGTGGAATCCCGGTTTTCAATCCTTTTGGGCATGAGATTGGGTCATGTGATCTTTCTAGGCTGAACTGAGGAGCACCAAACTGTTTTCCATAGTGGCTGCCCCCTACTTTGTAGGAAAATTTTAGTAGTTTACGGACTTTTCACCACCACTGTGTGGGACCAAAAAAAGCTGTCTGGGGTGAGTTCGGCTGGCTGGGGAAGGGGAGGCCAGCAGGGGATCAGGGTGCAGCTGTCTGTACCCACAGGTGCCACTGCGTCCCCCAAAGGTGGCAGTTCAGTGGCACCCAGAGTGCAGCCCTGTTTCCGGAGCTGCGACCTGCTCCTCACACCCCAGTAGGGGGAGGGCAGGAAGGCTGTCAGGGTCTTGGCTGATTCACAGGCACTGTCCAGTCCAGCAGACTGCAGACAATGATGGAGGGGCCCAGGAGGGAGCAGGAGAGAGGCTCTACAACATGACCTAACCAGGGCATTGCAGGGGCTGAGGTGGTGTGGAAAGCACTAGAACAATGCCTGCACCACTGGAAGTACTACATAAATACAAGCTGTTAGGACTTTGAAGATCAAGCCCCGCCCACCCCCCCAACCCCCAGCAGTTCGGAAGTGCATTCTGGTTTAGTTGGCACTCAGATCAGGTGGTGTCAACATCTGTCATATGGATGGGAAAGTAGCTCCCTAAGACGCCTGGCTCGTCTCTGGTGAAGGTGGTGATCTGGGCATCCTTTGGAGGGTGTGCAGGCAAGTTAGGAGGCTCATGGGATCACCTGGGGCCAGAGGGGCAGGAGACTCTCCTCTGCCTCCTGGGCTGGAGGTACAGATGCCCATTCGTCATTCCTCTCGGGGCAGGCACATGGCTGGTCTCTGATGAAAAGTGCTGGGACTCACCTGGTTGGGGCATACCTGGTCTGCAGCCCCAGCACTGGCCCATCACAGGAGCATGAGAACGCAGGAAGAATCACAGTCAGGTTTATTGCTCTGGGTTAAACCAGTGGAGACAAGACCTGAGGGGGGAGGGGAAAGCAGGAAGTAGGCGAACATTTCCTTCCCTTCTGGAGTCCTCGGCACCCCGACAAGCTGACCAGTGCCTTCCAGATCTGCTGATCACCTGCTCACGGGCTTGGCCTCCAATGAAATCTGAGGTGCGTGCCACCTGAAGCTCTGGAGAGCATGGCCTCTCCTTGTAGTGCCACCTGTGGGGCCACCTGCAGAGGTCTGAGCACGGAGGCTGTGGCGATGGCCTCCAATGGGCCAGTGCCCTTAGGAAGGTGTCTTGGTGGAGGAAGAAGAGGCTGCCTCCTTCTTGGCGGTGGCCTTCAGCAGCGCCAGCTTCTTGGGCAGGCTGCTGTTGGCCTTCATTACAACGTCATGTTCAATCTTCTTCCGGATGCTGACCTCCAGATCCTGAGGGGGCAACCACAGGGCAATGAGACTGGGACCTGAGGTGGGGGGTGGGATGAGCACCTCCCCCTGTAACAGCCCCTGAGAGTCTGGGGTTTATGTCTTTCTTCTGCCCTGCACTCTTTGGGGTGTTACATACAAAAAAATCCTGTTCTTGTCTCTGGACCTCAGCTTCTAAACCTCTGCTCATCCCCATTTTACAGATGAGGACACAGGTTCCTGCAGTGAGGAGGCACCTGTCCAGGGTTCCCCCAACAGGTGAGGGATGGGAGACTAGAACCTGGCACCTGGCATGCCCAGAGCCTTTGGTCCCAGCTTCCAGGGAGCAGTCCTCTCCTGGCCCCTGCCATTTCCACTTGGCCTAGGGCGAGCTGGGGCCCCAAGACACAAGAGATGTGAGCAAGCAAAGGCACAGGGATTTGGGTCCAAATTTTTATCAAATTTCCCGAACTGCCCTGTCCTACATGACTTCCAACAATCATGACCACTGTGACTATCACACACCTAGAGGCAGGGGACACAACAACAAACAAGACACAGAAAACATCTGTCCCCAGGGAGCTAGCACTCAGCATGTGTGTGGTTTACAGATGACATAAACGCCCGTGACCCACTAGGTTTAAGTGAAGGTAAGCGCTGCTATTGATGAAAAAACATGGGACGTGTGAGGGGTAGATGTTATTGGGGACAGCCAGAGGCACTGCCTGTGGTCAGACTAGACCCTGAGAAACGGAGCCATGTGGACTTCTGGGAGAAGAATCTGGGCAGAGGAAACAGCCAGTGCAAAAATGCTACGGTGGCACAAGGAGCAGTTAAGGGGCCAGTGAGCAAGGAGGAGAGTGGGAGATGACAAGGACAGATCACGCAGGGTAGCCCTGGGGAGGATTTCGGCTTTTCCTGAGGTGGGAAGACACTGAAGGCTGGAGCAGAGGATGGAACAGCCCAGACTCGGTTGCTCACTGGCGCCCTCTGGCTGCTGTGGGGAGAGACAGGAGATGAGGAAAGAGGTGACTGCACTGGTGCAGGTGATAGTTGATGGGATGGGACCCGGTGGGGAGGGTCATCGGAGGTGGGAAATGAGTGGATTCTAGATTAATACTAAAAGCAGTAAAGGATGGGATTAGACCCAGATGAGAGAGAAGGGGGAAATCAAGAATGATCCCAAGTCTCTGGAGTCTTCCTGAATCAAGACTGTGGAAGGGTTATGTCCGGGAGGGAGAGGGGAGCATCAGGAGCTTGGTTTGGGATATGCTGAGTCTGAGATGCCCAAGAGGCGGTCTGCCTCCCGCTGCCGGTGAAGGTATGAAGACCACCGGGTGCCCAGGTCTCAGAAAACCGACATTCTCGGGAACCTAAACAAGCTGCTCAAGATTATACGCATTAATTGGCGTGGAGTACAATTTGAACTCAAGTCAGACTCCAGTAAAACCAGTTTCAAATCTCTTTAAACTTCTTAATAAATTCTACGCCATCCACTTCTGTAAAGAAGCTGCATTTAGACACAACCACAAAAACGACGAGCAACGCAGCTAACGTTTCCTTGTGTCCCGTGCTGTTCTCAGCGCAGGGCGTTAAGTCCTTACACTTCTGGGAGAAAGGTGCTGGCACTAGGACCATTTTACAGGCAAGAGACGCAGGGGCAAGAACTACTAGCTGCTGATGGGAGCTGCGAGCGCACGCAGCGCTGCCTCTCCGCGAAGCCGGGGTTTCCACTTGGCCAAGCCTCCTCCCCTCCCGACTCCTACTAACGCTGAACACCGACACCGGCTGAGGTGCGTGCTGAACACTTTCTGCACGTCAGGCCTTGCTGCTGCGAGGCCTGGGGAACGGTGCGTGACGTGCGGGTATTCACGGCCCTGGGCCGAAGCGGAGGCCCACCGGGTCCGGGCGCCAGCCTCCGCCCCTCACCCCCTCCAGGCCCCTTCCCTCGCCGCTCGCACGCCCCACTCACCTTCTTGAGCTTTTGCTGCTGCACGATGCGCGCCTTCTTGGGGGCGATCACACGACCTGGGAAGAGACGCGCTCGCGTGAGGCCGGGGAGCGCCAGGACACCCTCGCCCCCCAGACCCTTGATAGCTCCTCACCACCCTTCCTGGGGCCCCGGTTCCGCTCCGAGGCCGCCGCCGCCGCCTTGCTCTTCCCCGGCTTCCGCGCCTGGAACTTGCGTTGCCCCTGCGCCATGATCGGGGATGCGCCGGAAGAGGCGGGGCTGTGAGCAACGGCAGCCGGAAGGCGAGGGGCACGATGGGACACAGCGAGGCGGCGGGGCGCAAAGGCTCACGGGACACAACGTGGCAAAGCGTTAAAGAGACAGACTCCCCCAGAAGGCGCGGATCGTGGGCAGCGCTTTGCAAAAACTTCAAGGTTGTAATGTAAGAGAGTATTTACAGGGCGCTCACTTGTTTTGTAAGACCTAAGCTTTTTTTAAGATTTTATTTACTCATGAGAGACAGAGAGAGAGAGAGCGAGAGGCAGAGACAATGGGCAGCCCGGGTGGCTCAGCGGTTTAGCACCACCTTTACCCCAGGGCGTGATCCTGGAGACCCAGGATCGAGTCCCACGTCGGGCTCTGCATGGAGCCTGCTTCTCCCTCTGCCTGTGTCTCTGCCTTTTTCTCTCTCTCTCATGACTAAATAAAATCTTAGAAAAAAAGACTTCGTTTTATGCTCTTTGTACATAAAATTTAGTCTAGCACTAGGGTGAGACGAGTGAGGCACTCACTGGTGCAAATTTTAAGGGTGCCTAAAATTCCGTAATCAGTATCAATAATATTTTCAACATTTAAAAATAAAATTTCAGGGGTGCCTGGCTGCTTCAGTCAGCGGAGCACGTGACCCTTAGTCCCAGGACTGTGAATTTGATACTCACGTTGGTTGCAGGGATTACTTTAAAAAATCAGTATTCAAATATAAAATTAAGGGGACCTGTGTGTCTCGGTTGGTTAAGTTTCCATGTGATTTCAGCGCAGTCAGGTCATGATCTCAGAGTCGTGAGATCTAGCCGCATGTCGAGCTCCATGCTGACAGTGGAGTCACCTTGGGATTCTCTCTCCCCTCTCCCTCTGCCCTGACCCCCAAGTTGCACTCTCACTCTTTCTCTGCCTGTCTCAAAGAAGAGCCAGCTATAGCCTACGGACCAGCTGCCTAATACTTTAAACAAGGTTTTATTGGAACAAGGGCCAGTGTCAGGGCCAGTGTCAGGGGTTAGGTAAGGTCAATTCGTGCAAAGGCAAGTGTCCAGTCCGTTTAATATCTTGATCTTTTGTTCATCATGGATATCGTTTTGCATTTTTGCATTAATTTTTAGTTTTAAAAAATATTCCATGAAGCTCTTATTTATCTTGATTACTGAGCTTTTCAGTGTCCCATTGAAAATTCTGTATCCCACGCACCACCCTGGTTCTAGCCCTGAAGCAACCTAAGAGGGCAGTACTAATAATATCCGTGTTTTATAAATGAGAAGCATGGGAAGGCGAAGTGGCTTGGCCAAGATCACACTGCAGAGAAAGTGGCCGAGCTGGGTTCTGAACTTGGGCACATTGGCTCCTGTTACAGGGCCCCTAAGAGCCATGCAAAGGTCCTGTGTGCTCTCCCTGGTTTGGGGAAGGAGTGTTTGGGGGAACAGGTAAGTTTGGGGACAAGCCATTCAATAAGTTTATTATAAACCCTAAGAGGATGGGGGCTGGATATGGAGAGTCAGGTTGATTACTTCTGGGGTCCGTATAGGGTCCCTACCCTCAGGAGGCGGTGGTGCTTAGGGCTGCCTGGAGGTCTTCAGGAGCAAAGACGCCCAGCTCTGTGATGATGCCGCCAGTGATGAGGTCATGGGGGGTGACATCGAAGGCAGGATTCCAAACCCCAATCCCTGAAGGAGAGAGAGGGGAGGCAAGAAGGCAGGTATGTGGCTCTGTGGAGGTTCTCAAGCTATTGTCACCTCTCTCCCCTGTGGTGGTCCTTGAGAGTCTGGGGGTGCTCATTCTCTAAGTGCGTGAAAGCATGGGCTTTGGCACCTAGTAACGAGTTTAGACCCTGCATGCTCCCCCACCATTCCTGGGCGGTCATCATCCAAGAAGGCTCAGGAATCTTATGTACATCTACCCCACTTTTGCTGGCTCTGAGGGTCTCCATAAGAAGCTCTAAGAGTTTAGAGCCTTTGCATGGGCAGTTCCCTCTGCCTCTGGTGGGCACATGACTCACTGTTTCCTTTCCTTTGGATCTTTGCTCAAATGTCACCTTCTCGGCAAGGACTTCCACTCTGTCCACTCCCCATGCCCATCCTTGTCTTGTTTCTTTCTCCTCAGCTCCCACCTGCTTCTAACATACACTGTGGTTTTGTTAATTGTCTCATTTGTTTCCTGTCGCCCCTGCTGGATTGTCAGCCCCACGAGCCCAGGGATGTTCATATCTTTTTCACTCCTGTATCCTCAGCGCCTTAGCATCGGTCAGGTACTCAAAAATATTTGCCGAATGACAAACAACCTTTTACACCAGAGGTGGCAAACGGGTGGCCTGTTTTCTCTGCTCACAGGTCTTTGAAGACCACTGAATTAGCTGCCAGCTTTCAAAATGTAGATGTTGGAGAAATCAGAATACCCATCCCCCAGGTTCTGCATTCCCGTGACCATTGGCTGGAGCAGACTGTACATGGCCCGTGTCTCTCATCCTTGTTACCCTGCAGTCCCTAGTTTTATTTCAGGGGATGGGCAGGTGTTGTCAGTCTTATGGATTTTGGCTAGTGCTCCCTCTGCCTCCGGGAAAGCAGGGATAAAAAAAAAAAAAGAAGAAGGAAAAATATTTATAGAATTAATGTATCTGTTTTTTAAAAGCTGTAAGGAATTGGCAGCACAGAACAATGTGGACTGTTAGGATGTCCCTCTGTGTAGTTGTATAGCGTGATTTTTACCTTGGCTCCATACCTGGGACTCTGGGGTGGCAGCCCCATAGTACTTTCAGAGCCTAGGGATTTTAATGGGATCCCTTTTAAAAAATATTGTCAATCATAATTGTTACTATCTAATGAGCACTAAGCAACGGTCAGGCACTGTCTTCCACGTCACATGGGTGAATTTACTGGTCACCCTGGGGTTTGTCAGGTGGATTATAGAGAGTCCTCTTCTTACAGATGCAAACAACTGGGGTCCTGGGGGCGGGGAGGGAACCCAGGCATCTGGGTCACAGCAGCCAGGTGGAGTGGAGAAGCTGAGAACATCAGTGTCTCTTCATAGGCACTAGGTAAAGCAGTATTCTTATTTTTTCTCTTCAAGGGAGGAAACCCAGATAGAGACTAGCAGGACAACTTGCCCTAAGTTGAATAACTCTAACCTTGAATCTGACCTTCAGGATGCTTCTGTTCCAAGAAATGGCTTGAAGGAGCTGCTTATGCCCCAGAAGGCTGGTTCTACCCTAAACCTAAATCCACCTGCCTCTGTGATAGGGCCAGGGTGCCTAAAGGGAGGTGCCCGGGCACTCTGGTGCCCGTCTTTAAGGGGATGGCTTACCGGGGGCTGCAATCCTGACCCCGTTGATATCTGTCAGCTCCTGCCCTGGGCGCTCCTCAATGATGATCTCCTTTCCTGTCTCCAGACGGAGGTCACACGAGGAGCTGGGGGCAGCCACGTAGAAGGGGATGCCATGGTGCTTGGCAGCGATGGCCAGTTGGTAGGTGCCCACCTTGTTGGCCGTGTCACCGTTGGCAACCACTCGGTCGGCTCCCACGACGACAGCTGGGGAGCAAGATGCTGGGGTCATAACCTGGCTCTGGACGTCTGGAGCCCTGCCCACTGGCACCGCACCTGCTGACCTGACACGCCCCGGTGGGCCATGGCAGCTGCCGCCATGCTATCGGCGATGAGGGTGGCGGGGATCTGCTCGTAGACCAGCTCGAAGGCTGTCAGCCGGGCTCCCTGGTTGTAGGGCCGGGTCTCCGTGCAGAAGGCATGATCCAGACGGCCCAGGGTGTGCAGTGAGCGGATCACACCTGTGGGGCCCGGCCAACCAGAAGGTCAGGATGAGACAGAAAGTGACACATGGGCAGGGTGGCTCGTTGTTTAGGAGCACAGCTCAGGGGTGCCTGTGTGGCTCAGTCAGTTGGGTGTCCAACTCTTGATTTAGGCTCAGGCTATGATCTCGGGATCGTGGGATCAAGTCCTGTATCGGGTTCTGTACTGAGCATGGAGCCTGCTTGGGGTTCTCTCTTGTCCTCTGCCCGTCTTGCCCTCTCTCAAAATAAATAAAATATTAAAAAAAAAAAAAAGTACAACTCACCAAAGGCTTACCAGGAACAGTGCCATTTCCCCAGGCCCTTGCAGTGATGGTCCCCTCTGCCAGGCACATGTGTGCAGAGAACACCTTCCCCGCAAGGCCTTCCCTGATCCCTGATCTCTCATAGCAAGCCCCCACACCTCTGACCCCTTCCTGGCTCTTTCTCTTTAGAACTCATCACCTCGGGACCCAGCATACGTACTTATGGATTGGTTGTGTTTGTTTCTCCTGCTTTCCTGTTCCTCAGGGCAGAGATTTTTGTCTACTGTGTTCACTGGTGGGTCTCCAGTGCAGGACTGTGCCTGGCACACGGCAGGGGCTCAGCAAGTGTTGAATGAATAAAGGAATGCACGTCTGCAGGAATGGTGGGGCTGTCGAATTCTTAATGGATGTTTGTTGAGTGAGTAAATCGGTGTCTTGCCATCAAGGCCTCAGTCCCCAGGCACAAGGGCAGGGCCCAGGCAGGTAGGCAAATCTCCTGGGGAATTCAGGGTCAAGAGGAATCTGTTTCCTTGACCCCCAGGACCTCTTCCCCACTCTCCTGGTCACAGCTACCCCAGTCTTTCTTTTGGAGGGCTACTCCCTTCTCAGACCTTTTGGAGTTCGCATCCTGCCATTTCTCTAGGCACATGGCTTGGGCTGGGCCCACTGACTAATTGATCCTGGATAGGCAAGTGACCCTATCAGAGCCCCTGAGATACGAGGAGACTTTTCTGGCACTGTCAGCATAGAGACCCTTGGCTCTTTTCCTCATGATCTGAACCCTAGAAGCCTCCCTACTACCCTGTGGGGCATGAGAACGATGCCACCATGGAGGACAGAACTGAGGAACAGGGACAGGTGGATCCTGATGTCACTCTTTGACCCCTGGATCCAGCCATACCTGAAGCTAACACCCTAAGCACTTCTGTACAAGAATACATTCGTATCTTTTTGGCGGGTAAAGTGGTTAGGGTTTCTCTAGTGTTCAAAAAGGGCCCTTCCCCATTCCCACGGATGCCCACTCACCCAGAGCTGTGCCATAGCCAGCAGTGGCCAGTGCACCAGTGTTACAGTGGGTCAGCACGGTCACCTTGCCGCCCCCAGGAGCTGCCCGCTCCAGGAGGTGGCGGGCTCCTAGGTCCCCAATGCTTCGGTTGTCCTTGAGGTCTTTCTCCAGCATGTCCTCGGCGCAGCGGATCACTCTGGGGCCAACAAGGGGCTCTCAGCCACCAGGCTTTGGGCCCAGGCTAGCCCCTCCTCCCTAGCCAACAGCACTGTATAGGAGCCCTCCTGCTCAAAGCCTCTCCAGGCTGTGGGGCCCGCACTCTTCTGCCACTGTCACCTGTCACACCACTGGCTCACACAGCACATTTACCTCACGTGTGTGGGTGAGCATGGCAATAAGCAGGATAAAAATCTGGCCCTGTGGAGCTCACGGTGGAGTGGGGAAGACAGGTGGTGCACAGTTAATGAAGGAGAAGGCAGCAGAGTCAGGGGACAGAGAATGGGGGATGAGCTGTGTTACCTGAGGGGGTGGGGAAAGCAGGTATCTGAAACCTGATGGGGAGAGTTAGCTCTGTGGAGAGCTGGCCTGCAGAGAGCGCGTGCAAAGGCCCTGAGGCAGGAGTAAGCTTCGTTGCATCCAAGGAACACGGCAAGCATCGACATAGCTGCAGCGCAGAGGAGTGTAAGAACCAAAGGGCAGGGGCGGGATGAGGACAGGAAACAAAATTTCTCAAAAGCAAAACCCAGGAGAATGCGGTGGCTCTGAAAAGGACCTCCGAGGAAGATGGGGCTGTATACGGTCTGGGGAGGCAGACGAGGGATTGAGAGCAAGGATCTTGGGGTGGTCTCCAGCTGCCCCGGGGTGGGCTCTCAGTCCTGCTTGTGTGGTTTGGGGCTGATGCGCCGTGCCTCAGTTTCCCTATATGTCAAAGAGGTCACTCTGCGGAAAAGTAAACTCCCAGCCTCCCCATGGGGCAGCGCAGGGCACAAGGCCGCCTACCTCTCCCGGACCGCCTCCTCCGTGGCGCCGTCGCGCTCGGCCTCCAGGGCTGCGGCGTCGGCCAGGTGGCGGGCAGCGCGGGCCATGTTGACGGCGGTGGGCCGGGCGGTGACCAGGAAGCTCAGCGCGTCGCGCACGAAAGCCACCAGCGCGGCGGGTCCCGGTCCCCCCGCGCCCGCCTGCAGCTCCACGGCGAGGCTGAGGCAGCCCACGAGCGCGATGGCCGGGGCGCCGCGCACCTGGGGTCGGGGAGGACCGCGGCGTCAGGCGGGGGCGCCCTCCTCCCACCCCGGCCCCGCCGCTCGGCCGCGCGGCCCCACCTTCATGGCGCGGATGGCCTCCCAGGCCTGGCGCACCGAGCCCACTGGCTCGTAGCGGCTGCGCTGGGGCAGCAGCAGCTGGTCGAGGATCTCCAGGGAGCCCCGGGAGTAGCGGATCGCCTCGAGGGCCATGGGGCCGCCGCCTCGCCCGCCGCCGCTCAGGAGGCGCGGGGTCCAGCCGCGCACGTGGGCCCGCTCGGAACGCGGAGGGGCGGGGCCGGGCGCCCCCCGGAGGCGCATGCGCACAGCAATCCCGCAGGACCGGCGGCCCGCGGGGCTAGCCCCCTTTACTTGCCCCGTTAAATCTGGGCAGTTAGTTGATGGCCTCCCGGGAAGCACAGATGGCACCGTTTATGGGACAGCTATTGGATTCTGGGCCCTGTGTTTAGCGTTCGGCTGACCAGAATTCGGGCCTCATCGCATGACCCCCAGATATCCGGAGGGCTCCCTTTGGCGCCTGAGTTCAGCCAGAGCCAGTGCTGAAGGGGGTCTGAAGTAGAGAAAGGCCCGAATTGGGGGTCCCAAAGACTAAGGAAGGCGTCTTACTGTTTGTTGCCTTGAAACCTTCCCATCCCTGCAGGGAGCAAAGACTGGTGACGCCCGCCCCCCCACCCCCAGGGCCAAGTAAGAATTTGGCCAGGACCTCAGTCCCTAGAGGGCCCGGGCCTGTGTGGCTCACGGCTGTATCCCCAGGGGCTAGACTAGTGCCTGGCATACTGCAAATACTCCAATATTTGTGAAATGGGGGGACGCCTGGGTGGCTCAGCAGTTCAGCATCTGCCCTTGGCTGGGGGGGGGGGTGATGCCGTAGTCCGGGATCGAGTCCCACATCCGGCTCCCTGCATGGAGCCTGCTTCTCCCTCTGCCTCTCTCATGAATAAATAAAATCCTAAAAAAATATACATTTGTAAAAAATAAAATAAATTTGTGAAATGATCTTCCTTTTCCACAGTTTAGGGGGAGGTGGCCGGCTGGGTCTCTGGGTGGATGCCCTGCTGTTTCTGAGCCATTTTCTTTTTTTTTTTTTTTAATTTTTTTATTTATTTATGATAGTCACAGAGAGATAGAGAGAGAGGCAGAGACACAGGCAGAGGGAGAAGCAGGCTCCATGCACCGGGAGCCCGACGTGGGACTCGATCCCGGGTCTCCAGGATCGCGCCCTGGGCCAAAGGCAGGCGCCAAACCGCTGCGCCACCCAGGGATCCCCTCTGAGCCATTTTCTGCTCGGTTTATCAGTTCCCTTCAAAAGATGCATCAGGACAGGGAAGGAGGGGAGCTCTTCCACGACCTTCCGGGGCATCCCCACACATGCACGCTCCAGGCCCAGCTGCTTCGCGCACCTCCTATGTTCCCAGCCGGGCCTGCCCTGTGTGGATCCTGCCGCCTGGTTCCCTTTCCACCCTTCACATGCAGCCTGCATTGCCTCCTCTGGGAAGTCTGCTCTGACTGCAGACCAACCTGAGCCACCACCCTGAAACCCTCCTCATGCTGGGTGGGGCTCATGGCTGGGGACACAGCTGTGGCAACATCACACTGGCTGCTGAGTGTCCAGGGAAACTCAGTGGGTTGGGGGTGGGGGAGTCAGCCCCTGGGCCCATCTAGCAACCTGAGGCAGGGACAAAGCAGCAGAGCTTTAATGTTGGGATGTCGTCCCACAAGGCACAAACACCCTCTCCAGGACCAAATAAATAACTCCACCGTCGCAGGAAGGCGAGGTCTGGGGAGGGGCGGCGTCTGAGCTCTCCCAAGGGTGGTGGGCAAGCAGGGATGCAGTCTGAGGGGCCTCCTGGGGGTATGTCGCAGCCTCTGGAGCAGGTCTGGTCCCCAGAGCTGCTCATTCACTCTCTGAGTCGGAGTAATCAGCCACAAGAGAGGAGCTGAAGGTGCATGGCTGTGGTGTGTCCTGGGGGGTGGCTGCCTCCTGGGAGGAGGCTGGTGGGGACTGGGGCCTGTCCTGACATTTCCCCTCCTGCCTTGGAGGCCCCCTGCTTTTGGGGGTCTCAGCTGTCTCTGCAGAGCAGTCTTGGAGGGATGTGGGCCCGTCCTGGGTGTTCCTCTCTGGCACCCATGGCTCCCCAGACATGGGGGTCTCTGTTGTGGGCTGGGGGCTCTCTGAGACCTCCCGGGATCTCCGCCGCACGATGCCCAGGTCCCCTACAGTGATGGGAGAGCTGGCCGGTGCAGATCGGCGGTTCTGGGCCAACTTCTTCAGGACGCTGCCCGCTTTGCTGCTGCTGGTGGCAGGTCCCGGGGTAGAGGGGAACCAGGAGCGGCTGATGATCTCTGACCGCTTGAGTTTCTGCTTGTCCTCGTAGGCTGGGGGTTGGGAGGGAAGAGAGGGAAGGTTCAAAGCTGTTCTCTGCCTGGGCCTGGCACAGCCTCCGCAAGGCTGGGGGCCCCCATCTCTGCCCACCCAGTCCCCCATGCCCGCTAGCTCCCCACGCACAGTCCAGGGTGTGGAACTTGAGCAGGGCGGCCAGCCTGCGGTCGTCTTCCGTCTCAGGTACCAGTGGGATGGCCAGGCTTGCCTTAGCCTGCAGCGCCTGGTCCCTCTCTTCCTCCTCCTGCATGGCTTTTTTCTTTTCCTGTGTGGTGGGGGACAGGAAGGGGGGGGGAGGCATGGTGGGTGTCAAAGACCTGCCTCTTTCTTGCCCGCTACCCCGGGGTGTGTCACTCCACTCAGCTTCCTCCTCTTAGAGCCTGTTCGAGGGAAGGGCCTCACACAGTGCCCAGGACACAGAAGTCACTCAGCAAATGCAAGATGCAAGTGTCATTCATACGTGTGTTTTTCGGTCCTCTGTTGGTTCATTCCATGAATATTTACACAATGGTCAGCTTGTACCAGGCTTTGTTCTAGACACTGGGGACGCAGCAGTGAGTAGACACAAACCCTTGCCCTCACGGAGCTGACATTCTAGTAGGTTAGAGAGACAGAGTAGTGAGGAGCAAAAGAACGCAGGGAAGGGGATAGGGCGTGAGTGAGGGGTTCGACTGTAAATGTGGTGCAGAAGGGAGGGAAGGGGCAGGCAAGGTCTCCCTGAAAAGGCCACATTTGAGAAAGGACATCTGAGTGAAGGAGTCAAGTGAGCATCTGGTGGAAAAACATTCCAAGGTAGAGGGAACAGCCTGTGCAAAGGCCCAGAAGCAAGTGTGCTTGGAGTGGTGGAGGAAGTGAGGAAGCCAATGTGGCTAGAACAGAGAGAGTGAGGGGAAGGTGGAGACAGTGGGGAGGGGGAAGGTGAATCATTTGGGCTGTGGGCCATGGAGAGGACTTTGGGTTCTATTTTAAGTAGGAACCATGGAGTGTTCTGAGCAGAGATGTGAAATGACTCAGGTATTCCCACATGCCTCCTGGTGGCCACGTGGGGAACAGATGAGGGGACGTGGGAGCCTGGAGACCAAGGCAGAGGGACTGTGTTGGTCCAGGCTGGAGATGATGGAGGCTGTGGGAGTGGTAGGACCCCAAAAATTTGCCAATGGGAGACAGCGATGAGGGGGGAGTCAAGGTCGACTCCAGGTTTCGGGGCCCGAGTCCCTGCAAGGACAGAGATGCCTCCATTGCGAGAAGGGGAAGATGCAAGTGGGTGGCTTAGTGACGCACGGGGGCTTGTGCGGGTGTTAGGCTTGAGTGTCCTTAGACACCTCATGGGGAGATGCCCAGAAAGCAGGGGACACACAGCTCAGGGCACAGGCACAGCTGGAGGCATATGTTTTTGGTTATGAATAATTAATGAGAAAACTAGCAGTTTTAGTCCTAATAATGACCACAGAATGATCAGAAAAGGAAGCAGGAAGGGACAGGAGCTGTGGGATGGTGACAGCTTGTGTCCCATGGGGGTAGCTGGGGAAGTTCCTGCCTGTCGAGAGTGGGAACAACGCACAGGCACTCATATGACCCTGGGCCCCGACTCCCTGTGACGTGTGGCTCCACCGGGTATCTTTCAGAAGCCACTGCAGTCACTGACAGCAGTGTCCCTGGGGACAGGGGTCAGCGTTTGCACCTGGACCCTCAGTGACGCTCCATGCCAGGGCAAGTGTCTCGCTCAGGCATTCCTAAATATGCCTTACTTTTCTTTTTTTTTTCTTTAAGGTTTTATTTATTTAATCGAGAGAGAGAGAGAGAGAGAGAGAGAGAGAGGGGCAGAGGGAGAAGCAGGTTCCATGCAGGGAGCCTGACGTGGGACTCGATCCCTGGTCTCCAGGATCACGCCCTGGGCTGTAGGCGGCGCTAAACCGCTGAGCCACCCGGGCTGCCCGCATGATTACTTTTCATTGTAGGTGACTTTCCCTTTCAATTTTTGTTTTCTTTTAACCACAGGGCACTGCAGAGAAGGTTTTGGCAATTATGTAGGGGTGCGTTGATGATCTCTGGACTTCATTTTGGGATGGTTGAGTGGACCTATGAGGTGTGTGTTAGGAGCTGAGCAGCAGAGGGGTGCCCGGTGAGCTGGGGTTCCCCAGGAGACAGAGGCTACTCCTGAGGTAGGGATGTGGTCAAACTGAGGCTCAGAGGGCCAGATGACCCACCTGCAGATAGGACATGGTGGAGAGAGGGCTGGCCCTGCATGCTGCCCACCTTGTCAGTGACCCCCTCTTCGAGGTCCTGACACTCCCCCCATGCCCTGCTCACCCGGAACCTCTTCCGCAGCATGCTATTGAGTGCGAAGTCATCCTTCCAGGCACTCTGGGCCTCCTGGATGTGGCTCAGGGTGGGGAGGGCCTTCTTCAGTGTGCTCCGGTCAGCCTCGCCATGCTCCAGGCGGAACATGGCATCCGTCTCCAGCTTTTGCTTCTTCTCGTGCTCTGCAACAGCCAGAATGCGGCAGGGCTGGCAGGCTCCCGCTCAGGGCCGGGGTTGGCCTCGGGGCCCACCCTCCACGCTCACCTGTCGTCAGCACCTGCTCATTGTCCGCCATGTCCCAGCGCTCCTCCTTGCGCTGGGCGCCACTCACAATCACATAGTCACAGTTGGCGGGGTCCGTCTGCATCTCGATGTAGTTGACACAGAGGTGGCATTTCATCCGGAACCTGGGTGGGCAGAGGGTGGAAGTCAGGACAGCGTGGTGGCCCTGGTCCATCCGTCACCCCTGCTTCCTTCCCTTTGTGTGTGTCACTTGACAGGTGTTCACTGAGCACCAACGACACACCAAACTCTGTATCTGGGGTTATGGCTGTGGGGGAGACAGACTCTGTCCCGTCACCCCGGAACTGACTTTCTTCTATCTGTTCTCTGTTCATTTGTTCACTCATGTATTCAACATGTCCTGCTCTCTGTGGCAGGCTTGGCAGCAGCTGGGGACACAGCAGTGAAGAATGCCAGCCTGCTCTCGGGGGGACTGACATTCCAGCAGGGGCCATACTGGCAGCAAATGCACAAGTGACCACTGTCAGGTGGTGAGCGCTGCTTTGGAACAGGCCTGAGAGGTGGTGTTGGAGCAGAAACCCAAGGAGGGAGAGGGAGCCTTATAGATATCTGAGAAGAGCGTTCTAGGCTGAGAGCATCGAGGCCTTCCTGGGACCTTGAGGGGAAGAGGCGAGGACAGGGAGAGGACTGGGCAGAGCGTGCAAGGCCTGGTGGCCATGGGGAGGGCTCAGGAAGTGGGAGCCATGGAGTGTTCTAGACAAAGGGATGTGCCCTGATTGACAGATCAGGGCCATTTCGAGGACAGGACTGAGGACGTGGCCATCAAGGAATGGCTGCCCATTCCACTCAGACTCCTTTGTGGCCCTCTCACCCTGCAGCTACCTGATGTGTCCCTCTGAGACACCCACCGGGCTGCCTATACCTGTAGATTGGGGTTGTGTAGTAATTGCCAACCTTCTTCTTTTCTGCATTGTAGCGAACACCTAGAAGGAGAGGGAGAAGATGGGGGCTCAGTGTCTTTTCCCTGGGTGGAGGGTGGACAAGGGTGGTATTCCATCTCCCCAGAGGGGAGACACCTCTGGAGGGCCCTAAAACTCAATGTGGGAAAGAGCCGTGTGCACGCTCCATGACAGGTCCTCAAGCCACAGAGGAGGGTGGGCAGCAGGAGGGCCCAGGTTCAAATCCTGACTCCACCACATTCCAGCTACAAGACCTTAGGTTGGCTACTCTGGCCCTCTGGGCCTCAGTTTCCCCATCTGTTCAATAGGGATGACTACAATGCCTACCATGCAGCACTGATATGAGGACCACAGGAGCTAACTACATACACAGATCACTTAGCACAGGGCCTGGGATGTGGCAAGTGCTCAAGGGTCGGCTTTTATTATTTACATCTGTGTTTTTTGTTTTTTCACTGATAGGTGATAGTCTTGATCTGTTTAATCTTGCTCACTGATGCTGTGGCCTGAGTTTTCCTTTCCTGGTGGCTACTTCAGTTCCTGGTCTTGAGGGTGACCTGCCTCTGGTGTCAGGCTGTGCGCTGCTTTCTGTCCTCTGAGGACCTGGTGGCCCCAGATGCCCCTGGCTGGGTCTGATCAGGGGGACCTACTGGTGGGGAGTGTGTGTGTGTGTGTGTGTGTGTGTGTGTGTGTGTGAGACTCATCCTCCTCAGCAGTGGGGTGGCCCAGCTCCTCCTTCCTGCTCTTCCATGGCCTCTGTGGGAGGGGCCCGACCATCGTGCCAAGAGCTACCACTCCGGTTTACAGAATGGGCTGCTGCCTGCGGCCAGGTGCTGCGTGAAGAGCTGAGTGTCCCTGGTGTCATGGAGTTGGAAACAGAAGCCAGGCGGGTCAAGTCACCTGCCTGAGTCTCAGAGCTGCCCATGGGACCACGGGCCCCTATCTGTCTGTCCATCTGTGGCAGGCACAGGGGTCCAAATGCTAAAAGTAACAGCAGTTTGAGTTTATGAGCCTTCACGTGCTACATAATTTGTATGTTGCACAGGTGGGAACTCATATCATCTGAATTTTATGGATGGGTAAACTAAGGCCCATAGAGACTAAGTCACCTGCTGTAGGTGACCCAGCTCAGAAGTGGCAAAGCCACGCCTCCTGACTGCTCTGCTGTGAGGTGTCCACAACCCACTAGTCACTGGGGGTGCCTGTCTCCTCTCTGATTCCTGATCAGGGGCTGGTGGTGGAGGCAGCTTCTCACAGGCCCAGCAGTTAAGGGTTCACCATCTGCGGGGCTGAAGGGTCGGGGATGGGATGAGGAGCAGAAGGGCAGGTGAAGCTCACCCATGCCGATGTGGTTCTTACAGCCGTCACACCAGATGTTATAAGGCATCTCAAACCTATGCAAACAGAAAATGGTTTATTGGTGCCCATCTGCTTGGGCTCTCCCTGGATCTGCATGCCCGTGCCTCCAGCCACAGCCACGCTGCAAAGGGCATGTGCGTGGGGAGGATAGAGTGGTGGGCATTCTTACAGCCAGGCCAGTCCTGTCATCCTGCTCTCCCACGGGCTCACCCTATCTGGGTGAGTCTCCGCTGGTGCTGCGCCGTCTTCACGTCTCACTTATCAGCTACACAAACTAGAGTGGAGGAAGTGAGCTGAGGGGAGCAGTGGCCCAGCTAGAGTTTAGGAGAGGTGCTGTACTATTACTACATTTCTTTTCTGTGGTTCTATTCGGGACATGTGATCTGGCTGTCCACGTGCAGGAGTGACAAAGCTTCTGTCTGAAAATACCATTAAGTGATGAATAGTGCGGTGAAGTAAAGACGCTCTCCATATGAGCCGAGGGCTCTGCAGAGTGGGAAGGGGTGTTGTGCACAGGCCTGGTGGCGGAGCGTGGCGGGCTCTGGAGCTGGAGGTACAGGGTGGGGTGTTTCCAGGTGACTTTCAGTTCTGTGCTTCCTAAGGCGGGGACTCAGATCTAGATTCTTTTTCCACAGATGTTTTTGCCCCTTGTGATTGGCACTGGATCCTCTGCTCAGGCCCAGGTTGGACCGCAGAGACAGGTCAGAGTCCACGAAGCAGAGAGGGGCTTGTCCTTCTGAGGCAATGCAAGCTGGCTTCTGCTTCCTGTCGTGGCTGACCCACTGGGGCGTGGACCACAAACAAAAGGGGAGCCCTGCAGGTAGGGCCACTATCCTGGCTCAATGGCAGTCATGGCTGGGATTCTTTATCCTCCCTAAACCCGTGCCCTTTGCCCTGTGACTCTGCAATGCTGCCTGCCAAGAGGTGGGATAAATACCCTCCCAGCTCCCTGCAACATGACTGGCTTTGGGCAATCAGTGAGACAGAAGTGACAGTGTGCCAGCTTTGGGTCTTGGCCTCAAGGGTCCTTGCCTGCCTGTGCTCATTCTCTTCTGGAACCTGGGTGCTGCCACATGAACCAGCCCAGGCTAGCCTACTGGAGGATAAGACACCTGTGGAGTGGAGTCCAGTCATACCAGCCCAGCCAGTCCCTGGGGACCAGCCAGTCCCCAGGTGATCCTCAAACATGCCAGAGAGCCCAGCCCGGGTCGGCCAAGCCCAGGTACGGCCAAGCCCAAGTATGGCCCGCTGAGCTGCAGAACTGTGAACAGCACACAATACATGTTTGTCATTTTGTTACATGGCAAAAGCTGATTGATATGGCAACTTCCTGATTTCTGGAATTAAGACCCTGCGACACTGGGCAAAATCAAGGGCATTGAAATATCCAAAGACCCATGCCAGGTAGCACAAAGTGCAGGGGTCCTCAGGTGGTGCCAGGGCCTTACCTGATGATGAGGATGCCTTGTGACAGCTTCCGAGCCCGCTCCCGTAGTGGGTGGCTGTTGTGGTAGCGGTTAAGAGAGCCATGCTGTCGGAAAGGACAAGGAAGCAGGTGAGCACAGCCATGCCAGCTCCCCCAAATTAAGAGGCCGCTTGCTCACATCCTGCGGGGGGTGCTAACAGCAAACTGCAAGGCACTAAAGGTCTTGGGGCAACAAGTGGGGTTGGAATAAAAAATACAGAAGTCTGAATCTATGTTCTTCCATTTAGAATATGCGAGAGCTGAAAGAGCTGAGTGACCCTGGGGAGTGACATCACTTTTTGTCTGCTGAGCCTGGTGTCCCCCAACCGTCCACCAAGGATGGTGACTGTAATGGCCTCTGGTGATGGGGGGAAGACAAGGTGAGGGGGCAGCACTGGTCAGATTACTGGGTACTCCATGTGCCTCCTCTTGTTTTTTTCATTTCATTTCATTTATTTATTTTTTAAAAAGATTTTATTTGTTTATTCATGAGAGACAGAGAGGCAGAGACACAGGCAGAGGGAGAAGCAGGCTCCATGCAGGGAGCCCGACGTTGGACTTGATCCCAGGCTCCAGGGTCACGCCCTGGGCCGAAGGCGGTGCTAAACCGCTGAGCCACCCAGGCTGCCCTGTATTTTTTTCATTTTAAAGGTTATTTTGAGATTTTATTTTTAAGTCATCTCTATGCCCAGCATGGGACTTTAACTCACAACTCTGAGATCAAGAGTCACAGTTCTACCTACTGAGTCAGCCAGGCACCTGCATCATCTTGTTTTAACCCCTCCAGGCCCCTAGAACGTTGAGGCGTTTTTTTATTTCCCCCTTTTGACATATGAGGAAACTGTGGCACAGTGACGCCAGTCATGTGCCCAGGACCGTGTAGCTGGGATGCATCGCTTTGTTCCCAGGCCCTTACGGAGTGCCTACAGTGTGGGCCACAGAGTACGGAGTGCCACAGTGGTGAATGAGAAAGATGGACATCTCTGCCCTCAGGCAGATGTTCTAGATGGGGAGATGGGCAACATCCAAACAAATGGATGGCTCATCAGGGAGTTACAGGGAGACAAATAAAAATAACATGCTAGGTGATGTGACAGAGAATGAGACAGTGGTCAGGGAGGGCCTCTGTGGGGAGAGATCCAAAGAAAGGCAATGCCCACTGCCCTTACCTTTTCTGGATTGAAATCTGGAGGGTAGTACTTGTTTACACCTTTCCTTTCACCCTGGGAAGGAGAAGAGAGAAGTGACTCAGAGAGGATGTCCTGGAGGAGACCCTGTCGCCCAGCCTTGCAGGGTGGGACCCAGATGAGGGAGCCTGGGGGACATCCTAGAGAGGCCCTGGGCTCAGAGGGTCTGAATGGGGACAGAGATTTGGGGACTGGAAAACCACTGTTGTCACTCTGGAAAACTCCATGAGAATCAGACTCTCCTGAAGCAACGGCTTTCAGTGTTTTGGGGACTATGACAGACAGTAAGATGCATTTAACACCTGCCACTGCAAATACACACATAATAGAGCTGAAACATGGCACAGGTTTCACGAAAGAACGCTCACCCTAGCTGTGAGAGTCTTGGTTTTTATTTATTTATGTTTTAAAGATTTTATTATTTATTAGCGAGCAAGAGACAGAGTGGGCATGAGCAGTGGGGAGAGGGGCAGAGGAAAAGGGAGAAGCAGGCTCTCCACCTAGCAGGGAGCCCGATGTGGGAGCTGGATCCCAGGACCCCGGGATCATGACCTGAGCTGAAGGCAGACACTTAACCACCTGAGCCACCGAGGCACCCTGGGTCTTGCTTTTTCAATGCTGGCAGCCACCCAATAAACTGAAATAATGACCCACCAAAGGAGTGGGTCTCAGACTTGGCTGAATGTTACATCCACCTGAGGAGTCTCTAAAACACTGATGCCTGGGCCCCACCCCCAGAAGTTCCCCTGACAGGGTCTGCTCTGGGGTGTGGTGCCTGGACTTTTAAAAGGCATTGTGCAAAACAGGTGTTTGAACAAATCCTTGTGCATGCGTGTTCATGGCAACACTAGTCACAACAGCCAGATGGTGGAAACAGCTCAAGTGTTCATGAGTGGATGAACAGATACACAGAATATAGCAGATCCAGCCGGGGGAATATTATTCAGCAATAACATGGAACGGAGTTCTGATGCCTGCTACAAGTTGGATGAACCTCAAAAACATTATGCTCAGTGGAAGAAGGAACCCACAAAAGGCCATGTATTGTATGATTCCACTTATATGGAATGTCCCCAACAGGCAAGTCCATGTAGGCAGGAAGCAGGTTGGTGGCTGCCAGGGGCCGGGGGAGAGGGGCTGGGAAGTGACCACTCGAGGGGACAGGATTTCCTTTTTGGGGCGATGGAAATGCTTTGGAGCTAGATAGAAGTGCTGGCTGTGCCACACTTAGTATGCTAAGTGTCATTAAATCGCACACTCTACAACAGTTAATGAATTTCACTTCCTTAAAAAAAAGAAAAGAAAAAAGCTGCCTAGGTGATTTTAGCACATGGCAAAGTTTGAGAACCACTGCACCAAAAAGATCATGATCCAGAGTTTGGAAATACCACCTATCAGGTTGGGGGTAGGGAGGGGTGGGGGGAAGGGCTCCTTCCCTGACACAGACCAGAAGAGAAACCCAATAAGCACAACGCTGTCCACTTACCATCTTGGGAGTTGCCTACCGGTCCTCTCCTTCAACACCGCTGGACTGAAAAGATGGTAAGACACGGACTGTGCAATTTTAACTACCCTGGCCAGTCCTGCCCTCTTGAGCAGCCTGGTGGAGGGGCCACGGCTTTCCGGTGAAGATTCCGTGGGCTGTGTGTGGTGGCAGCGGCTCAGACAATCCTCCCAAGAGCGGTGTTTGTCTGTTTAGAAAGACAGTATCCTCTTCACTCTCCATCCAACATATATCTCATCTTTCTGCAGCCCTCATTATCTCTTACCTGGACCAGCACAGCTGCCTCCTCCCTGGTCTCCTGGCTTGCCCTTGACTGCCACACTCGGTTTTCTCCACAGGAACCAGGAAGAGATCTTAAAATATAAATCTGAAATACTGTTCTGCCTAAACCCCTCCATTGATTGCCATTGGTTTGAGAAACAAGTCCAACCCCTCCCCATAGCCTGTGGGGCCCCCACCTGCCTCTCCAAGCCCGCCTCTTACCCCTCTCCCTCTCCCTCACTCTGTTCCAATCATGTTGGCTACCTGGATGCGTTCAAAAGCTCGGCAGGTGCAGGCCAACTGCCTTGAATGTTCTTCCACCAGCTGTCTGTTCTTTGTCACTGGGCTCAGCTCAAACATCATCTCTGTCAGAGGCCTCATCTGACTACCCGATCTAGTCACTTCTTCCCTGGGGTTCCTATCACACTGCCCTGTGTCAGCTGACTTGTCTACAGTCTGACTCCTCTGCCAGGTCACGCTGTGCTGTATCTCCAGCACCTGGGATAGTGCCTAGCCCCTGATAAATGCTGACTGCACAAACCACTCATAACTGATTAAAGTTTCCTAAGAATTAGTGCAGGTGACACAGGTATCAAATGCAAGTCTCCTTAAGCTGGGAGTGGGCGACCTCCCTCCTCTTGTATGTTTGGAGGAGAGACTTTCAGGTCAAACAAAAGGAAGTTCTACTTGACACCAAAGAGAGACGCTACGAGACACTGAAGTATATTCTAGAATGGAGATTGGCAGATTTTCTCTATCGGGGACCAGAGAGTAAATATTTCTGGCTATGAGGACCAAACTGTCTCTGTCTCAATGACTCAATTCTGTTGTCATAGGTAGAAAGCAGCTGCAGGCAATATGTGAGCGTTGGCTGCATTTCATCAAAACTTTATTTATGGGCACTGAAATTTGAATTTCACATGGTTCTCACCTGTCACAAAATATTATACTTGTTTTTGTTTTTTTTCCAACCATTTATAAAGTCAAAACCATTCTCAGCTGGCAGGCTGTACAAAATCAGGCAGTTGCCTGGTTTTGACCTGTGGGGGTGGCCTGCTGGCTCCCTGTGCTAGAGTCAGGAAGTATCTAATGGTTTCTGCCAACTTAGCTGTGCACTCTCTACCAATTACTGCGCGCCAGGTGTGTACCCAGTCTAACATCACTGCCTCGTTCGCTCTGTATTATGTTACTATGATCTCTAGTTGATGAACGAGAACACGGGGGTTCAAGCAACTCGCTCAGGGTCAGAGGCAAGCTGAGGTGCAAAGCTCCAGATGTAACCGTTCCACCATGACCTTGAACATCTCTTCACCTCAGATCCTCCATTTTTAAAGCATGCCCCTGGACCAGATTTTCCCAAGGTCGTTTCCAACCTAAAAAACGCTTTTGCTAACGAAACAGCTAAGTGCCTACTTAGGCTCTGGGGCACAGTTCCCTGGGCTTGCATCCCAGCTCCACTCCTTCCTAACTGGGCGACTTCAGCCAGCGTCTGAGCTTCCCTGAACTTCTATTTCCTCACCTGTAAAGAGTATATGTTGGCAACAGGACTTCCTGGGGTTGCTGGGAATGAAATAAGACATTGGGAAGTGTTTGCAGGGCACCCCATTTACAGGAGCTGGGGCTCTTACAGGGGTTTTACCAGCCCAGTGACTGGCACTGGTGTGGGGCTATAGGATGAATGTACTGAAATCTCTAGTCCTTGGTGTCAGGAGTAATGATAAATCCCACTGGCTTAGGGCATCGTGCTCGGTTTGCAACCTGCTTGCTAGCGTTTTGACTTTGGCAAAGCATATCTCTCTGAGCCTCAGTTCTCTCATCTATAAAGAGGGTTTATAAAAGTATCAATCTGATAAGGTTGTCGTCAAAACTCAGTGAGCTGAAGCATAGTCCAGCGCCCGACGCAGAGTTAATTATCTCTCATGCTAGACCGTTTTACAAGCATTAAAATCTTCACCATAATCCAATTAGGTAGGGGCTCACTAGTCCCATTTTTCAGATAAGAAAGCCCAAGGGCCCTTCAGGCATAATATGGCCCGGCGGGGAAGGGGGGGGGAGCTGGGACTGAGGTCGCGGCTGGGGCCGGGGGATTCCAATCAGGGGTCGCGGCTGGGACCGGAGCCGGCTCCGGACATGGGCCCACAGCCGCAGAGCCCCGCGGCCCTCAGCGAACTCGTCCCCCATCGGGCCGCTCCGAGGTCGGGGGATGCAACGACCGGACCCCGGGCCCTCTGCGAGCCTGACCGCCCCTCCACCCGCGCGTACTTACCTGCCCTCCTCCTGACGTCACGCCGTGCCAGTGCCCGGAAGTGAGGGCTGGGCGCGCAAGGGGGCGTGGCGCACTCGGCGCGAACGCGGACGCTGGCGCGAGGCGGAGCTAAGCGGCACCGCTGCGCTGATTTGATTGGCTGAATGCCAAAAGGAGTAGACCAATCCGGGCTTTCCCTTCCCAAGTGTGGGGCGGCCCCGCGCTTCCCAGGCCCCGCCCACTCCGCCCGGCCCAATCCCAGGCCCGCTTCCCCGGGGGCGCTGGCTGGCTGGGTGCCGCGGCAGCGCGAGGGTGTGTCCACCGCAGCCTGCCGGCCAAATCAAACCCGCTCCCTGCCTTTGGACGGCTACCGATCTGAGACTTATTTTTCCATTTTTATTTATTTATTCAAGAGAGAGCAAGAGGTGGGGGGGAAGGGAGAGAGACAAGCAGACTCCTCGCTGAGCACAGACCCCCAAGTGGTATTCGATCTCATGACTCTGAGGTCAGGACCTGAGCTGAAATGAAGAGTCCCACGCTTAACTGAGCTACCCCGGTGCCCCTATTTTTCCATTTTTGAATGGTTGTGGGGGAAAAAAAAATCTAAAGAATTACCTTTTGTGACCTGTGAAAATACTATGAAGTTCAAATTTTAATGCCCATGAATAAAATATTGGAAGACAGCCATGCCCATTCATTTACCCAATTGTCCATGGCTGCTTTCCCACTACAAGAGCAGAGTTGAATGGTTACAATAGGGAGCGTGTGACCCATACAGCCTAAAAATCACTATCTGGAGGATAGTCAAGTGGGCTGGCCCTCCCCTTGGAGTCGTCAGGCCAGCCTGGATGTACCTTTTGCACAGGGGAGTGGCTTTTGAGTTTACTTTCATGCTCTCTAGGATCCATCAGTCTGTTTCTTCATTTGGTTATTCAACAGCCCTTTAAATAGGTGCCTGCTGATGAGACTCAGAGAGCAAATGACACACCCTTTCCTCTGATGAGGCAGATGCTTCAACTGGCAATTTACCAAGGGCAGTGTGAGAAATGCTGACAATACTACTACTACTACTACATTATTCGCTGCCAGGCCTTGTTTTAAAGCCCACACAAGTTGGCTGTCATGTAATCATGTTGCTGGATATTGAGTGCTCTTAACTCTCCAGGCATCCATTCATCAGTGCTCACCACGCATATGTATCATCTCAGGGAATGCTGCTCCTAGGAAATGAAGACTACATCTTACCCATTTTACAGATGAGGGACAGGCCCAGAGCTGTTAAGTAAGTGGCCCAAAGTCACACAGCTAGTGAGGGGGTGGAGGATTTGACCTCCATCTGCTGATGCTACACCTTGTTCCTTTAACCTCGGAGCTATGCTGCTTTGGCTTGTATGCCTTAAACCTAAGGGCCTTGGGAACCCAGAAGAGTCTTTAACAAGAGTGGAGTGTTTGGGAGTGGGCAGGAGTGAGGCAAGACCACTGGGAAGGGTGCCTCCTGAGCTGGATGAAAAGGAAAGAGGCAGGGAAGAGAGAATAGGGAAGAGTAATGCTCACAGATCCTTTATTTCTTTCCCCTCACAGATCCTGATGGACAAGATCGAACTGAGGAGCAGCATTCGACCCCAGGAATCTTGCTTACCACATCTGGATTTTGCTTGAATCCTTGTCTTGCACCTGAATGAAGAGATACATTGGAAAAGCCACAAACCGCTGCCTTGTGAGTTATATTTAGAGGAGGGGA